>NC_083424.1:56347641-56659060 GCF_020745735.1 Hemiscyllium ocellatum
ACCTACTATCTTTACTTCCAAAGTGGATAATCTCACATTTACCAATATTGTACTCCATCTGCCAGACCATTGCCCACTCACTTAACCCATCTAAATCTCTCTGCAGACCTTGCACATCCTCTGCACAGTTTGCCTTTCCACTCAATTTAGTGTCATCAGCAAACATTGGATGCGTTACACTCTGCCTCCTCTTCCAAATCATTTATATATATCATGAAAGGTTGCATGTCCAACGCTGACCCCTGTGACACTCTGCTCATCACTGATCTTCAACCAGAGAAACACCCATTTATCCCAACAATAGAGATATCCTATTGGTTAACCAGACCTCTATCCATGCTAGCACATTTCCTGCAACTCCATGCACTGTTATCTTATGGATCTTATCGAATGCCTTCTGGAAATCCAGGTACAGAACAACCTCGATTATTTGAACATCAATTATCCGAACTTCGGATTATCCAGGCAAGATCTCAAGATCCTGTAAAAATGGCATTAGGCAACTCAGCATTCGATTAAACGGCATTATGGCGTGTGTTGCTAGATAATCGAGGCATGTCCAATAACTGGCACTCAAATTACTGCTTGTTTATGATCAGATCAATTATCCGAACAAAATACCACCCAGCGTCTCTTTCGGATAATCAAGGTTGTTCTGTACAAACATCCACCTGTTCCCCTCCATCCACCGCACTTGTTACATCCTCAACAAACTCCAGTAAGTTTATCAAACACAACCTTCCCTTCCTTAATTCATGCTGTGTCTGCCTAATGGAACCCTTTCTTCTTTAATGATAACCTCAGCATTTTCCTGACTACAGATGATAAGCTAACTGACTTATAGTTTACCTGCCTACACTCTTTTTTAAACTGTGTGACCATGTCTTCAAGTCTGCCGGGACCTGCCCAGAGTCCAGTGAATTTTGGTAATTACCACTGATGCATCTACTGTAACATCTGCCATTTCTTTCAGCACCCTGGGGTGCATTCCATCAAGACTTATCTGCCTTTAGATACTCAAGTCTGCTCAACATTACCCCTTTAGTGATAACAGTTGAATTGCGGTCCTCACCTCCAATCATATCTTTAGCACATTAGATACATTTTTCACTGTGAAGACTGACACAAAAAGGGTATTCAAGGCTTCAGCCATTTCAGCATTACCCAATATTAATTCCCCTTTCTCATCTTGCAAGGGACCTATGTCCACATTAACCACCCATTTCCATTTTATATGTTTCTAAAATCCTTTCCTACCTGTTTATATGTTCTGTGCAAGTTTGCATTTGGAATCTATCTTTCTTTTCTGTATTGCTTGCTTCATGGTTCTTAGTTGCTTTTTAAAATTTTCCCAATCCTCCTGTTTCCCACTACTGTTGGCTGCTTTGTAAGCCTGAGCTTTTAATTAGGTGCCTTCCTTTATTTCCTTGGTTATTCAAGGCTGGCTCTTCCTACCCTTGTTACCCTTGTTATTGACCAGGATATACTTTTCTTAAGCACTGTGAAAAATCTCTTTGAAAGTTCTCCAGCTGCTCTTCAATTGTTCCACCATACAACTTGTGTTCACAGTCTAATTTAGCCAACTCCTTTCTCATCCCATTATAGTCTCCCTCTTTTAAGCATAACACCCTGTTTTTAGAATGTACTCTTTCACCCTCCATTTGTATCCAAAATTCGATCATACTGTGATCACTCTTTTCAAGAGGATCCTTAACTATGAGATCATTAATTTTACCTGTATCATTACACAGGACCACATCTAAGCTTGTTACTGTAGTATCAGTAACATGCTTTTCAAGAAAGTTATCATGGATGAGTTCTATGAACTCCTCTTCAAGACCGCCCGCCTGACTTGATTCGGCCGATCGATGTGCATGTTAAACTCCTCGAAGGCCACTGCCATTCCATTCCTACATGCGTCGGATATTTTTTAATTGATCGCCTGTGCCACTGTAGCATTATTATTGGGTGGCCTATAGTCCACTGCCACCAGTGACATCTTCCCATTACTATTCCTGATCTCCACCCAAATGGATTCAACATTTTGTTCCTAAGATCCTCTATCTTCTCTCCCTATCGCCCTAATCTTATCTGTTTTGGTGACAGTTTCTTGGAGTAGCATGCTCTAGAGCTAAACACACAGCAATCTTAACTGTACCTGGTAATGTGCAAAGAGACACAATTCATGACCTTGTAGTGAAATCACCTCTAGGTAGCAGCAGTTGTCATATGATTGAATATCTCATTTTGGAGGATGAGAAAGTTGGATAGAAGACTAGAGTTTTAAACTTAAGGGTAGTTATGAAGACAGTGAAATGAATTGAAAAGTCAGGTTATAGGTTCAATCAGTAGAAATGCAGTTACAGACATTTAAAGAGATATTTCCGTCTACTTAGAAGGCATATTGTCTAATAAGTTAAAAAAGTAAACTCAGGAAAAATGCACTATGGTCAGCTAGGGAAGCAGAAGATAGTATCAAATTGAAAGGAAAAGCATATAATACCACGATGATGAATGACAAGTCATAAGACTGGACAGAGTATAAAGAACCACAAGGAATGACTCAAAGATGATTAATAATTCTTCGAAATTTGTATCAGGTAGACAGGGTAGTGAAGAAGACATTTAGTACGCTTGCCTTCATTGCTCAAACCTTTTGAGTGTAGGGGTTAGGACATCATATTGAGGTTGTGAAGGATGTTGATGGGGCCACTTTTGGTGTACTCTGTATAGTTCTGGTCCCCCGTTATAGGAAGGATATTACCATATCTGTTTGTGTAAAAGTTGAATTTTTAGACTATTTTTTAAGATTAAATTTATGGGGTCGACCATTACATAGTTACTACTTTTGAGGGGCTGAAATTCATGCTACAGTCCAAAATACCGTATCATTAGCAGGAGCCCAATTGATCTCTAAACGAATAAAGGAAAAATACACATTGAATGGCGGTAATTCCAGAACTGTTACAGAGAACCAAGCTCAGCTGAGCTGCACTCAAAAGGAGGTTGCCACCTGACTCTGACCTGATGTGTCTTAATCTTTCACATCAAATTCTTCTATTTCCCTCTGTTTTTTCTCATCTACTGTTGTTTTAGTTTTTTAAAGTAACAGTTTAAGCTTTTATTTCTGATACCAAAAGTTATCAGACATTTGATTCTCATACTGTCTCACTGATTATTGTTGTTGTGAGAAATCGTCAACAGCTGCACAGTATAATGATAGTGAAGTAAGTGCATATAAGTCTGCTTAAGTAGGGAATGATGGTGTGATAACCTTTGTAACACACTAATTATGCTAATTATAGTGCTCGTTTGATAATGAACTTAAATGCTATTTTGGAGAAGATTTGTAGCTCAGGTTGTGGATCAGGTAGTAAGTTTGCTCTCTGAGCTGGTAGATTTGTTCTCAGGTGTTTAGTGACCATGCTAGGTAATATCATCAGTGAGCCTCCGATGAAGCACTGGTTTAGATTACTTACAGTGTGGAAACAGGCCCTTTGGCCCAACAAGTCCACACCGACCCGCCGAAGCGCAACCCGCCCATACCCTACATTTGCCCCTTACCTAACACTACGGGCAATTTAGCATGGCCAATTCACCTGAGGTGTTCTGTCCCTCTTGCTATTTATGTGTCTTGGTCTGTTGTGGTGGGTGATATCACTACTTTTCCTGAGAGGTTGGTAAATGGGGTCCAAATTTATATATTTGTTAATGGAGTTCCAGTTAGAATGTCAGGCCTCTTAAGAATTCCCAGGACTAATGTATTGTGCCTGTCAAACTGATATCCCTCTTCGTCTGTGTTTGGATACTAGTGATCATTGGTCATGTCTTTGAGTGGCTAGTTGGTGCTAATGTATCCTGATGGCTACTTTCCTGCCCGTCTGTTCAATGCAATGTTTGTTGTAGCCCTTGCAGGGTATTTTGTATATGACATTTGTTCTGCTGGTTGTTGGTACAGGGTCCTTTAAATTGTTTCAGTGTGGTGGTAGGTTTGTGGACTACCATGATGCCAAGGGGCTGGAGTAGTCTGGTAGTCATCTCCAAGATGTCTTTAATAAATGACAGCGTGGCTAGAGTCTCTGGGTGTGTTGTGTCTTCTTGGTTAGGTCTGTTGTGTAGGAATCGGAGGACTGCATTTATCAGATATCCATTGTTCCAGAATATGTTGTATAGGTGTTTGTCTTCGGCTTCTCTTAGTGCTGCAGTGTGTTGTGGCTGGTTTAAATAATGTCCTGATACAACTCCGTTTGTGGGTGTTGGGATGATTTGCTCCTGTAGTTGAGTATCTGGTCAGTGTGTATAGCTTTCCTTGGTGTCCTTGATGATGTTAAGGAATTTCTGAGTGGAGTGGATGGAATGGCTTGAGTCTTCGAGGTGTTTCAGTTTGCTTTGCAGTTCCTTTGCTAATCTGTTGTTTGTGTGCTGGAAAGTGAGACTGAGTCTGGGAGGGTGGGGGCCCTTGTTTATGTACCTTTGGCAATCTGTCGATTGTTGGATTCTTCAGGTTTCACTCTTTGGAGGTCTGTCTTCTTAATTTCACCGGTCTTGTGACATTTCCTCAGGGATGCTGTAAACCGCTTTTATAGCTGTGGAGTTGGGTTCATTGCCACCTGGTGGTAGATATCGATATTTGCGAGTAGTGTGTTTGCTTTTTCAATGTATTGTGTTCTGTTTAGGATGACAGTCTTGCGCCTTTTGTCTGCCGGTAAGATTACAATATTTCTGTCTTTTCTGAGTCCTTCCAGGGCTTTCCTTACCAATGTGTTGAGGGTGTTCTCTTCTATCTGCTTAGCGTTTGTGCTCCTACTGTCTGATAGCCTGCTGGATTTCATCCTGGAGTCCGTTGTCTTTCAGGATGGATTCCAGTGCTGCTGGGAAGTCCTTTTTGTCCACATCCCTGTTGTGGAAGTTCATCCCTCGTACGAGGATGGCTTTTTCCATGTCTGAGAGATCGGTCTGACAGGTTTTTTTATCCAAGTCTTTGTTATTACTTTGTTATTCCATGTTAGTATTGGTGACTTGTTCTTGCGTACTTGCCCATTCATGGTCAGTCGCATTACTGTATAGAGTTTTTTGGCATGAAATTTCTCGTTTGTGTTTATGGATTTGGCATTCAAACCACAACTCCATTAGCAAACGTATCGATTTGGGCCCCATTTACTAACCTCTCAGAAAAAGAATCAGAAGTGATGTCACTGACCACAACAGACCAAGACACACAAATAGCAAGTGGGACAGAACACCAGCACTCACTGATCAGAGGCTCACTGATGATATTACCTAGCATGGTGACAAAATATCTGAGAACAAATCTACCAGCTCAGCAAGCAAACTTACAACCTGAACTTAAGAAATCCGTAGCCTAACGTTGGTGTGAATTGTACATCAAAACAAAATAATAACACGAAAAATAAAATTAATCTCCTCATTGTAACATTTATGTCCAGGATCATACCTTGACTCTTAAATGTTAGTCTATTATCTGTGAAGAACTAGGGTTGATTTTTACATGGGTTATATGGAAAATTCCAGATATTTTGGCCACTTTTACATGAGATCAACGTTTACTCAAGTATATATGGTATTAAACTGGAGAGGGTTCAGAGAAGATTTACCAGGATGTAGCCAGAAATGGAGTGTTTGAGTTATAAGGAGAGGCTGGATGAGGGGTGACCTTATAAAGGTTTATAAAATCATGGGTATAGATAAGATGAATGACAGGTGTCTTTTTCCTAGGGAGGGGGCTTTCAAGACTAGGGAGCATATTCTTAAGGTGAAGGGAGAAAGATTTTAAAAAAGACATGAGGGGATCAGTTTTTTTACACAGTGGTTCATGCGTGGAATGAAGTTCCAGAGGAAGTGGTGAACGAGGGTACTGTTACAATGTCTAAAAGTCATTTAGATAAGTACGTGAATAAGAAATGTTTGGACGGATGTGGGTCAAGCGCAAGCAGTTGGGATTAGTTAGTTTGGGGTTTATGGTTGACATGGAGTGTTTGGAAATTTACCAGGATATTGCCAGGAATGGACGGTTTGAGTTATAAGGAGAGCCTGGCTAGACTGAGACTTCTTTCACTGGACCGTGGGAGGTTGAGGGGTAACTTTAGAGATTTACAAATCACGATGGGCGTAGATAAGGTGAATGGCGAACTTTTATCACCCTAAGGTGGAGAAGTTCAAAACTAGGGGACATCTTTTTACATTAAAAGAAGAAAAACTTTAAAAAGGACACAAAGGTCAACGTTTTTACTGTGTGGAATGAATTGCCAGAGGAAGTAGTGGATGCAGATACAGATGCAATTTTTTTTTAAAATTTGGATAAATTCACGAGTAGGAGAGGTTGGAGGGATATGGGCCAATTGCAGGCAGGTGGGATTAGTTTAGTTTAGAAACATGATTGGTGTAGACTAGATGGTCCAAGGGGTCTGTTTCCATGCTGTATAACTCTGACTCTATGAGGGAGAAATTAGCTTATGAAAAGAACTGGCTAGCAATATGAAGACAGATAGTAAAGCTTTCTAGAGGTATTTAACAAGGAAAGGAGTAAGTAAAATGAATGTTGGTTCTCCAGAACGTGTGTCTGAGGAATCAGTAATGAAAAATAAGACATGGCAGATGAAGAGAGGGAGGAATTTGAAATAATTTCATTTGCCATGGAAGGGATAAGATGAACAGCAGTTAGAACTAAAACTAACAAATCCTCAGTTCTTGATGAGATTCATCCTAGAATGTTAAAGAAGTGACGGCTGAAATAGTGAGTACATTAGTATTCCTATCACCCTGATGAAGTAGCGTCGCTCCGAAAACTAGTATGCTTCCAATTAAAACTGTTGTGTGATTTTTAACTTAGTATTCCAAAGTTGCAATGGTGCTGGATAGGTCCTATCCGATTGGTAAACAGGAAATGTGACACCTCTACTCAACACGGTGGGGTTGGTTGACAAAAGAAAGAAACTACAGGCCAGCGTTACAAAGATAGGAAAATAAGTTGTGAAGAGGACATGAGGAATCTACAAAAGAATATTGATAGGATAGGTGAGTGGGCAAATGTTTGGCAAATGAGACATAATGTAGGAAATGTGAACTTATCCACTTCAATAGGAAGAAGCAGCACATAATTGCATAGGGGTAGAGTTCTGGAGTATATAGGATTTGGGTGTCCTGATATACAGGTCACATAAAGATATTGCAATTGATGAGGAAGGCAAATGGAATATCGTAATTCATTGCAAGGGGAATAGAATATTAAAGTAAGATTGTCTTGTTGCAGTTGTTCAGTGCATAGATGAGATTACATCTGGAATATTGTAAGCAGTTTTGTTATTTTAAAAAAGATGTAAATGTGTTAGCAACAGTTTTGAGCAGATTCACTTGACTAGTACCTGGGATTAGGGAATTAACTTTTGTGAAAGGTTGGATAGATTGGACCTTCTTTGGAATTAAAGTCATAGAATCATACAACACAGAAACAGGCCTTTTGGCCCAACTTGTCCATACTGACCATATTTCCTAAACTAAACTAATCCTGTTTGCCTGCATTTTGGCCCATATCTCTCTAAACCCTTCCTATCCATGTACCTGTCCAAATGTCTTCTAAAAGTTGCAACTGTACTGGCATCTATCACTTGATCTGTCAATTTGTTCCATATATGCAGCGCATACTGTGTGAAAATTGCCCCTCAGGTCCCTTTAAATCTTGCCCTCTTCAACTTAAACCTATGCAATCTAGTTTTGGACTCCCCAACCTTGGCTATTCACCTTACCAATGCCCGTCATGATTTTATAAACCTCTATAAGATTACAACTCAGCTTACTACACTGTATGAAAAAATTCTCACTCTATCTAGGCTCTCTTTACAAACTCAAAACTTCCAGTCTCCGTAACATCCTTGTAAATCTTTTTTGCAGCCTTTCCAGTTAGTAACATACTTCCTGTAGCAGGGTGACTGGAGTTGTATACAGTACTGTACTTAATGCTTTGACTGATGACGGCAGGCATGCCAAATACCTTCTCACCACCCTATCTGCCTGTGATGCCACTTTCAAGGAACTATGTATTCCTGCACCCTAGGTGTCTCTGTTCAACAACATTCACCAGGGCCCTACCATTAACTGTGTAAGTCCTGCCTTGGTTTGTCTTACCAAAATGCGAAACCTCGCATTTATCGAAATTAAACTCCCACTGGCCCAGTTGATAAAGATCCTGTTGTATTCTTAGATAACCTTCACTCTCTGCTGTGCCACCAATTTTGGTGTTGTCCACAAATTTACTAGCCATGCCTCCTATCTTCTCGTTCAAATAATTTATATTGGAACTTAGAATCCCTACAGTGTGAAAACAGGCCATTTGGCCCAACAAGTCCACACCGACCCTCCGAAGACCAACCCACCCAGACCCATTCCCCTAACCGATTGCTCTACATTCATCCTAACTAATGCACCTAACCTAAATATCCCTGAACACTGTGGGCAATTTAGCATTGCCAGTTCGCCTAACCTGTACTTCTTTGGATTATGGGAGGAAACTGGAGCACCCAGAGCACCACATAGACACTGGGAGAAAGTGCAAACTCCACACAGACAGTCGCCCAGGGCTGGGATGGAACCCAGATCCCAGGTGCTGTGGGGCAGCAGTGCTAACCACTGAGCTACCTAAACAAAAGCAGACTCTGCATTGATCCTGCAGCACACTATTAGTTACAAGCCTCCAGTCTGAACAACAACCCTCTATCACCACCCTCTGTCATCTACTGTCCAGCTTTTTTTATCTCAAATTGGTAAGCTACCCTGAATTCTGTGATCTAACCTTACTAACCAGTCTGCCAATTGGAGCCTTGTTTAAGGCCTTGCTAAAGTCCATGTAGACAACGTCTACCACTCTGCATTCATCTATCCTCTTGCTTGTAATTATGTAGCACCTTTAACATAATGAAATGCCCAAAGTTTATCATAAGGAATATGAAGCAAATAATGACACTGAGCCGCAGAGGAGATATTAGCTCTAATCACCAAAAGCTTTATTAAAATGGTAGATTTTAAATGTTTTAAAGGAGAAAGGTGAACAAGAGAAATGGAGAGGTGTAGGACTGGAATTTGGAAATTGGGGACCTAAACCATGAAAGGCCTGGCTTCCAGCAATCACTCAAATTATGGATTGGAATGTGTAAAAATCGTAACTAGAGGACTGCAGCTATTGCAAAAGTTTGGAATTGGAGAAGATTACAGAATTAGAAAGGGCAAAGAGATTATTTTAATCTGAGTGTTACCAAGGAAGAAGGTTGAAGTCTGTAGCGAGGGAGCAGAGTTTTGAAGCGAGGACTGAGAGCAGGGGCTTCAGTCTTCCTGACATTTAACTGGAGAAAATCTTTGCTCATTTGCACTGAAGTTGGAAGGGTTTTTATATAGGTTTACACAAGATATATGGTGCAGAAATATACCATTTGGCTCAGCCAGTCCATTCTAGCATTTTCAGAGCCTGTTCCCATGTGGTCTGTGCTTGGAATTAGAGATCAAGAAATAGACAACCTGATGTAAGGTGACAAAAATACCATGGTTCATGTCCAACAAAGAGCAGAAACCCGTGGTTCTCCAACTGGGGTCTGTAGAGCGCTGGAAGGTTGTGTAACTTCCAGGGGTCTGACATAGAACATAGAACATAGAAGGATACAGCGCAGTACAGGCCCTTCGGCCCTCGATGTTGCGCCGACCGAATCCTACCTAACCTATACTAGCCCAATAACTTCCAAATGCCTATCCAATGCCCGCTTAAATGACCATAAAGAAGGAGAGTTCACCACTGATACGGGCAGGGCATTCCATGAACTCACAACCCGCTGTGTGAAGAATCTACCCCTAACATCTGTCCTATACCTACCACCCCTTAATTTAAAGCTATGTCCCCTAGTAACACCTGACTCCATTAGCGGTAAAAGGTTCTTAGTATCTACCCTATCTAAACCCCTAATCATCTTATACACTTCTATCAGATCTCCCCTAAACCTTCTCTTCTCCAATGAGAACAGCCCCAAGTGCCTCAGCCTTTCCTCATAAGATTTTCCTACCATTCCAGGCAACATCCTGGTAAACCTCCTCTGCACTCGTTCTAAAGCTTCCACATCCTTCCTATAGTATGGCGACCAAAACTGCACACAATACTCCAGATGAGGCCGCACCAGAGTCTTATACAACTGCAACATGACCTCAGGACTCCGGAACTCAATTCCTCTGCCAATAAAGCCCAGTACACCATATGCCTTCCTCACAGTACTATTTACCTGGGTGGCAACTTTCAGAGATCTGTGTACATGGACACCAAGATCCCTCTGCTCATCCAAATGATGAGGGAATGGATGACAGCCAAAGACACCTTGCAGCAATTGGATTTTTATTCCTTCATGGAGCAAGATATTGATCTGTTAGCCATTAGCAGCATGGTCGTAAGCTTGTGGGTTACTAGTGCTACTTGTGAACAAACCAGTGGCTGCCTGTGGTTTCGAGTGTCACCACACTTGCACAGGATTTTTATGCTTGCAAATGTCTGCTAATGTCAAGTTACTGATGTCATGGGGGGTGGGGGGGTGGGGTGGGGGAGTGGGGGAGAGAGAAAGAGATAGAGAGACAGACAGTCAGTCAGGAAAGACTAAATAGGTAGTGCTTGGGCAACTGTTTGTATGGAGTTTGCACAGTCTCCCTGTGTCTGCCCAGGTTTCCTTTGGATGTTCCAGTTTCCTCCCACAGTCCAAAGATGTGTAGGTTAGATGAATTGGCCATGCTAAATTGCCCATAGTATTCAGGAATGTGTAGGTTAGGTGCATTAGTCAGGAATAAATGTAGAATAATCGGGTAGGGGAATGGGTCTGGGTCAGTTATTATTCAAAAGGTCGGTGTGGACTTGTTGGGTCAAAGGGCCTGTCTCCACACTGTAGGGATTCTATGCAGGAGTCTATTTTATTCACTAATTGGTTTTCCATTTTCCATTCTGATGAGTGATTGTTCATCAAACGCATTTCGTGAGAGCCAAGCTTGTAGCACTGCAAGGCACAATGTAACTCAAGAAAGTAAAGGTGCATGTAACAAACAAATTCAAAAATCATGGGCAACTTCAATCTGCACATAGATTAGTTGGTTGAATTAGCACCAATGTGAAAGAAGTATTCCTGCAAAGAATGTTTCTAGAGCAATGGCATTGAGGAAACAATTGGAGAATAGGGTTTTAATATTGAGTATCATGCTGAAAGAGCTGATTAATGATCTTGGTGTAAAAGAACCATTAATGAATAGTGACGATTGTCTGAGGAGGACGTTGGCTGTTGTGGGTTGGAAAAAAATGCATTAAAAGATTTTATGGTAAATTGGTAACATCTAGTATTTAAAAGACTAATGTTTAGTTTTCAAAAAAATGTATTCCTGTAGGCCAAAACGCACCAGGAAGAGTGAGAGCCATGATTAACAAGGGAAGTTAAAGATATTATTAGCACAAAAAGGCTAATGAAGTGAGTCTGAAGACTGGGAGCATTTTAGAACTCAACGCAGGAGGTTCAAGAAATTTATGATGAAAAGGAGAATTGAATAAAATATCAAGAATCTTAAAAATGATTGTAAAAACCTCCATAGGTATAATAAAAAGAAAGTGTTAGAAAGACAAATACTGGTCTGTTCTTGGCACAGACAGGAAAATTTATTATAGGAAATAGAAAAATAAAAGAAATAAGCACTTTATACTGTACTTACAGAGGGTGACACAAGAGCTAAAGTCCAAAGATCCAGTAAGTGTGTGGAAGTGGAAGGAATTAATTTTTTAAAGTGTCGCATTGGATGAATTAATGGGAGTGAAAATTTTCAAATCCCTGGGTCCTAAAGATCTTCACCCTCGGGTCTTGAGAGAGATGGCTACAGAGATTACAGAGATAGTGGATGCATTGCTGATCATTCTTCAAAAGTTTATTAATTCTGCAGTGGTGCTTGCAGAGTGGAAGATTCTGAATGTAGCCATATTGTTTTAGGAAAGGAGGGAGAAAGAAAACAGGAAATTGCAGACTTGTAAGCGTTTTATAAAATAATAGAATCCATAAAGATTGAGATTTCTGGATATTTAGAAAATAATTGTGATTGGACAGCCTCAACATGGTTTTATGAAGGCAAAATCATAATTGATGAACACAATAGAGTTTTATTTTAAAGATGTTACTAGCCGAGTTGATACAGGGGAGGCTGGTACAATTATAACACTTAAAAGGCATCTGGGTGGGTATATGAGTAGGAAAGATTTAGAGGGATATGGGCCAAGTACCTGCAAATGGGACCAGCTTAGGTTGGGATATCTGGTCAGCTTGGATGAATTGGATCGAAGGGTCTGTTTCCACGCTGAACATATCTATGACTCCAAGTACATCTGGATTTTCAGAAGACTTTCTTTAAAATCCGTAATTGGAAGTTCGTCAACAAAATAGGGATTAGAGGTCATATACTGGCACAGATTAAGGATTTATAAACAGACAAAAAGTGGAGAGCAGAAATAAAATGGGTAAATTCGCAGGTTGGCAGGCTGTGACCAATGAGATAATGTAAGGATCAGTGCTTGGACCTCTGTTATTTGCAGTCAATATCAGTAGTTTGGATGTGGGGACTAATTGTAATATTTCCAAACTTGCAAATGATATAAAAATTGGGAACGTGAATTGTGAGAAGGACACAAAGAGGCTACAAAGGGATTTAGATAGAGTGAGTTGGTGGGTAAAAATGTAGCAGATGGAAGATAATGTGGGTACGTGTAAGGTTATCCATTTTGGTAGGAGGAATAAGGTGCAAAGTATATCTTAAATGGTGGTAGATTAGAAAATGCTGCTGTCCTTGTGTGTCCTTGTTGATAAGTCACTGAAACTAACCCTGTCAAGTGCAGCAAGCAATTTGGAAGGTAGCCTGTATATTAACCTTTAAAACAGGAGGGTTAGAGTACAGGAACGAAGCGGTCTTGTTTCAGTTGTGTAAAACACTAGTGACTGTGCACCTGGATTATAGTGTACAGTTCTGGTCGCTTTGTCAAAGGAAGAATATTACTTGCTGTTCATGGGATGGTTGGACTGTCCAATGAGGAGAGATTGAGGAGACTCGGCTTGTACTCTCTGAGGTTTAGAAGAACAAGAGGCAGTTTCATAAAAACTTACAAAATTCATAAAGTGATGGACAAGATAGATGAAGATCAAGTATATTATCTATTGCTGTGGGATCGAGAATTGGGGTGTGGATAGTGTGGTGGGGGTGGGGAAGGTGGGAGTTTCAGAATAAAAGGGAAGTTATTTAGGACTTAAATGATGAGGAAGAACGTTTTCAGTAAGAACTTAAGATTTTTTTCCGACCTCCAGAGTACTGCGCAGGTTTAATCATTGACTTTGTTCAAGATAGAAATTGATAGATTTTTAGTTCATAATGGCATCAAGATGTAAGAAGATAGTGCAAAAATATGGCATCCAGATAGATGATCAATCCTGATCTGGAAAGGCCAAGTAGGCATGAGGAGCTGAATGGTCTGTTCCTATGATCCTAAGGTCTTCCACATGGTCAGAGTTGGCCTTATACAAGTGCATCATGATGCCTTCATCAAAGTTAAAAAATATTGACTTATGTGGCTCATTACCATTGATTTGTGATTTGCCTGCAAACTATTTTTATTGTTGAAATACTTTAGCTAAGGTTTAGTCTTAGCTGCTTTCAACTGAATTTGATACTTTAGTGCTGAAAGTTTTGCTAAATGCATCAATTTAAAATTGTTGTCTGGACATTACCATTATCCAATCTGGTTTTCTTTTACCATATACCTTTTATACCTATAGACATATATCTTTTTGTATAATGGTATCTTTGCAAACATTTAGGTTTTCTTCTTCATTGCTGTCACTCTGACCAATGAGAGAGTGGAGTCAATTTTGCCTAAGCTAGCTGGCCTCAAAATATTAACAAGGACATGTCCTCCAACCCAGTCCTGAAGCTATGTTTGGTATGTAGAATATATTATATGTATATCACAGACTGATGTATGTATAATATGTAAGTTGGTGTTTCATTTTATGCATATAGACCTAAAAGAAAAATCCCATTCTTTGTAATTCTTCATTTCCTCCCTATTGCCTGACCTCTAAGTTCCAGACTAGGTGTTTTTTTTTGTGAGGTACTTTCACATCCCCTCCTTGCTAGTTTAGCATATCCTTTAGGTATGGCCCATGTTGTTAGTATTCCTTTACATAGATTTAGGACAGCCCATGGCTTTAGACTTTTCTGTTACATTAGTTTTCCCTTGCCATGGCCAAGGACACCAAAACCAGTTCGTCCAATCTATCTGAGACCAGCAATTAACACAACAGCAACTAGGGACCAAGAATTGGGACCCCCACGTCCACAATACTACTGAGTTATGAGCTCATTTGGGAACTAGGGTAGAAAGTCTTCATATTTTGTATAATAGTTATTATTCTGTATGGAATTTATCGTATTGCTTTTTGGTATATAGCAGAACAAAATAGTTACAACTCTTTTTGGGAAAATGTCTTTGATTTCCGCCCCCCCCACCACATGCACATGAACGAACGTAGCCTCAAGTTTGATGCTGATTGTACTTGACGTGATAGTTTTTTTCTGAAGAAAACTTTTACAGTTGTAACTCATTCCACATGCCTTGAGTTTCCTAACGAGAAGTCCATTTTTATTTTTGTACATCCAAACTCATCACTGTATACAATACAAAACTTGAATTGAATTTATTGCCACGTGTGCCAAGGCACAGTGAAAAGTTTTGTCTTGCAAGCATTACAGGCAGATCACATTGATCACTTTCATATTCAGTTGCAATTTTTCGAGTACAGCACTACAATCCGAATGCTTCCAGCACAGGAGACCACTTAGCTGAATGTGTTCTAACTGACTGTCTGCAAGGGCGACTCAGGTAATCTCACTCTCTACTTCTTTCTCTGTAATCTCATAGTTTGCTTTTCTCTTTATGGTTATCCAGCTCTGGTTTGGAAGTCTTGATTTAATCCATGGCCATTACACACTCGGGCAATGCTTTTCAGAGCCTAAGCAGCACTGTGCAGGAAGATCTTTCTTCATGTTGTTATTGGTTTTTAGTTCTATGGTTTTGACATTCCCTCCAATGGTAACAGCTATTTTCTACACTACCACCTTTCTTAATTTTTTTTTAGATTAGATTTTTTTAGATTAGATTACTTACAGTGTGGAAACAGGCCCTTCGGCCCAACAAGCCCACACCGACCCGCCGAAGCGCAACCCACCCATACCCCTACATATACCCCTTACCTAACACTACAGGCAATTTAGCATGGCCAATTCACCTGACCCGCACATCTTTGGACTGTGGGAGGAAACCAGAGCACCCGGAGGAAACCCACGCAGACACGGGGAGAACATGCAAACTCCACACAGTCAGTCGCCTGAGGCGGGAATTGAACCCAGGTCCCTGGCGCTGTGAGGCAGCAGTGCTAACCACTGTGCCACCGTGCCGCCCTTATTTTGCATACCATTTTACTCTTTACCAAGGAGGACAGCACAGCATATCCAATCTCCAATTAGTTGAAGTCCCTCAACCCTATACCCATTCTTGTGACTCTTTTCTGAATTCTGTCAGAAGTCTTCACATCATTTCTAAAGTGTGGTGTTCAGTAATGGGCACTGTTTTCTAGTCGGGGACAAACCAGTTTTTGTAAAGACTCACGTTAATTCCCTCTATAAAACCCTCTATAAAATAACATTAGTGTAATAATCTTGTTTCTAAAGATTGAGAGTCACTTTTTGGGAGTACTTTGCAGATTCCCTAAAGCTGTGAATAGAGCATATAGCCAAGAAATAATGAGAGCTTGTAAGAAAGGCTCTGTAAGAATCATGGTTAATTTTAATTTACTAATAGATTGGAGTAATCATATTTGTGACAGTAACATAGAAGATGAGTTCAGAGTGTGTTTGTAGGATAGTTTCTTTGAGTAGCATGTTCTGGACCTGGTAATTTGGGGTGACACAATTAATTAAAGACCTGACTGCAAAAGAGCCTCTGGATAGCAGTGATGATAATGAGATTGAATGTCATATTCAGTTTCAAAATGAGAAGATTGGGGATCAGTCTGGAGTTTTAAAATTCAGTAAAGGCAATTAAAAATGTATGAAGACACAACTGGTGAAATTGATCTCAGAAATTGTGTTGAAAATGTGGAAATTCAGTCAGATGTTTAAGGAGATATTTCAAAACGCAGTAAAGATAACATTCAAATGAGAAGGAAAGACTTTAGGGAAAGTATGCAAAATAGAACATAGAACATTACAGTGCAGTACAGGCCCTTCAGCCCTCGATGTTGCGCCACCCTGTCATACTAATCTGGAGCCCATCCCACCGCACTATTCCATGTATGTCCAATGACGTCTTAAATGCACTCAAACTTGGTGAATCTACTACGGATGCAGGCAAAGCATTCCAAATCCTTACTGCTCTCTGAGTAAAGAAACTACCTCTGACATCTGTCTTATACCTATCTCCCCTCACTTTAAAGGTGTGTCCCCTTGTGTTTGCCGTCCCCATGCTTGGAAAAAAGCTCCCTCTGTCCACCCTATCTAACCCTCTGATTATCTTGAATGTCTCTGTTAAGTCACCTCTCAACCACCTCTCTAACGAGAACAGTCTCAAGACCCTCAGCCTTTCCTCGTAATACATTCCTTCCATACCAGGCAACATCCTAGTAAATCTCCTCTGCACCCTTTCCAAAGCTTTCACATCTTCCTTATAATGTGGTGACCAGAACTGTACACAGTACTCCAAGTGTGGCCATACCAGAGCGTTGTACAGCTGCAGCATAACCTCCTGGTTCAGGAACTCAATCCCTCTATTAATAAAGGCCAAACACTGTGTGCCTTCTTAACAACCATGTCAATCTGGGTGGCAACTTTCAGGGATCTGTGTACATGGACACCAAGATCTCTCTGCTCAGCTGCAGTCCCAAGAATCTTACCATTAGCCCAGTACTTTGCATTCTGATTACTCCGTTCAAAGTGTATCACCTCACACAGTGTCATATGTGGGCGGCATGGTGGCACAGTGGTTAGCACTGCTGCCTCACAGCGCCAGAGACCCGGGTTCAATTCCCGCCTCAGGCGACTGACTGTGTGGAGTTTGCATATTCTCCCCGTGTCTGCGTGGGTTTCCTCCGGGTGCTTCGGTTTCCTCCCACAGTCCAAAAATGTGCAGGTTAGGTGAATTGGCCAGGCTAAATTGCCCATAGTGTTAGGTGCAGGGGTAAATGTAGGGGAATGGATCTGGGTGGGTGCGCTTCGGCGGGTCGGTGTGGACTTGTTGGGCTGAAGGGCCTGTTTCCACGCTGTAAGTAATCTAATCTAATCTAATCTAAGTAATCTAATCTAAACCTCGCACTTGTCCACATTAGACTCCATTTGCCAACTCTCAGCCCAGCTCTGCATCCTATCTATGTCTCTCTGCAACCTACTACATCCTTCGTCACTATCCACAACTCCACCGACCTTAGTGTCGTCCGCAAATTTACTAACCCACCCTTCTAAGCCCTCATCCAGGTCATTTATAAAAATGCCAAACAGCAGTGGACCCAACACTGACCCTTGTGGTACGCCGCTAGTAACTGTGCACCAAGAAGAACATGTTCCATCAACTACAACCCTCTGTTTTCTTTCAGCAAGCCAATTACTGATCCAAACTGCTATGTCTCCCAGAATCCCAATCCTCCGCATTTTGTATAATAGCCTACTGTGGGGAACCTTCTTGAACGCGTTGCTGAAATCCATATACACCACATCAACTGTTTACTCTCATCTACCATTTGGTCACTTTGTCAAAAAACTCAATAAGATTCGTTAGGCACAACCTACCCTTCACAAAACCGTGCTGACTGTCCCTAGTCAGATTATTCTTTTCTAGATGGTTATAAATCCTATCTCTTATAACACTTTACCAACAACTGAAGTGAGATTCACTGGTCTGTAATTACCAGGGTTGCCTCTACTACCCTTTTTGAACAAGGTAACCACATTTGCTATCCTCCAGTCCTCAGGCACTATTCCTGTAGACAATGATGACTTGAAGATCAATGCCAAATGTTCAGCAATCTCTTCCCTTGCTTCCCAGAGGATCCTAGGATAGATCCCATCTGGCCCAGGGGACTTGTCTATTTTCACACACTGCAGTATTTCTAATACCTCTTCTTGTGTACCTCAATCTCTTCTAGTCTATGACTAATGTAGGAAATTAAAGATACTATCAACTTGAAAGAAACAGTATACAACTCTGGTCAGAGGATTGAAGAGAATTTGTAAACAGAATGTAAGAGAAAGCTAACAAGGAATACAGAAACAGATAGTAAGAGTTGCTACAAGTATTTAAAAATGAAATTAACAACTAAAGTGAGCATTGGTTCTCTAGAGAATGACAATGAGGAATTAAGAGTATTAAATAAGGATAGATCCCATCCGGCCCAGGGGATTTGTCTATTTTCACACTCTGCAGGTTGGCAGGCTGTGACCAATGAGATAATATAAGGATCAGTGCTTGGACCTCCGCTATTTGCAGTCAATATTAGTAGTTTGGATGTGTCATAAATATTGAACAGGTGTTTTATGTCTGTCTTCACTGTAGGAGACACAAATAGTAAGTTTCAGAAAATAACAAATGTACTTTGGACCAGTTAGCTTAACATCTGATGTAGGGAAAATGATATAAACATTTATTAACCCATAAGTAGCAATATCTATATTCCCTCTACAAGGAAACCTGTAGAGGGAGTATACTTGGATCTCCAAAAAGCATTGTGTAAGATGCCTGATGAAAGGTTACTGTACTAAATCAGAGCTCATGGTGTTGGCAATAATGTATTAACATTGATAGAGGATTGGTTACCTAATATGAAGTAGAAAGCAGGAATTTATCAGTAACTTGGGATTGGCAAGATGGAACTGATGGAGTTTCGGATGCGGCCTCAAATATTTACAAATCTACATCACAGGCCTAGATGAAGGAACCAAATGTTTGATTTCTAAATCTACTATTGATACAAAAGACAGGTATGAGAATAGGTTGTGAAGAGGATATAAAGAATCTGAAAAGGGACTTGGATAGTTTAAGTAAATGATCAAAAAGTAGGCAGATGATAATGTGGGAAAAGTGAACTTTTCAGCTTTGATAGGAAGTATAGAAAGGCAGCATATTATTTGAGAGACTATAGAGAGAGAGATTGCAGAGAGCTCTGTTGTAGAGAGGTATTTGGGTGTCCTGTGGTATGTAAATCACAAGAAGTTAGGAAAACCAGACAGCAGATTGATTAGGAAGGCAAATGGAATATTGGCTTTTCTTGCAAAAGGAATTGAATAGAAAAGTAGCATTGTTTTACTACAGTTGTACAAGGTATTGATGAGACCACAATTTTTGGTCTTGTTATGTAGGAAAGTATAGTAATGCATTAGAAGCAGTTCAGAGAAGATTTGCTTAATTGATTTCCTGGAATGAATGGTTATCTTAGGAAAGGTTGAACAGATTGGGCCCTCATCCATTGGAATTTAGGAAAATGAGAAGCAAGCTTATCAAAAATCTTGGAAGGGACTTGACCAGTATCCTCTTGCCAGAAAAACTTGAATGAGGGGAAATAAGTTAAAAACAAAGGGTCTCCCAGTTTAGATGGAATTGAAAACAATTTTTTTCTGAGGTTCATTAGTCTGTGGAATTCTTTGCCTCAGAGAACAGTGGAGAGACCTTTAAGGCTGAGTTAGAATATTGATTAATAAGGAAGTCAGAGGTAATGAAGGTAGACAGAATAGTAGATTTGAAGCCATAGTCACATCAACCATGACCTTATTGTACAGTGGAGTAAGCTGAATGACCTACTCCTAATTAGTTTGTATGTCTGTCCTCACACAAGCAGCGCTTCGGTGTAACTTGAGGCTGTGCTGTATGTAGATTGGGTATCACTTCTTTTATAATGCATCCATGTATAAAATCCAGAATCTTATTTATATTATGACCTTTGCTACCTTCATTGCCAGCTTTGAATGATCTATGTGTTTACACCTGACAAACTTTCTAATCCTTGAGTTTTCACCATTCACAATACATTTCTTCTCTCATTCCTCAAGATCTGTTGCAGTTTTTTGGACAGTAAACTGCACCTGCAACCAACCTGCTCACTGCACTCAACTTGATTGTTTTGCACTCTGTGCACTAATATACCCTCTAAATGTCTCTGTCAGTTTCCGCAACACTCAGCTATTATTCCTCTTCAGAGGGTATCCAAATTCTTATCATTATGCATTATCTTTCCTTGAGATTCTATTGCCTTTGCACGATTTTCAACCTTTTCTTTACGAGATGCTAACATGTGCTACAGTGCAAGCTCTAAAGATTGAATGGTTTAAATAGGGCAAATTGACGATTTGTTAGAATAGTCTCCTCTGTAAGGAGACTTGGAGCACGACATTATTGTCTTTGACCCTGAGAGTATTGTATCCAAACTTAACATGCCATCCTGTGATATTTGCTCATGTGAAATTCAGCAGGACCCCATTGGCTAGCAACCTTAGTTGATTTTCTTTTCAAACTCTCTTTACACCAAAGATACTGTGACTAATTGTACAAACCTAAAAATCACACAACACCAGGTTATAGTCCAACAGGTTTAATTGGAAGCACTAGCTTTTGGAGCGCTGCTCCTTCATCAGGTGGTTGAAGGAACAGTGCTCCGAAAGCTAGTGTTTCCAATTAAACCTGTTGGACTATAACCTGGTGTTGTGTGATTTTTAGCTTTGTACACCCCAGACCAACACCGTCATCTCCAAATCGTGATTAATTGTGTTAGCCCTTTGGACTGACTGCCTCAATACAGAGTAGAGATTAATCCCAGGAGCTTCTGATAGGCGTTTTAATTCTATCCTGCCATCTGACTGTAGTTCTTCAAAACCACAATGTAAACCATTTTCCTCTTGTTTTGTTGAAGTCTCATGGGATAGTATTTTTTTGTTCACAGCAGGTTGTTCTGTTGGGAAAGAACTAGTGTGAAAATCTGCTATAGCTTTCCAAGGCTAGACAATGCAAGTATAGCTTAGTAGCTTTGAAGTGCTGATAGCTACTCTTCTGATTTGAACTTGGCTTTGCTGCATTTTGGCTACAGCCAGGGAAGAATCTACATTTATGTAGCACCTTTCACATTCTCAGGCTAACCCAAAGCACTTTGTGGCCAACAAAATACTTTTGAAGGTTCATCAAACAAAAACAGCATATTGTCTTGGAGAAGAGGGAGATAATGAAATTTGCTTTGGTTCACAATTATTTTTAATCAATCCAACTGAATCTCAATTCAGACTTAGTTGGCAGGACATTGTAGATTTGTCTTAGTAACCTATAGAGAGTGATGATGAGGTTTTGTGATGATGTTGGCTAGGTATTTAAAGACAGCACTCTGTTCTGCAAGGTAATCCTGCAGCCTGCTCTAAAAACGAATGAAGAAGGATGCAGGAGGTGTGTCCTGTGAAATTGTAGGTATTCATTGCCTGCCTTGCTTGTGTCTGCCTAACTACAGGTTAACAATGCGATTGCCATGATACCTTCTCCAGTGCAGCAAGTGCAGACGATGCTTCCACCACCGCAGCCACAACCATCTCCTCAGCCACCTTCATCCCAGCAGAGCTCTGTGAGGTGAGTGATATCAGATATTTTGACTCTTTCAATGCCATGTTTCTATAAGGAACAAATTCCATGAAGCACGTTGAAGGAGGCAGGATGATGTGCTTGAGATCTTGATTATTAATGGAAGCATGGTCTCATTTTCTGCTCTGAGCTGTCACTTTTTCAGTAAAAGTTCCAGTAAAAGTTAACTTTGCAACACCTATAGAAACACTATCATGGGAGGCTAAAGTGCAGTTAAAGATGTCTAAGGAGCTGTTGAATACTCCCTCCACCTCAAATTTAAGGGACTGGGTTTTGAATGTGTGGCTGCTACTGTAGTTTGTGTTGTTACTTTCATGGTGATGAGATTCTTTAAAATAAATAATGTTTCAGTGGCAAAGCAGTCAGGACAAGTATGCAGTTGTCTTGTTGTATATTATCTTTATAAAATAATAGCACATTTCTTTTTAACTTTTTTTTGTTTTCTTTATTTGTTATGTATATTGCTGATTTCCAGCATGGAGAGTATGTAAAAGATTTTGTTTGTTTAAAAGAGTCATAGAGACATATGGCACAGAAACAGACCCTTCGGATCAACCCAATCCATGCCGAACATAATCACAAACTAAACTAGTCCCACCTACCTGCTAAGTTAATGTTATTATTTGTTTCTGTAATTATAGTGTGAATATCACATTCTGAAAGTGTTCAAATGATCATTTTTTGATTAAGCTCTTAATATTTTGCATTGTCTTATTGTCAGTTTAATAACATGATCCACTGCCTATACACCAAAGTCTAATTATGTTTCACTGGTCTTGCCCCATAACCTAATAGTATTCTAAGTAACTGTAGCGCTGGAAGCCCTTAGTTTGAATTTACTTTGCTGAGATCTTGTAATGAGTCTTGTTTCATGTTTGTACAGCTTTCATTTACACAGCACCTTTACTGTGGAAAAACGTACCAAAGCACTTCAGATATTTTTAAAGGAAGGCTTGCAGGTGGTAATAAGGGTTCAGGGAGTGAATTCCATATTGTGAAGCCAAGAGGACTTATGACAGAAGAGAAGTAAGCGTTTTAAATTTGAGAAGCTAAAAGACAGAGATTCAAAATAAATAAAGATGGGAGTAAAAACGAAATCTTGTAGAATCTGGAAATCTGAAATGAGCACCGAGTTCTGGACAAATTCAACCAGTTTGGCAGCATCTTTGAAAGGAGAAACAGAGTTAGAGTTTCAAGTCTGACATGATTTCTTCATGGTCTGGAAGAAGAGTTATACCAGTCTCAAAACATTAATCCTGTTTTTCTCTCTCCATAGATGCTGCCAGACATGATAAGTTCCTCCAATACTCTTGTTTGTTTCAGCAAAGACAGGTGTGGTTGTTGAAGAATATGTGGTGCAGAATAGTATATAGGAAGCAGAGTTCTGGGTGAATTTCAGAGTATGTGGAAAGCACACCAGTAGGCCAGGAGAATAGTAGTGTGGAAATGCTAAAAAGAACATGAATGAGGTTTTCATCAGTGAAAATAAATATTATTACAACTTGGAAATAGAAGGTATTCCTGAAGGGAAAGATCAGTTTGGGATTGAATAGATTCCCAGTGGTACAGATCAACTTGTTCAGCCTGAGACAATGGTCAGGAAGGTAGGTAGAATATTAGGCATGGTTTTGACATTTCTGGTAATTCAGGGATCAGACAGAATCAGCAGGTAGGTCATGTCTTACAAACACAGCTGAATCTTTTTGAAGAGATGACTAAAATAGTGGATAGGGGATTATCTGTAGGTGTTATATGTATGGATTTTAAGAAGGCATTTGATGACCAGTATAGAAGCTACTGTTATCCTGTTCCAGTATAAACAGAATTGGGACAACAGAATAACATAAGAAATAGGAACAGGAGTAGATCGTTCTCTGAGCCTGCTCCACCATTCAATTCATAGAACATAGAAAAATACAGCACAGTACAGGCCCTTCGGCCCTCGATGTTGCGCCGACCAAAGCCTACCTAACCTACACTAGCCCAATAACCTCCATATGCTTATCCAATGCCCGCTTAAATGACCATAAAGAGGGAGAGTTCACCACTGCTACTGGCAGGGCATTCCATGAACTCTCAACCCGCTGAGTAAAGAATCTACCCCTAACATCTGTCCTATACCTACCACCCCTTAATTTAAAGCTGTGTCCCCTAGTAACAGCTGATTTCATTAGCGGAAAAAGGTTCTCAGTGTCTACCCTATCTAAACCCCTAATCATCTTATACACCTCTATCAAATCTCCCCTAAACCTTCTTTTCTCCAATGAGAACAGCCCCAAGTGCCTCAGCCTTTCCTCATACGATCTTCCTACCTGGTAAACCTCCTCTGCACTCGTTCCAATGCCTCCACATCCTTCCTATAGTATGGCGACCAAAATTGCACACAATACTCCAGATGAGGCCGCACCAGAGTCTTATACAACTGCAACATGACCTCAGGGCTCCGGAACTCAATTCCTCTACCAATAAAGCCCAGTACACCACATGCCTTCTTCACAGCACTATTTACCTGGGTGGCAACTTTCAGAGATCTGTGTACATGGACACCAAGATCCCTCTGCTCATCCACACTACCAAGTAGCCTACCATTAGCCCCTAATCCATCTTCTTGTTACTCCTTTCAGTTATACCTCTCATCAGAACTGGTTAGTGTAAAATTGTTAGGCGAGAGAGATTACAGAAAAAAATGATAAGCTTGGTACACAGTTATCCAAATATTCTTTTATGCTTCCTTCTTGTGACATTAGTGAATTGGGGACTTTGTATACCAAGAGCATTGAAACTGCATCAGTGGTTACCAGATATACTTGTGTTGTGCCATATGAAGGCAAGTTATTGCTATTAAAAGTATAGCCATTTAAGATATTTCAACTTTTTTTTTTGCAAATCCATTATGTCCAGATTAAGATCTGCATGATTAAGATTGAATGCATCATATCTATTTAACTGATCTGTCAAGAAATCAAATTCTGTGTGATATGGGATCACTTTTGAATTGTTGTTTCGGCCAGGTGTGCATTTATCCACCTTATTTTGTCCTGTTCTTTGTAGTTTTAGTGTACATGGTTGATGAAGTAGTTACTATCATTAAGGTCCTAAAGTGAAATCCAATTATTTAATATTAAGTGAAGGTATATTCTCTGAGGGACCATATTATTAACTGACTAGCTTTGATTGTGTTAACCCAACTTAAACTTTCTGGACCAGTTATAATTCTTATATTAAGCTATAACTAGCCTCACTCTTAGCATTAAAGTAATCATACCATTTTGCCAGCATCATGCAGAGACACTCATGTAGATAGTTTAAGTACTCAAAGTTCTAACCCAGCTATACATTTTAACTGTTTAAAGGAAGGAACATCCAAATCAAACACTGCTTTAGCATTGATGCCAGGAAAATGTGGTCAATATATGTATTTAAGGAAACAATGCAACTAGTGTTATTAAAACAGAACGCTAAAGATCAATGTTCCTCCATGAATACAGTAAATAATGTACTCTTGGACCTGGAGATGGAATAGACTAATGTTTCTTTTTGAAGATGAATCCCTGAATGGAATTGTAATAGGATGTGCCTGAGCCATTCAAGAACAGACAGTAATGCAGAGGGAATATTAAGTTTATGGAGGAAGCAAGATGCAAAGCTGGAATTGATTGTTTGATAACACCAAAGTGGTGTTTTAATAGCCCAAAGCCATAGACTTGAGTAAGCCTGAAGTTCCACATTTTTAAACTCGTAACAAAGAATGAATGGTAATAGGATACTGCAATGAGTCCTCCTTTCAGCGTGCAGAATGTGTAGAATGAATCTTGGGTACAGAAGAACATTCAAAGGAGGTGGTATTGATGTGGAGTGATAAATTGGGAATGAAAGTGCCTCTCATGAAATGAGCAAGAGCGGAAAAAGCATTTCCAAAAATGGCAGTAGTTTTCAAGCTTTTGCACAGATTTGGGCTTTATAGAAAGTTAAAGTCGTTGAGATATTCTTTTCTTACCAGAAAAGCATGTTGGAGGAAGGTTGATTCTTTTTCCCAAACTAGATATGAAATCTTCTGCAATGAGAGATATTGCAGGGTCCGTCCACTAACTGTCATAAAGCAATCAAACTCTGATTGATCTGTTGCAGTTCTGGTCCAGCTCCATCACCAAGTGCCTTCCTGCCAAGTCCATCAGCACAGACAACACAGAGTCCAGCTGCAGCACGGACACCACAGAATTTCAGTGTCCCTTCCCCAGGCCCCCTCAATACTCCAGGTATGGTGTTTACAGTTATATTGTTAAGTTGTAGACAGATAAGTAATAGCACTTGGCACCATTCTAATTGTTTTAAGCTGCCTAGAATCACCTGTCTTGTGAGGAGGTCAGTGTGAAATTCCAAAAGTGCATTAACAAGTTGGTTGTGTTGGTTACAGATGAGGTTCATTGGAGAAGTGTGAGGTAATGTACTTTGGTAGGAAGAATACTGAAAAGTAACATTAAATTGTGAATACAATTCTAAGAGGTGCAGGAGCAGAGGAACCTGGGTATGTATGTGCAAAAATCATTGATGGTGGCAGGACATAGAGGAGAAGCGCGGAGGAGGTGATGCTGAACTTGTAGAAGGCCCTTGTCAGACACCATCTGCAGTATTGTGTACAGTTGTGGATGCCACATTTTGGGAAGGGTGTGAATAGAGAATGTGCAGAAGTGCTTTACAAGAATTGTTTGGGGAAAGTGAATTTCATTTCTGAGGATAGATT
The DNA here is from genome assembly GCF_020745735.1 of Hemiscyllium ocellatum. Lineage (NCBI taxonomy): Eukaryota > Metazoa > Chordata > Chondrichthyes > Orectolobiformes > Hemiscylliidae > Hemiscyllium > Hemiscyllium ocellatum. The sequence goes on from NC_083424.1 coordinate 56,374,095, forward strand.
GAAGAAGTTGGGATTGTTCACCTTGGAGAGAAGAAGCTGAGAGGAGATTTAGTAGAGGTTTTCAAAATCATGAGTGGGCTAGACAGAGTTGTTCCTGTTTGTACATGGAATAAGATGCAGTAGATTTAAAGTGATCCACAAACAAAATAGGGAAGGTGTGAGAAAACACTTTCTCACATGTCAATACTTAGGCTGTGGAATGCACTACCTGGAATCGTAGAGGAGGCAGGTTCAGCTGAGGCTTTCAAGAAGGGCACTGGATGATTATATGGATCGAAATAGTGAGCAGGGAAATGGGGGGAAAGCAGAAAAGTGGTACTAGATAATGATGAAGAGTCAGTGCAGGCTTGATGGAGCAAATGACTTCCTTCTAGGCTCTGACAATTCTGTCATTCCATCCCACAACAGCAAGACTGATACCAATGGCATAACATTGTTTTGGATTCAATTTGATGTTCAATGGCAGGGTTCTGATGTTAACGCCACCATCTAGGATGACTAGGGTAGGTATTGGTCCAGTCAAGGATAGTAGTGGGAAGTTGTGCGTGGAGGCGGAGGAGATTAGTGAGACACTAAATCAATACTTTTCGTCAGTATTCACTCAGGAACAGGACTCTGTTGCTGGCGTGAATATTGAGTCACAAGTGATTAGAATGGATGGCCTTGAAGTATGTAGGGAGGAGGTTTTGGGAACACTGGAAAGGATGAAAATAGATAAGTCTCCTGGGCCTGATGGCATTTACCCTAGGATCCTCTGGGAAGCTAGGGAGGAGATAGCAGAGCCATTGGCCTTGATTTTTATGTCGTCATTGTCAATGGGAATAGTACCAGAAGACTGGAGGATAGCGAATGTGGTCCCCTTGTTCAAGAAGGGGAGTAGGGACAGCCTGAGTAACTATAGGCCAGTGAGTCTCACTTCTGTTGTGGGCAAAGTCTTAGAGAGAATTGTAAGGGATAGGATTTATGAACATCTGGATAGGAATAATGTGATCAAGGATAGTCAGCATGGTTTTGTGAAGGGCAGGTCGTGCCTCACAAACCTTATTGAGTTCTTTGAGAAGGTGACTAAGGAGGTGGATGAGGGTAAAGCAGTAGATGTGGTGTATATGGATTTTAGCAAGGCGTTCGATAAGGTACCCCATGGTAGGCTAATGCAAAAACTACGGAGGTATGGCATTGAGGGTGCATTAGAGGTTTGGATTAGGAATTGGCTGGCTGGAAGGAGACAGAGGGTAGTAGTTGATGGACTAGGTTCATCTTGGAGTGCAGTTACTAGCGGTGTACCACAGGGATCTGTTTTGGGACCGTTGCTGTTTGTCATCTTTATAAATGATCTAGAGGAGGGGCTTGAAAGCTGGGTGAGCAAGTTTGCGGATGACACAAAGGTCGGTGGAGTTGTGGACAGTGAAGAAGGATGTGGCAGGTTACAGCGGGATATAGATAGGTTGCAGAGCTGGGCAGAAAGGTGGCAGATGGAATTCAATGTAGCTAAGTGTGAAGTCATTCACTTTGGTAGGAGTAACAAGAAGATGGATTACTGGGCTAATGGTAGGCTACTTGGTAGTGTGGATGAGCAGAGGGATCTTGGTGTCCATGTACACAGATCTCTGAAAGTTGCCACCCAGGTAAATAGTGCTGTGAGGAAGGCATATGGTGTACTGGGCTTTATTGGCAGAGGAATTGAGTTCCGGAGTCCTGAGGTCATGTTGCAGTTGTATAAGACTCTGGTGCGGCCTCATCTGGAGTATTGTGTGCAGTTTTGGTCGCCATACTATAGGAAGGATGTGGAGGCATTGGAACGAGTGCAGAGGAGGTTTACCAGGATGTTGCCTGGCATGGTAGGAAGATCGTATGAGGAAAGGCTGAGGCACTTGGGGCTGTTCTCATTGGAGAAAAGAAGGTTTAGGGGAGATTTGATAGAGGTGTATAAGATGATTAGGGGTTTAGATAGGGTAGACACTGAGAACCTTTTACCGCTAATGGAGTCAGCTGTTACTAGGGGACACAGCTTTAAATTAAGGGGTGGTAGGTATAGGACAGATGTTAGGGGTAGATTCTTTACGCAGCGGGTTGTGAGTTCATGGAATGCCCTGCCAGTAGCAGTGGTGAACTCTTCTTCTTTATGGTCATTTAAGCAGGCATTGGATAGGCATATGGAAGTTATTGGGCTAGTGTAGGTTAGGTAGGATTTGGTCGGCGCAACATCGAGGGCCGAAGGGCCTGTACTGTGCTGTATTTTCCTATGTTCTATCTCCAAGCTGTACTGGTAAGTTGCCTGGTTTGAAACATTAGAGAAGAGGCTATCAGCCATGTGTCACTTGTGGTGCGCTACACCATTGAAAAATTCTGAGCAGTGTGACAGGTACAGCCCACTATCAGTTATGTTAATGTGAGAGAGCTTTCCCAACTGGCTGACTGTTTAGCATCAGAACAGGCCCAGAACTGAGTTGATTGTCAGAGGCACAGCTTAGCAAGATTAAGAGTAAATGGTGAATGTTTATAGCACCCTCTGACTGAGGTAGAACAACGTTGGGTTTCTATGACTTGTTTATTTTTTTGACCAGTGTCAATGCCTGCATAACACTGATCGTGATGGTATGTAACATTGGTAGATGATTCCACATTGTGGGGAGCCACAGTTGGGTCAATTCTCTGTCCTTGACAGCAGCAAGCTTGTACTTTTGTATCACAGCAGCAAGACCCAAGCTGAAGATTCCTGTTTCTCCACTCCTCACCTGGCCAGTCTAGGAATGCCTTGTCCTGTCCACTGAAAACTGAGCGACCTCATCCAACGCTGCACTAACTCCAGAGAGTGATGCATTTATCCGCTGGAATCAGTAAGGTTGGAAGTGTGGATGTCATGCTAGTTTCTTCGTTTTGAGTAAGACCTTCCTTTTGAAGTCTTACAGGAAGCTATAATGTCCCTGCTCCCATCCCTTTCTACTACATTCACATGAATCTTCATCCTAAATATCAACGAGCAGTGAATGTCATGATCTTACTGTGACTTGAGAGTTAATGTCATTGTTGTACTCTCAATCGATAGTGAACCAAATTAATTGCATCTTTCAATCAGGCAGATATTCAATTCTTGAGCTATGATGAGAGTGGCAGTATCTAACAGAAGTGTGTGAAGTTACTTTATCCACAGTTGCATTAAACATTAATATTGCACAATATCAATTAAGCCTGTAATTTTGCTTATTCCATTGAATTTGGTACCAGTTTTCAAATCTTTAACTATAGAACTATAAGTGTAACACCTGAAGTATGTGCCAGACAGAGTCTTATTAGTGAACCTTGTGGTTAGAGACTGATCTGTAAAGGCTGAGAACCATTATTAGTAAGGCTGCCACAGTGTGGGACTGTGTGACTGCTGTCAAAAGAAGAGCAGATAAACCAAGAGTCTATGGAACTGGAAAAAAATGTAAATGGACAAGCATTTATCAAGTGGCACTGTCCTTTGTAAAAAATAATGTTGGAGTCTTGTGTAAAAGGTTCACAATTTTTGGAATTTGTGTCTGCATTTATTTTCTGTGTCTACAAGATGCTGTAGAACATTGTACAGCACAAGAACGGGCCCTTTGGCGAACATGATGCCAAATTAAACTAATCCCTTCTGCCTGCCCTTGGTCCGTATTCCTTCATTCCTTGTACGTTCATGTACTTATCTAAAAGTCCCTTAAACTCATCTATTATATCTGCCTCCACCACCATCCTTGGCAGCATATTTCAGACTCTTAACACTCGCTGTATCAAAAAACATCTTGACTGTCACATCTCCTTTGAACTTTCCAGGCTCAACTTAAATGCGTACCCCCTAGTATTAGACATTGCAATTCTGGGAAAAAGATTCTGATTGTCAACCTCAACTATGCATCCTGTAATCTTATAGGCTTCTATCAAGTCTCCCCTTAGCCCCGCTGCTCCAGAGAAAACAACCCGAGTTTGTCTATGTGGCTTATATCCTCTGATGCAGGCAACATCCTGGTAAACCTCTTCTGCATCCTCTCCAAAGCCAGAATGTGGTGGCTGGAATTAAACACAATACTCAGGGCAGTACAGTGGCTCAGTGGTGAGCACTGCAAATCCAGCCTCAGGCAACTGTGTGGAGTTTGCACATTCTCCCCGTGTCTACGTGGGTTTCTTCCAGGTACTCTGGTTTCCTCCCAAAGATGTGTAGGTCAGGGGAATTGGCCATGTTAAATTGTCCATAATGTTAGGTGTATTTGTGGGCAGCACAGTGGCACAGTGGTTAGCACTGCTGCCTCACAGCACCTGAGACCTGGGTTCAATTCCCGACTCAGGTGACTGACTGTGTGGAGTTTGCACGTTCTCCCCGTGTCTGCGTGACACGGGGAGAACTCCGGGTGCTCCGGTTTCCTCCCACAGTCCAAAGATGTGCGGGTCAGGTGAATTGGCCATGCTAAATTGCCCGTAGTGTTAGGTAAGGGGTAAATGTAGGGGTATGGGTGGGTTTCGCTTCGGCAGGTCGGTGTGGACTTGTTGGGCCGAAGGGCCTGTTTCCACACTGTAAGTCTAATCTAATCTAAAATTAATCAGGGGTAAATGTAGGGTAGAGGAATAGGTCTGGGTGGGTTACTCTTTGGAGGGTCATTGTGGACTTGTTGGGCCAAATGGCCTGTTTCCATACTGTAGGTAATCTAGTCTACTCTGAAATGTGGCCTAACCAAAGTCTTGGTTACTAGACTAGACAGGATTGACGTTAGCAAGGTGGTGTGTTAGCAATTCTGAAAAGTGTAAAAATAGATAAGTCCTCTAGCCAGATGGGATTTATCCTCTGATTTTCTGGGAAGCCAGGAAGGAGATTGCAGAGTCTTTGGTTTTGATTTTTATGTTGTTATTGTCTACAGGAATAGTGCCAGAAGACTGTAGATAGCAAATGTTGTCCCCTTGTTCAAGAATGGGAGTAGAGACAACTTTGGTAATTATAGACCAGTGAGCCTTATTTCTGTTGTGGATAAAGTGTTGGAAAAGGTTATAGGAGATAGGATTTATACTAATCTCGAAATGAAAAAGTTGATTAGGGATGTTCAACACGGTTTTGTGAAGGGTAGGTCATGCTCGCATACCTTATTGAGTTCTTTGAGATGGTGACTAAACAGTGGATGAGGGTAACGTGGTTGATGTAATGTATTTGGATTTCAGTAAGGCATTTGATTAGGTTTCCCACAATAGGCTATTGCACAAAATATGGAGACATGGGGTTGAGGGTGAATTAGTGGTTTGGATCAGAAATTGGCTAGCTGAAAGAAGACAGGCTGGTGGTTGATGGGAAATGTTCATCCTGGAGTTCAGTTACTAGTGGTGCACTGCAAGGATCTGTTTTGAGTCCACTGCTGTTTGTCATTTTTATAAATGACGTGAGGGCATAGAAGGATGGGTTAGTAAATTTGTGAATGACGCTGAGGTCAATGGAGTTGTGGATAGTGCTGAAGGATGTTGCAGGTTACAAAGGTACATAGATAAGCTGCAGAGCTGGGCTGAGAGGTGGCAAATGGAGTTTAATGGAAAGTGAGATGATTCACTTTGGAAGGTGCACAGGAACGCAGACTACTGGGCTAATGGTAAGATTCTTGGGAGTGTAGATGAACAGGCGTAACAGCTGTTAGGGGTGTTAAGGCATGCAGTGTGTGGCTTTTATTGGTAGAGGGATTGAATTTCATAGCCACGTGGTCATGTTGCAGCTGCACAAAACTCTAGCACTGCCATAATTGCTTACAGTTCCGGTCACTGCATTATAGGAAGGATTGGGGAGAATTCAGAGGAGATTTCTTAGAATGTTGCCTGGTATGGAGGGAAGGTCTTATGAGGAAAGGTTCGGGTCTTGAAGCTGTTTTCATTAGAGAGATGAAGGTTGAGAGGTGATTTAATTGAGACATATAAGATAATTGGGGGTTAGAAAGGGAGGACAGTGAGAGTCCTTTTTCTCGAATAGTGATGGCTAGCATGAGAGGAAATATGTATCACCCCTCAATTTAAAGATATAGGACAGATGTCAGAGGTAGCTTCTTTACTCAGAGTAGGAGAGGCATGGAACGCCCTGCCTGGAATAGTAGTAGACTGATCTGATAGACATATGGATGAAAATGAAATAGTGTTGGATAGATGGGCTTCAGATTGGTTCCACAGGTCTGCACAACATCGAGAGCTAAAGGGCCTGTACTATGCTGTTATGTTCTATGTTCTTATAAATCTGCAAAATGATATCCTGACGTCTGTACTCAATTCCATGATTAATAAAGGTAAGCATGCCGTACACCTTCTTTGCCATCTTGTGTGGCCATTTTCAAGGAGCTATGGACTTGAACGCCAAGATCCATCTGTTTATCAGGGCTGTTCAGAGTCCTGCCACTATACTTTTCTTTAATATTTGATCTTCCAAAATGCAGCACCTCACATTTACCCGGATTAAACTCCATCTGCTATTTCTGCGCCCATATCTGCAACTGATCTATATCCCTCTGTATCCATTGACAGCCTTCTACGTTATCCACAATTCCACTGATCTTTCTATTGTCTGCAAACTTGCTAACCCATCCATCTATATTTCCATCCAAGTCATTTATATATATCACAAGCAACAGATGTTCCAGTACAGATCCCTGCAGAACACCACTAGTCACAGACTTCAAGCTAGAAAAACATCCTTCCTTGCCCCCTCCATTCTATGGGCAAGCCACTTCTAAATCCAGACGGCCAAGTCACCTGGATCTCATGCATCTTAATCTTCTGGATGAGCCTATTAAAAGGAACCTTGTCAAAAACCTTACTAAATTCCATGTAGACCACATCTCACTACTGTACACTCATTGATCAACATTGTTAACTCCTTGAAAAATTCAATTAAGTTAGTAAGACATGACTTGCCCTGCACAAAGCCATGCTGAATGTCCCTAATTAGGCCATGCTGTGTGTTGTGACTATTAGATTGGCTTGGTGGCTCACTCTTAACTGGTGCAGCTACCAGCTCCTGGTATCTCTGCAGTGGAGCAGATACCAGCTCAAACGTATCCTGTACTGAAGCAGATATCAGCTGTCAGTGCCCCAGTATTAGATCAGATACTAGCTCTCAGTGATCCTGCACTGGAGCAGATACCAGCTGTCAGTAACCTTGTACTGGAGCAGGTGCATCTTGGGGATCCTGAGCTGGAGCACCTCTCAGTGTCTCTGGTCTGGAAGAGATCAGTTCTTGTGCCCTAGTACTTCTGCAGATACCAGCTTTCAGTGCCCCATTACTGGAAAATATGCTAGCTCTCAGGGCCCCAGTCTTGGAACAGATATCAGCTCTGTGCCCCAGAACTGGAGCAGATACCAGCCCTCAGTGCCCCAGTACTGGAGCAGATATCAGCCCTAGGTGCCCCAGTACTGGAGCAGATACCAGTTCTCAGTGCCCAAGTACTGAAGCAGATACTACCTCTCGGTGCCACAGTACTGGACCAGATGCCAGCTCTCTGTGATCCTGTACTGGTGCAGGTGTCAGCTCTCAGTGCCCCAGGACTGGAGCAAAAGCCAGCTCTTAGTGGTCCCATACTCTAGCAGATACCAGCTTTTGGTACCCCAGTACTAGAGCCGATGCCAGCTCTCGATGCCCCAGGACTGAAGGTTGGAGGATTTGAGCGATAGGGAGAGGCTGAAAAGGCTGGGGCTGTTTTCTCTGGAGCGTCAGAGGCTGAGGGGTGACCTTGGAAAAAGTTGATAGGCAGAGAGATCTGGGAGTGCAGGTCCATTGTATCTTGAAGGTTGCTGCACAGATCGATAGAGTGGTCAAGAAGGCATATAGTATGCTTGCCTTCATCAGACGGGGTATTGAGTATAAGAGCTAGCAAGTCATGTTAAAATTGTACAAGACATTAGTTCAGCCGCATTTACAATACTGTGTACAGTTCTGGTCGTCACATTACCAAAAGGATGTGGATGCTTTGGAGAGGGTGCAGAGAAGGTTTACGAAGATGTTACCTGATATGGAAGGTGCTAGCTATGAAGAAAGGGTGAGTAGGTTAGGTTTATTTTCGTTAGAAAAAGGAGATTGAGGGGGGACCTGATTGAAGTTGACAAAGTCATGAAGGGTATAGACTGGGTGGATAGAGACAAGCTTTTTCCCAGGGTGAAGGATTCAATAACGAGAGATCACGCTTTCAAGGTGAGAGGTGGAAAGTTTAAGTGGGGGGGGATACATGCGGTAAGTACTTCACACAGAGGGTGATTGGTGTTTGGAACGCGTTGCCAGCAGAGGTGGTAGAGGCAGGCACGGTGGATTCATTTAAGATGCATCTTGACAAATGTATGAGTAGGTGGGGAGCAGAGGGATACAGATGCTTAGGAATTGACCGACAGGTTTAGATCGTACATATGGATCGGCTCAGGCTTGGAGAGCCGAAAGGCCTGTTCCTGGGCTGTATGTTTTCTTTGTTCTTGTAGAAGTTTACAAAATTATGAGGATAAATAGACAAAGTCTCTTCCCTGGGGTCAGGGCGTCCAGAACTAGAGGGCATAGGTTTAGGGTGAGAGGAGAAAGATATAAAAGAGACCTAAGGGGCAACTTTTTCCATGCAGGATGGTGCGTATATGGAATGAGCTGCCAGAGGAAGTGGTGGAGACTGATACATTTGCAACATTTAAAAGGCATTTGGATGGGTATATGAATAGGATGGATTTGTAGGGATATTGGCCGGGTGCTGGCAGGTGGGACTAGATTGGGTTCGGATAGCTGGTTGGTGTGGCCGGTTTAGACCGAAGGGTCTATTTCCATGCTGTATATGTCTATGACTCTTGCTTCTCCCGTACTCTAGCAAATACCAGCTCTCGATTCCCCAGTACTGGAGCAGATGCCAGCTCTCAGTAATCATGCACATGAGCAGATACCAGCTCACGGTTATCATGAACAGGAGCAGATGTCAACACTCGGTGATCATGCACTTGAGCAGATACCAGCTCTTGGTTATCGTGTACTGGAGCAGATACCAGCTCACGGTGCCCCAGTACTAGAGCAGATATCAGCTCTCGGTGCCCTAGTACTGAAGCAGATATCAGCTCTCGATGCTCCAGTACTGACGCAGATACAAGCTCTTGACATCTCAGTACTGGAGTAGATACCAGCTCTCATTAATCAAGTACACGAGCAGATACCAGCTCACGGGTATTGCTAACACTTGCTGATCCTGTACTTCAGCAGATACTAGCTCTTGGTTATCGTGTACAGGAGCAGATACCGGCTGTCGGTGATCCTGTACTCGAGCAGATACAACCTCTCAGTGCCTCGGTATTGGAGAAGATATCAGCTCTCAGTGCCCCAGTACTGGCGCAGATACCAGCTCTTGGTGCCTCAGTACTACAACAGATACTAGCTCTCGGTGTCCAGTACTGGAGCAATGCCAGCTCTCAGTGCTGCTGCACTAGAGCTGATACCAGCTCTGTGTACCCCAATACTGGATCAGATACCAGCTCTCAGTTATCGTGCACAGGATTTGATGCCAACTTTGTGTGCCCCATTACTGGAGGAGATAGCAACTCTTTGTGCCCCATTACTGGAGCAAATACCAGCTCTTGGTGCCCCTGTCGTGGAGCAAATGTCAGCTTTCAATGACTCTGCACCAGAGCAGATAACAACTCCCAATGACTGTGTACCAGAGTAGATACCAACTTTTCATTATCTCTGTGCTGATGAAATACTACATGGTGGCACTCTCTACCAGATCAAATTGCTGGCAGGCTAACAGTTGTGTAAGCTTTAGAGTCTTGCTCTATCTTAAACATTTGTGTGTCTAAAACATTACAGGGTATAGAGAATAAAATCCTGCACTGCTTTATTAGGGCCCTGAAGTCCAAACTAAGCATCCTCCTTTTGCTGTTACAGTGAACCCAGGCTCAGTTCCAAGTCCAGCTGGTCGGACACAGACTGAGGAACAGCAGTACCTGGACAAATTGAAGCAGCTATCAAAGTACATTGACCCTTTGAGGCGGATGATCAACAAAATAGACAAAAATGAAGGTGAGTTTCTTAACACTTGTGAGGTGACCTCATATTTATTGAATACTGCGCTGACAAAAGTCTCGCCAGGTGGTCTCACAGTAAGCATAATTTGTCTTTTACACCACCCCAACAGAGTGTGCAGTATGACAAAACGCTCAGGTTTTAACAATATTAATTTCTGTCCACTCATTAAAACAAAGTCTGCTTTAAAATATAGACTGATGTAGGTACATCTAATCTCAGAAAGCAATGTGACAAAACAAGCATCTACGATGTTGGGTTGAAACTTTCTTTGTACTGTATTCACAACAGAAACATGCATGTATTAAAATTACATGAGTAATTTAAATGTCAATAAAAAGGTTTATTTAATATCTGAAAGTATTTCACAAAAATAATTTAAAAATTTGTTCATTCTTCCATTTTGCATACTTTCAGTGAAACCAATGTGCCACCTTTCTTTTTCAGTGAGGGTGTCTTCTATTTCCTACGGCTTGAATCTGCTGTCTCAGCATCTCTGACTGTATTAAATCTGAGCACTTACTTTAATGAGCAACTTTCCTTAATGGTTGGAGCTATGACACCAATTCGCATCAATGAAAATCATTGTCTTGTTACTGGTCAATGCCTAAATTCTGTGAACTTTCATTTTCTTTGTGACTCTCTTTCTTTACTTTCACTTTGGACTTTTGGAGGAATTTGGAATATTGGAATTTTATCTTCCTTTCCCTTTGTCACACTTCCTCTTTCAAGTAAATGATCTACTTGACAATGACTCTCTCCATTCTTCATTAGATACGTGTTTGTATCTACTCTTTCTACAGCAACTCCAATCACATACTTTCACAGCTTTATCTCTTTTACCATGATCTTTTGACAAGCACTGAACATTTCATGCCTAGTGCATCTAGTGTCTTGTTTTTACTTTACTGTTGACGTTAGACTTAAGTAAATTAAACCTTGTCCTGGGAGGATGTTTAAACATTAACCTGTAAGTGAGCAACCTGCTGTACACTGTGGTTATTGTGTAGGAGAATTATTTTAATCTATCTCATAGATAAACATGGAAAGACTACCAAGCTTATCACCTTGTAAATTTTTAAAAAGTATTTACAAGGTGATAAGCTTGGTAGTTATTTCCATGTTTATCCATGAGTCAGAATTATGTGCATTGAGAAGTTTGACAAAAGATTTATGTGGATAGAAGAGAAAAAGAATTTTTAGAAAAATTTAGAAGGTTTTTTAGATTAGATGTAGGGAATCTAATCTAAAAAACCTTGTAAATATTTTGTTGTTTTTCTCTTCTGTCCACATAATTCTTTCTGCAGCACCTCTCAATGCTGAGTGAAATGGTGATATTAAAATATGGTTAATTCCAGTTTTGCTCTGAAATATTTCAGACTCTTCTGACATTAACTGTGGGCCATTACCTGACAACAGCACCTCTGGCAATGCATAAATTGCTAAACACCTTCTCAAACCTTCAATAGTTTTGACACTTCGGTATTGGGCGTAGACTCTCAACATTTATTTACTTGCTGTAGCTGTTAACCAAAGCACGTTGCTGTTTCCTTTTCACCTCAAAGAAATCCATATATATTTGTTCCTAGTCTTTTCTAGTGTCTGGCCATGGATCAAGTGGATCATTTCTTGTCTCTTGTCTGGATCTCACTAAAATCAAGTGGATCTCCCTTGCCAGCTGAGGAAAACTATTCCCGAAAAACCATTTCTATAGCCTTGGCCTCATTGCAATAACTCTTCCACGTAGGCTTATTGCCTTTTCTCAAAAGTTAGGCCTGAATCTTATTATTTCTTCAGCCTTTTATGGACGTATTAAGAAATTGAGTTCTAAGTTTGTGCTATGCCCACAGTAGCAAATAAGTTTCATTAACTGGAGAACATAATCTGCTACTGTCTCCCTTCACTTCCTTTGAATTCAGCTCTTTGCAATTTTATTCTTAATCATGCTGTATTATCAGTTGAGAAGCTCTGTAGTTTCAGCATTGAATACTGCAGTCTCTGGGGTAACATTTGTTAGTCACTACATCAAAGGCATCTGGTCCTGTTTCGATGAGGGAAACATTTTCTTTATTGTCATCTCCTGTTTTATTCACTTTAAGCCAAATGTGCAACCTTTGTTCATAATTGCACTGGTACTTTTTGTTAAGTTTCAATTCCCTAATTGTCTCCAAGTATGCCTTCTTTTTCAATCAATTAAATACCATGCTGACTCACTGAGCTGTGTGTAGTGAATCTTGCAAATTGTTCAAGATCAACTTTGAGTTCCAAAAGCTATGTCACGGTCCTTCCTTTTACAAGCAAACTTAAAAGGAAAATGTATTCCAACTCTTCGACATCTTTCTGGTATGTGCTACACCTAAATTAGGATCCACCATGTTGGACCCACTGTAAGCTACCATTGTAGACCTAACAGTATACCTCCCAACAGCGACGGCATTGTGACACAAAGTCCAGCCTTTACAATATATGTAGTGTACTTCCTTGATAATTAAGCTCAGAATGCAAGCTGGAGATCTAGAGCAACCTGAACATTGGGGCTTGCTCAGATAATTCAGATAGTGGTTTAAAGAACATCTTCCTGAATGTTAGAGGATTTGCCTGGATTTGCAGCCAGTTTTCTTTCCAACATGCTATCATTTACAAAACTTTGCTTTGATAAGTAGATTGGAGTTTTTTTCCTGAAATCTTTTCCAGTTGGATAAATGTATAAAAGATCCGGAGGGGGCTAGCTTCCAACCTCAGCATCTGCTGTGTTAGCTGATCTGAGCCACAATATTTCTTGAACCAGTTGGCTTCAGTGTTGTTGGGCCATCATCAAGAGAATGAAATCAGGGTCTGCTCTCCTAATCGTTTATCCATTCTTTAAGTGTAAAGTGATTAATTTTCTCAGAGACAATATTACCGTGAAATTAAGGGTGAAATTCTAGCAGAGGGGCAAGGGTGTACATGTGCATAATTCACTGTCAGTTGTGGACAGATTGAGAGCGTGTAATGAAGCAAATTGTATCTTAAACTTTATCATTGGGTGCATAGAATATAAAAGCAAGAAAGTTGTGCTTAGCCACATTAAAAAAAAGTATTGTGACTAGTTCTGGGTGCATACTACAGGAAGATTGTGAAGGTACGCTATCAATCCGGAAATTAGAGTTGCAGATAATGTGGCTAATAGATTAATAATGGCCAACTTCAATTTACGTATATACTTGGTAGACCAAATTAGCATTCATTCTGTAATGTAATTTCTTGTGTGTGAGAGAGATGGAGCAGTACATTGAGGAACCAAATAGGGATCAGGTTATTTTAGATTTAATGTTGTGTAATGAGAAAGGGCTCATTACACCTTGTTAAATAGTGATCATAATATAACAGAACTATGCATTAAATTTGAAAACAAAGTAGTTCATTCTGAAACTGAGATCTTACATCTGAACAAAGGAAACTGAAAAAAATAAGGGGCAAATGGGCTGAGACAGTTTGAGAATGGTAGAGTTAACAGTTGACAATGAAATATTACATTGTCCACAACAGATGATACTTTCCTCTGAGGCTCAAACACTCAAAGTGAATCCTCAATCAACCATGGCCAATGAAAAATGTTAAAAATTGCTTCAGATCAAAGAAAGTGGTAAATCTGAACAGGACTAAGAAACTCATAAAGGAAAGGGAAAATAGTATGAATGCAACCTAGCAAGAAACATAAAAGCTTCTTTAGGTATGTGAAAAGTTTAGCTTGGACAAATGGACTGAAAAATTTGTAGTGAACGGCAAGTGGAGAAACTAAACAGTTATTTTGCACATGTTCATGGAAGAAGGTATCGAAAATCTCTCAGAAATACAAGATGACCAAGGGATTTGTGAAACTGAGCAATGAAAAGAAATTTATTTCAATAAACAAGTAGTACTTCAAAAGTCAACTGGATTAAGGTTGGTAGATTCCCTGGACCAGGTGAACTACATCCCCGAGTGTTGAACAAGATGCCGAGAGATTATCTCTTAAAATTCTATAGGTACTGGAAAAGTTTCTGGGAACTGGAAAGCAGCAAATGCAATTCCCGTGTGTTTAAGAAATGAAGAAGAAGGAGAATGTTAGAATCAATTAGAAACAATATAATGACTTGACGTAGAAAATAGTGATAATGTTGGGCAGAGTCAACCTGGATTCATGGAATAAATATCTTTGGCAAACTTTTTAGAGTTTGTTTAAGGATGTTACTTGTAATGTAGAAAGAGGAGAACCTGTAGGTGTGGCGTATTTGGATTTTCAGAAAACTTTTGTTGAGGTCCCACACGAGGTTAGTAAATGAGTGCATGGGTTTGGGCTGGGAAATCTGCTAGTCTTGATTGGATTGTGAATTGGTTAGTAGACTGAAAGTAGGAATAAACACATCTTCAGATAACAAGCAATTACCAGTGGGGTCAGTAGTAGATCTGTTCATAATCTATATAAATGATGTTGATGTAGGAGCCAATTGTAATATTTCCAAATTTGCTGATGACATCAAACAGGGTATGAATGTTAATTGTGAGGAGGATGCAAAGAGGCCTCAAGAGATCTTGGACAGGCTAAGTGAATAGATTAGAACATGGCAGGTGGAGTAAATGTGAATGAGAGTGAAGTTATTTACATTGGTAACGAAAACATCTGAATACTTCTTAAATGGTGAGAGGATGGGAAATACGGGTGTTTAATGTTAAGTCTAAGTGTTATAGAATTGTAGAGGTTTACAGTACAGAAGAAGAACATTTTACCCATCATGTCTGCACTGGCTCCTGAAAGAGTTCCCAGCTAGTCCACCCTCCAGCTGTATCTCCATACCCTTCTAACTCCACCACTTTCAAATATATGTCCAGCTATCGTTTGAAACTTCCAGTGGAATCCACCTCTACCATCCTCGCAGGCAGCACATTCCAAATCCTAAACAACTCTCTGAATACACAAGTTTCTCCTCATCTCACTCTTAGCTGTTTTGCCAACAATCTTGAAATTGCTGACATATCAACTAGTGGAAACAGAATATCCTTCTTTACCCTGTCAAAAATTGTTCATAATTTTGAACAACTCAGCAACATCACCTCTTAACCTTATCTATTCCAAGAAGAATAAACTAATTTCTATAATCTTTCCTTGAATCTAAAATCCCTCATTTCTTGAATCATTCTAGTAAGTCTCCTTTGAACTTTGTCCAGTACTTTACAATCCTTCCTTACATAATCTGAACGCAATATTTCCAGAGGGTTTATAAATAGAGGCAAATAGAATAAATGATTCATCGAGGTGTAGTATCACTTTTATCCTATTTGCCTCTATTTATAAACCCAAGGATTCCATAAGCCGCCTTAACAGCTGTTTCAGCTTGCCTTCAAAGAATCATCTAGTGAGCCCTAGGTTCCTCTGCTGTTGTACTTCCCTCAAAGTTGTATCATTGAGTCTTTATTATCTGTCTGAGTTTCTTCTTCCAAAATGGATTATCTCACATTTCTCTGCTTTCACATTCATTTGTCAGGTGTCTGCCTATTTGGTCAACTTGCCAATGTTCCTCTGAGGCACTCAGCATCATCCGTACAATTCAGCATTCTCCCTAGCTTAGTATCATTGTTGTTGAGTCTCTAAAAGTTTGCATTGTGGTGCAGCAAACAAATGGAGGACAAATGGGTATGACAATGTAGTAAGCAATTAGGAAGGCAAGGAGTCGGTTGGCTACCTAAACGGAAATTTGAACATGAAGTAAAGATGTTTTGCTGCAGTTATTTAGATCCTTGGTCAAACCTCACCTGGCGTACAGTTCTATCTCCTAATCTAATAAAGGATATACTTGCCATAGAGGGAGTGCAAAATAGGTTCACCTTCTGGGAAGGCAGAATGGAGGAGAAGAGATTGAAGAAAGTAGCCTGTATTATGAGGAGTTCCGAAGAATGAGGGGACTGCAGGTTGGGTGCAGATCAGATGTTTCCCCTGACTAGTGAACCTTAAACCAGGAGTGAGATTCTCAGAAAGAGGAAGTTGGCCATTTAAGATGAAAATGAGGAGAAGTTCAGATTGTGGAGATTCTTTAGAATTCTGTTTCTTAGAGACACGTTCAATCGTTGAGCAAGTTTTAGGACAAAAATTGATTAAGTTCTGGAGACTTATGATACCAGGGAACATAGAAGTAGTGCACAATAATGGTATTGAAGAGATGATAAGCCATGATCTAAATGTGTGGACAGCTAAGTCAATCTGAATAGCCTACTCCTGTTCCAAAGCCCCTCCTTAGTTACCCTGGAAAGGTGGTGGTGGGTTGCGCTCTTGACCTGTTGATGTTTGTAGGACACTTTGGAGGGCAGCTAACAATCAACCCTGCTGGTGAAGGACTCTCTGTTTCCCATGAATTCTTGATTTTCCATCACCACAACCAGCAAGCATCCAGAGATCCATCGTAAGTATTCCTGTTTCCTTACAAGAGAGAAAGGACAGCAGAACAGCTGAATTGGGCTGAATCAGGTTCATTCTGTACATAAGGTAGGCCTATTTCATGTTGCCCCTGTGTGCAGATGGAGCAGTGTGTTGCTGTTAATTCCCATCTCCACTTTGCCTTAAGTGCATTGACTCAAATAACGCATGACCTCAGAAGTGGCATGTTTCCTGACAAATGCATAATGTTCAGCATCATTCACAACTCCTCGGATGCCAAAGCAGTCTGAATCTAAATGCAGCAACCTGGACTGCATCCAAATTTATGGTGGCAAGGAACATCATGCCACACACGTGTTAGACAATGACCATCGCCAGCAAGAGAGAATCTAATCATCATCCCTGGATGTTCAATGGCATTAATATCTCTAAATGTTCCACTATTATCATCCAGGAGGTTATCATTGACCAGAAGCTAAACTTGATCAAGCATATAAACACAGTGGCTGCAAGAGCAGGTCAAAGGCTCAGCATACTGCAGGGAGTAATTCACCTCCGATTTCCCAAAAGCCTGTCTTCCATCTATAATGCATAAATCAGGAGTGTGATAGAACAGTCTCCACTTGCCTGGATGAATGCTGCCCCAAAAACACTCAAGAAAACTTGACATAATGCAGAACAAAGCAGCCTGCTGATTGGCAATCCATCCAACACCTTCAAAATCCTCTCTCTTCATGATAAACACTCCGCAGCAGCAGTATGTACTATCTGCAAGATGCACTGCAGTAACTTGCCAAGACTCCTCCAATACCATCTTACAAACTCAGGTCCTTTATGACCTAGAAGGACAAGGACATTAGGTACACTGGGGCACCACCACCTTGCAGGTTCCCCTACAAGCCACTCACCATTTTACTTAGAAATAGATCACTGTTCCTGGATCAAATTCCCTCTCTAATAGTGCCATGGGTGCACCTACACCCATGGCTACAGTAGTTCAAGAAGACAACTCACCAGGCAACTCGGGTTGGGAAATACATGCTGACCCACACTGCGATACGTGCATTCCGTGAATGAATAAATAAAACCAACTAACCTGCGGCTCGGATTGGATGACTACCAGCAATCTTTTTTTGAGTTGCTCTGTCACTTTCTGCTCTCTCAGTGCAGCGGAGTAGCAACAACCATTTGCCATTATGTAGCATATGTTACTTGAAAAAAAGGTCCAGGAGAGCACAGACACGGAGTACCAGTAAAGAAGAATGACAAATGAGGAATTATAAAGATGGAAAGGAAATAGCAAAGCTGGGTTTTTATAGAGAGAATTGCACATATGAAGGAGTAACGATGGTTTGAAGAGCCCATAGCAATCCCAATTACTACCTTGCTGCAATCATCAGCTTGTTATACAATTTTAAGCTTTGCATGTTTGTCAGAGTACCACTGGATTGTTGGAAAATTTGTGACGCTCAATTGTATGTTGCTTCATTCGCTTAGGTAGCTTTGTTCAGTCTCTTGCTGTATTTGGTGGTATTAATTTCCACCTTCATGTTATATAGTTATCATTAATGCAAATGCTGATGCAACACGATTCTGGTCAGAGATTATCTAATATTTTGACCAACCTGTATGTTACAGACAGAAAGAAAGATCTAAGTAAGATGAAGAGCCTCCTGGACATCCTCACTGACCCTAACAAGCGGTATGGCATGAATTGTACTGATATGCAGAGATGGTGTGTTTTATATTGAGACTGTCTCTGTTGTCTATTCTCCATTCCATAGGTTATTGTCGACTGTCTGGGTCTCAGGATTACAAGTTTACTGACTGAACACTAACTGTCTCCTTTGCACTCTGACTTAGAGTCTTGCAGTGTACAGCATGGAAACAGACCCTTCGGTCCAACCCATCCATGCCGACCAGATATCCCAACCCAATCTAGTCCCACCTGTCAGCACCCGGCCCATATCCCTCCAATAGGAAATTCATATACCAATCCAAATATCTTTTAAATGTTGCAATTGTAGCAGCCTCCACCACTTCCTCTGGCAGCTCATTCCATACATGCACCACCCTCTGTGAAAAAGTTACCCCTTAGTTCTCTTTTATATCTTTCCCCTCTCACCCTAAACAAATGCCCTCCAGTTCTGGACTCCCCAACCCCAGGGAAAAGATTTTGTCTATTTATCCTATTCATACCCCTCATAGTTTTGTAAACCTCTATAAGGTCACCCCTCAGTGTGCAAATGTTTAATGGAACCTTTGGCTGATGGCCAGCCACCACTAAGCTCTTTTACACATTTTCAATCAATTTGTTCAGAGATGTTAGTACACAGCTCTGGAGCAGTTGGAACTTCTATCTGGGTCTCCTGGCTTTGAGATAGAGACACCACTACTGCGCCTCTAGAGCCACTGCTCTAACCTCTGTTACTCCAACTCTTTTCAATTGGTTATTTCAGCAGATCAATAAGATTAAAGCTGAATGTATTTGGATGTTGATACACTGACCCAGGTGAGCAGCAACAGGAACAGAGAATTTACTCTTTGATAAACATAGTCATGGTCAGATTGAGGCATGACACCTGTCTAAGAGCAATATGGCTAATTCTATCTTGTCCAATTAGGAATTGATATCAAAAAACAGTTGAGCAAGTGGCATACTCATACTCATCTCCACTTCTGCAACTATAAGATAACTGCATATTATATGGTTTGGAAAGTGAACAATTCACCATATGGTGGCTGTGATAAATATATGGGGCAACACTACTGAAAAGGTATAGAGGCCAAGATTGGACAATTTTAGTGATGAGGAAAAATTGGATATGTGGAGCAGAGAGGGCTGAGGGAAGATTTCATTGAGGTGTATAAAATTGAGGGGCCTATATTGAATTGATAGGGAGGAACTATTTTCATTAACAGAGATCAGTGATGAGGTATACATCAAAAATGATTTGTGGGAGGACTGGAGAGGAATCTGTATGTGGTGTAGAGTGGGTATGGATCTCGCTGTATAAAAGTATGGCGGAGACAGAAGCCCTCGTACCTTAAAAAAAAGACTACTTGAGGTGTTGCAACCTGTAGAGTTACTGACCATATTCTGGAAGGTGGGATTAGATGGGAAAGCTCTTTTTCAGCTGTCGTGGACACAATGGGTTGAGTGGCCACCATGCATCTTAAAGCTTTTTCTGTGTTTCTGTATTAAAAGACTCATTCCTTCTGTTGGTGATACTAAAGGACTCATTTGATTCATTTTCACAGATGTTCTTTAGCAACTCTCCAAAAGTGTGAAATTGCTTTGGAAAAGCTCAAAAATGACATGGCTGTGGTGAGTTGCACTGCTTGATATGGTAACACTTAACCTTAAATATTTTCCTCCAATTTCCCATCTTCTCTGACCCTAATTGGAGTGCAGATTGAATGAAACACTGGCCATGTCCCTCTACCTTGCCATATACCCTTCCATGCAACCACTGACAGCAAACAAAAAGTTGACTGGTAGGTGCCTCAGCCTAGCCCTATTCTGCTTTCATCCAGCCTTCATAGAGACAGGAGTATACTATTCAGCCCCTCAAGCCCATTCCAGTATATAGAGATATTCTACTGGAAATATTAGATAGTCTTAAGAGCAGAAATTTGCTTGGAATATTTTTACTCCTATTCCTAATCACACCATAGTCCCAGTGAATCATGGAGCTACGGTCTCATTGAACTCTGATAACTGGTGGTTTGTTTTCATATATTACATTACATTACCTACATAGTGGAAACAGGCCCTTCGGCCCAACCAGTCCACACCGACCCTTCGAAGAGTAACCCACCCAGACCTATTTCCCATGCACCTAACACTATGGGCAATTTAGCATGACCAATTCTCCTGACCTGCACATCTTTGAACTGTGGGAGGAAACTGGAGCACCCTGAGAAAACCCACGCAGAAACAGGGATAATGTGCAAACTCCACATCGACAGTCATCTGAGGTTGGAATTGAACCTGGGACCCTGGTGATGTGAGGCAGCAGTGCTAACCACAGAGCCACTGTGCTGCCCAACTGAGGGTTACCACACCTCGGGTGAGATTGAGAAGGCGTGGGACCTTCATGATGACCTCAGCTGGTGTGGGAATTGAACCTGTTGGCATCACTCTGGAGCTGAGCACTTGGTTTATGACGCAGAGTGACGCTGTATGGGTTCAGTTCCTGCACTGGCTGAAGGTACCACGAAGATCTTGTTTTCCAACCTCACCTGAGGTGCGGTGACCCTCAGTCAAAGCCATGACTAGTCGCCTCTGTCAAATGAGAGAGCAGCCCCACAGGACTTTGGCATTAAGGCGACTTTACCATTATCTCTTGTAGGGGAAAGAAATAGAGTAAAATGGTTAGAGAGACCCCTTTGGGATCTGGACTGGTTTGTGATCATGGCCAGTGCTGTTTTGTGGGCAACTGGTTCAGGAATTGCTAGGATGCTTCTAATCAATCTGTTTATGCAGTATCTCAGAAGAGGGGACAGTTTGTTCACCAGAGTATCTGCGACACTTGAAATTTTACTGACATTTCGGATTGAACTCTTGTAAATTATGAAAGTTTAGGGGAGGCGATGGCCTGATGGTATTATCGCTGGGCTGTTAATCTAGAGATCCAAGTAATATCCTGGGTACCTGGGTTGAAACCTTGCCATGGCAGATAGTGAAATTTGAATTCAATAAAAATCTGGAAGTAAGAGTCCTAATGATGTTCATGAATCCATTGTCGGCTTTTGAAAAAACCGATGTGGTTCACAATGTCCTTTAGGGAAGGAAACTGCTATCCTTACCTGGTCTAGCCTACATGTGACTCCAGACCCACAGTAATGTAGTTGACTCTTAAATGCCCTCTTGGTGATAAATGTTGACTCAGCCAGCAATGCATTCATCGCACGAATGAATTTAAGAAAAAGAAAATGGGGAAAAGATCTCTGCTCCATATATGATTCCTGCTTTAAGCTAATTTGCTTCTTTTTGTTAATGTAGATAATCCCTGAGTGCCCATTAGACAGATAGGTTAGTAATATATATTTCTGTTCTCTTCACAGCCCACACCACCACCTCCACCAATGACCATCACAAAGCAGCAGTACTTGTGCCAGCCCCTCCTCGATGCTGTCCTGGCCAACATCCGTTCCCCAGTCTTCAACCATTCCCTCCAGCGAACTTTTGGACCTGCCATGACTGCCATCCATGGACCACCAATCACGTATGTATGACAATTTCTCATCACCTTGCCCACAAAGTATGGATTACTGGATTGTCCTGGCTACAGGAATGTGTGCTTCATTGATGAACTGACTATTAATACTTTTAGGAAGGACTCACTTTTATTTAGTTGCGGTCTCCCTTTCTCAGCCTCACTGTTAGTGAAACAAAAATGTTGCCATAGTTTTACCAGACTATAGGGCTGCTTTCAGAGAGAGAAAGATGACTGATGGTTTAACCTGAGGGTCACCGCACCTCAGGCAAGTGCAGAGGTTGAGAGAAGGAGAGTCATTCATGATAACCTCAGCCAGTGTGAGAATTCGTGTCAGTCTGTGTTGCAAACCAGTCACCCGCCTGACTGAGCTAAGCTGATTCAGGGAGGCATGGTGGCTCAGCGATTGGCACCACAGACTTAGGACCAGAGACCTGGGTTTGATTATAGGCTCGGACGACTGTCTTCATGGAGTTTGCAAATTCTCCCCATGTTTACATGGGTTTCCTCCGGGTAGTCTGGTTTCCTTCCAATGTCCAAAGATGTGCAGGTGAGCTGAATTGGCCATGCTAAATTGCCCATAGTGTCCAGGGATGTGCAGGCTAGATGGATTAGCCATGGGAAATGCAGGGTTACAGGGACAGGGTAAAGGGGTGGATCTGGGTGGAATACTATTTGGAGGTTTGGTGTGAACTCGATTGGTCAAATGGCCTGCTTCCACATTGTAGGGATTCTAAGATTCTATGACTCCCAATTACTGTTGGTAGATTTTTTCCAACCCCTCTCTCCACACAAACCACTCATTTAGAGACTTTGTGATCTTACCTACCAATTGGATCTTGGTGACACTCTGAGATATTTTACCAAATTAAAGACATGAATAAAATTTAAGTTGTGTACATTTTGTAGTATCAAAATGTGAGATGTTCGTTTGGAACTGTAAGACTGGGGAACTTAACAAACGTTTTTAAGATTGGGAAAGGGAAGATAGAGATGGACAAAATGGTTTCACTTGTGAAAGCACCAAATGTAGTCCTTAAATCTAATTGGTAGCAATTTATCTGCATGTCATTCAGTCTAGTCACAGTTCACAATGTGATCACCCCTACATTAGAGGTGAAATGCAGACTGGTTGACACCTTTGCAAACATCTGTATTCTATCCACAAAAAGCTTCTAGTTCTCTGCACTTCAACACACCAGCATGTTCCCACACTAACATTTCTGTTGGACGCCTGCTGCAGTGTTTCAGCAAGACTCAACACAAGCTCAAAGTACAACATTGCATTTCCACTTGTGGACCATGCAGCCTCTAGGACTCAACATCAAGTTCAATAACCTTAGAGCCTGGTTCCATCCTTCCATGTTTTTTACCCAACCCCACACCTGGTCCCGTGACTCTGGAGTAAAATATACTTGCCAGATGACTATTGACATGGTCATCATTGGATTCTTATTTCCAGATTTTTATTGAATTCAAATTCCACCATCTGCCATAGTGGGATTCAAACCTGGGTCTGTGGATTAACAGTCTAGCAATAATTCCTCTAGGTTGTTGCCTCTCTTCAGATTGTTTCAGATCCATTCAGATTGATTAAGATAAACACCATCAATGGTATTTTGTACTATGTTAAGGAAGAAGAGTGGGTTTCACACTGAAAGTTACTGGCAGGAAAATCAGCGGGTGGATTGAGGAAAGCTACATCTGAGAAATACAGCAAAAAATATAAAAGCTAACAAGGTATTAGTCGCAGGAACAAGTAGAAGGAGCAGATGCTTGTGAAGCTGGCTATAGGAAGCAATGGCTGAGGACGGCTGGGAGAAAGGGGGGTTGATGAAGGAACTACTTGTTTATGGCCTGGTGACAATCATTGAAGCTCAAAGTGGATGAGATGCCAAAATTCACAGAAAAATATAGGAAATGTAGTATCCTTCCATATTGTAAAGAAAGTTGCATTTGTAATATGTTAGGATGATTCTGAGCTTTGACTGATCTCAGCTCATCCACTGAAGTTGCTCGGGGTGAATGAAAAGAGCATGTGGCCATTGAGCAAGTCCTCACTGTAATTGTCCGACATCACAAATATGAGCCTACTGTTTAACAAGGTAGACAGAAGACAAGCTACACATATCTACAAGTCCTAGTTCAATCTTTGGGAAGGAGTTCAAGATTTTGATTAAGGATTGTATTTAGGAAAGGTGGAATTATTACTGTAATCCACTAGAATTCTAAGAAGTATTCTAGAAGATATGGTGTTACTGATAGTGCATAGCACAGTAGCAAACTGAATTTAAGCATGCAGAAATGCAAGGTTAAAATTAAAAACAATACTTAATGAGTTGGTTCATGTCATTACGAATTATAACTAGCTTGGAGTGAACTTGTCTTTAGCTGTTAGATTGGTAAATGTCCTTGTGAATTGCATAACTAGGTAAGTGGAAAGGCTCTTAAACTAAGAAGGAGGGGCAAGGCTTAAATGTGAAAATATGTGGTAATTCAGTAGAGTCAAGGAAAGAGAGGAATAAAGTAACAAGGGAAATGAAGGTTGGAGAATGGCAGGATGAAACAGCGAGGTATTTGACATTCAAGGAAAGTAGGAAGCTGGGGTAAAGATGATGGTGCGGAGATAGTATTGTGTACTTTTGATAAAGGGGCAGAAATAATCATGGTGACAAATCTTCCAAAAAAACTGGATTGGTAGTCATAAGGTTGAGTTCATATAATGCTTTCGAGCGAATTTCTTAGAGCAGCATTATTTGGAACTGACCAGAAAGCAGGTTATATTAGACTGGGTATTGTGTAATGTAACAGAATTAATTAATGCCCTAAGAGTTAAGGCACCCTTAGCAGCAACCACAATATGATTTACATTTAGTTTGAAAGGAAGAAGATCGAATTTAAGGCTAGTGTTTTAAACTTAAATAAGGACAATCGTGTGGGCATGAAAGCTTATCTAGCTGAAGTGAACTGACATATTAGTCCAAGAAGTGATCAACGGAGACGCAGTGATAGATATTTAAGGGAGTATTTCAGAATTCTTGGAATAAGTACATTTCAACAATGAAGAAAAGGTCTGCAGAGAAGACCTACCATCTGTGGTTAACTAAAGAAGTTAAGGAAAGCAACACTTGTAAGGAAAAGGTATACAACTGCGCAAAGGTGTGGCAGGTCAAATGATTGGTCAGAACATAAAGAACAATAGAGAATGACTGAAGTGTGAGAGAAACCTGGCTAGAAATTTTAAAATGGATAGCAAGCATTTCTACAGGTATTTAAAACGGAAAATAGTAAGTAAAGTCAGTTTTGGGCCCTTAGACAGTGAGAATGAGGGAGAGTATGCAGTTAATTGTGGACAATAAATAAATGGCAGATGTAACTAACAAATGTAGTTATGTCTTCTGTCTTCATTATAGAGAATGTAAGAAGCTATTCCAATAATGGCTGTAAATCAGTAGGTGGTAGAAAGAGAAGCTAATGAAATTACAGTCTCAAAGGATGTGGGCAAACTGATGGAGTTATGAGTTGACAAGTCTGTGGGACCAGATGGTTCTGGTGCATGAATCACAAAATGTTAGCATACAGGTACAGCAGGTGATCAAGAAGGTTAATGCAATGTGATCCTCTATTAAAAAGGAATTGAAAATATAAATAAGGATGTAATGTTCCAGTTGTACAGGGCATTGTTGAGAGCCAGTTGAACAATGCAGTTTTAATATCCTTATTTAAGGAGAGATGTAGATGCCTTTACTTCAGAGGAGGTTTACTGGATTGATACAACAGGTTTGACAGACTCGTCTTATTTCCACTGGAGTTTAGAAGAGTAAGAGAGGTGGCTTGATTGAAGTCTGTAAGATCCTGAAAAGTCTTGACAAAATGGGCATGGAAAGCATGTTTGTTTTTGTGAGTTTTTTTTACTGACAGATTAGATTACTTACAGTGTAGAAACAGGCCCTGTGGCCCAAGAAGTCCACACTGACCCACCGAAGCGCAACTCACCCATACCCCTACATTTACCTCTTCACCTAACACTACGGGCAATTTAGCACGGACAATTCACCTAACCTGCACACCTTTGGACTGTGGGAGGAAACCGGAGCACCCAGAGGAAACCCACACAGACATGGGGAGAATGTGCAAACTCCACACAGTCAGTTGCCTGAGGCAGGAATTGAACCCAGGTCTCTGGCGCTGTGAGGCAGCAGTGAACTAGAACATAGAACAGTACAGCACAGAACAGGCCCTTCAGCCCGCGATGTTGTGCCGACCACTGATCCTCATGTGTGCACCCACAAATTTCTGTGACCATATACATGTCCAGTAGTCTCTTAAATGTCCCCAATGACCTTGCTTCCACAACTGCTGCTGGTAACGCATTCCATGCTCTCTCAACTCTCTGTGTAAAGAACCTGCCTCTGACATCCCCTCTATACTTTCCTCCAACCAGCTTAAAACTATGACCCTTCGTGTTAGTCATTTCTGCCCTGGGAAATAGTCTCTGGCTATCGATTCTATCTATGCCTCTCATTATCTTGTGTACCTCAATTAGGTCCCCTCTCCTTCTCCTTTTCTCCAATGAAAAAAGTCTGAGCTCAGTCAGCCTCTCTTCATAAGATAAGTTCTCCAGTCCAGGCAGCTTCCTGGTAAACCTCCTCTGAACCCTCTCCAAAGCATCCTAGGAGCACTGTTTTAAAATTAGTGGTCACCCTTTCAGGAAACAGATGAGGAGAGTCTCTTTTTCTCTCAAAGGGCTGAGAGACTTTGGCACATGCTGCCTCAGAAAGCAGTGAAGGCAGATTCATTTATTATTTTTAAGACAGAGGTCTTATTAAGTGGAAGAATAGGATTTATTAGGGTGGATGGGAATGTGGGATTGTATTTTGTATTTTTTTGTTCTTGTATTTTTTCTCCTGGTATATAAATAAATAGGCTCACTTTCATGTATTCTTGAGAATACATCTGGACTGGTTAGTAATACAAAGTCATCTATAGATATCCCACCAGTGAGTATAGAAAGCTAATGCTATCTGTCAATGTTATCAATTAGACAATCTAACTCCAGTGTATAAGGATATGTACAATATAATTAATGTTAACCTACAAAGGAACAAATGTGGATTTCAAAAAGGTCCTAGTCACTTTTCACAAAACATGATGTGTGCAAATGAGGTAGATTGAAAAGGTTCCATCTGGATGGTTGTGTAGATATATAAACATAGCAAGTCCAGTCCTGTTAGAATTTTGTAGGCTTCTATGAAATTTTATTGAATTTTGGCCTCTGCACTGAAATAGGTGTTAAAACTGATGAATTCTGTGCAAGGATTCTGCACCGTGGGATTTTTTCGACTGGAAGGAGTATCATGATAGTCTTTGGAAAATGTCCTCCTGTCTGGTCTGCAGGGCAGTTTAAATTCATTGAGCAATCTCAGACTTATTACAGTTCAGAAAGAGATAATTTGCTTTTTTTTTGTCTGACTGGATTCTTCAAATGAGCAATGCACTGCATTTCCTTGTCTCTTGTTGATAGCTGTTCACGTTCTTCCTCTACACACAACAACCCAATTCCCTCTTGAATGCCTCAATTGAACCACATTCTCAAGCTGTATATTCTATCTCCTAAAACTCAGTTTGAATTGCTTGCTTCGCATGTCATCATTGTGTCATCCAGTGATTGAAAAGTGAGGTGGGACTTGTGCTTTCTGTTTAGTAATGAACTCATGATTGAAACTGTACCAATCGGAGTACGGTAGAATTATGCTTTCACAAGTTGAGTTGGCGATCATTCCTTAATATAGATTAAGTGCATAAAAGCCTTGTCAATCACTGAAGTATGGCTTTCAAATGTGATTAATGGGGCAATTATCCATTTGACTCCCTGCTTATGTTATTCTGGTAGGACTGGTGTCGCTGTTTAAAGGTCAGGGATGATAATGAATGTTAGAATATGGATTGAAGTCTCAGAATGAGCAGTAACTAAGACAGAGTCTGAAGAAGCAGCCCTGGGTTCCTTTTAGTAAATAGTTCAGTGCATTTAGTTTGAGAATCTCAGCCTGGGCTGATTCCAAGGTTTGCAATCTTGGACTGGTCGGAGAGAATTAAGAAGGCTTTGCACATCAATTGGTGGAATTCTGGTGCTGCAGTCTGCTGATTGTCTCTCTAACCATGTCCTAACACAACATTTTAAAAGTTCCAGCCATTGTCTGCCAAACTTACTCTGACTCCTCTTGTTAAAATCTTGGTATTCGATTTTGCAATGTTTTAGGTAGCAACCTTCTTTGTAAAGCATTGATCAAAGGAATGTTGACTAGCTCCATTATGCCTTAGTTGCCTGTTGTCATATTCACGAGGTGTTTATCCTGTTATCAAGTTGATTTGTCTTTTAATACTGACTGGCTTGGTATTGGTCATGATGATGAGCAGGACCGCTAGTCACTGCCACAAGTCATGTCCGTATCCTGCTCACTGAAAGGCTTGAACTCAGGCTGGAATTGCAATGGGCAGTCACCAAATGGAGGCCAGGACAAGAAAGAGACTGATAGAAAATGACAGGCTCAGTTTTTTTTGTAACTGATTGATTGTTTGGAAGCTGGGAAACCCATCCTGCTCAGAGCCATTCCTTGTCTCTTGGTATTGGAGAGGGAGTAATATTAAATAGTACCCAATATCCCAAGTCATGACTGGAAGCTGAGAGAGGTGGCTGGAACACTTGGTCGGTTAACACACAGTGATCAAGCACATGGACATCTCTGTGGTAACACAGCAGAAGATCACAAGCTGATCAGCAATGGGGAATATATAACACAATCATCATGATGCTGTGCTGACCAGATTTTCATCTGCAAAAAGCAAAGGGAGTTCCAGAAAAAGATTTGAAATAGAGCATCGCTTGGCTCATCGTGGTAATCAACTTGCTAGGGTTGTAATCCTGAGACCCAGGCCAATGCACTGGGGGCATGGGTTCAAATCCAACTAGGATAGCTGTGGAATTTAAAACTAAATACTGATGACTTCTTCCGCGCAGGGCCCCTCTGATCTCACCACGGAAGCGCAAGCATGACGAGGATGAGAGGCAAACCATTCCCAATGTTTTACAGGGTGAGGTTGCGCGGCTCAATCCGAAATTCCTGGTGAATTTGGACCCATCCCACTGCAGTAATAATGGAACAGTCCACCTCATATGTAAATTAGGTAAGTCAAGACAGATTCTGACACCATTCTGATCAGTGTGCAGTGACTATTTAAATGTAATTGATTTCAGGTTTGAAATGATTAAAATTGCCTTGCCTTCAAAAGATTAACTAGCTTTTTGACTGGGAGGATGTAGTGTGATTATGTTGTAACATGATTCTTTCAGATCTGAGTAGATTACTGCTGATTACTTGGACTAATATTGTTATATCCTTTCCTGCCAGATGATAAGAGTCTCCCTAGTGTGCCCCCTCTGCAGCTAAGTGTTCCAGCTGATTACCCAGACCAGAGCCCTCAGTGGACAGATGACTCTCAGCAGTATGGTAAGAGAATAAGAAGATTTTGGGACTCCTCATATGTTGTAATACAAGATGGGCTTGTTTGAAGAGATAGATGACTTCCTCATTGGAGATGTCATTCCTCCTTTTTACATATTAATGGATTTATATTGTGATTAATTATTTGGTGAAGGATAGAAATGTGCTGATCTTTATTTATTTTTACAGGCATTTATTTACAGAGTTACACATTATAAGCAAGCTTCTCTTAACCCACAACCACTGTTTCAACATGTGTCAATTTATAGTTCTATTTGAATCTCCAGTTAGCTTTCACTTCCTGCTAACAGTTAATGTACTTTTCGAAAGCAATAATGTCCAATAAACAACCAAAATGAGTTTGAGAAGAGTAGACAGTACAGTACAATATTGATCACCTCACTTAAGAAAGTGTGTAAATGCACTGGAAGTAGTACAGAGGTTTGCAAAACCAGGAATGGGCAGGTTGACTTGCAAGACAATGTATCCTGAGGCTTCGTGACTGGATGGACGTGGAGAGGATGTTTCCTCGTGTGGGAAAATGGACAATGTGGATTGCCAATTGAAGCTAAATGAGAATTTAATTCTTTGAGGGTAACAAGTCTTTAGAATTCTCTTCTTGAAAAAGTGGTGGAAGCAGAATGTAAGGGGGAGCTGGATATATTCTTGGTAAGCAATGGGGCGGAAGATTGTTGGCAGCATTGTGGGGTTGGGGTCACAAGCAGATCAACCACCATCTTATTAATAGGCACAGTAAGCTCAAGACGCTAAGTGGCCTGCCCTCTATTCCTAATTTATATTGAATGATGGGGAGATCTCACTGAGACTTACAGAATACTGAGAGATTTGGATAGAATGGAAATGGAGAAGATGTTTCCACCAGTAGAAGAGACTAGGACCCAAGGACACAACCTCAGAGTGAAGTAATGACCCTTCAGAACTGAGATGAGGCAGAATTTCTTCATCCGCAGGATGTTGAATCTGTGGAACTCATTGCTGCAGAATACTGTGGAGGCCAAGTTATTGAGTCTATTTTAGACAGATGGATGCATTCTTGATTGGTAAGGGGATCAAGAGTTATGGGAGATCTTGAAGGTTTGGGGTTGAGAAACCTGTCAGCCATGATCAATTGGCGAAGAAGACTTGATGGGCCAAGTGGCCTAATTCTGCTTCTGTACCTTATGGCCTTATGAACAGTCATAAAGGCCTACCACAAACACAAATAGTAAAAATAATGATGTTTGGAACTGTGGAGATTAAGGATTAATCTGTTGCATCATTGCCTTCACTGATGATTGTAGAGAAATCTATCAGTTCCTGGGAATAATATGGTAAAAGTAGTCATTTCATAATTGATGTTTTTTCAAGCAAAGATCTTTAATTTTTCCAAAGTCTATATAGCATAGGCACATGTTTAGGCTAAGTGACTGGAGAATCTCTCTCTCTCTCTTTCACACACACATTCATTCAATCATTCTTCTCATGCCTTTACTATAGATGGGCCAGCATGTATTGCCCATCCATTGGGAAGGTGATGGTGAGCTGCCATCGTGAATTGCTGCAGTCCAATTGCTGTAGATAAGCCAGCCATTAGGATAGGAATTCCATCTCTTTTGTCCCAAAGATAAAAGATCCCAATCTTAAATTTGCAGAATGGCAGGGGAGTTCTATTATTTTGATCAATATTTGTCCCTCATTTACCATCACCAAAAACAGATTGGTCCTTCACTGTCAACATAGGCTGGTGCTGGCTTGCCTGCATGACAACTATGGTTTGATTTTAATGTAATGAATGATGTTTGATGAGCTCTGAGAGATTTGATGTGCATTTATTCAGATGAGTTATTCTCAAGATTGGCACCTTGTGATACTGGCATGGGTTTGAATCTCAGCAGACGGATATGATCCGATTCTTCAATGAAAATCCTGTTCAGTGATGTCTGGAACTTTGCTTAACTGCCATTCTAAGGTACCAGGCAGGACAATAGACAATAGGTGCAGGAATAGGCCATTCTGCCCTTCGAGCCTGCACCACCATTCAATATGATCGTGGCTGATCATCCTTAATCAGTATCCTGTTCCTGCCTTATCTCCATAACCCTTGATTCCACAGTCCTTGAGAGCTCTATCCAACTCTTTCTTAAATGAATCCAGAGACTGGGTCTCTGCCCTCTGGGGCAGAGCATTCCACACAGCCACCACTCTCTAGGTGAAGAAGTTTCTCC
The DNA here is from genome assembly GCF_020745735.1 of Hemiscyllium ocellatum. NCBI lineage: Eukaryota > Metazoa > Chordata > Chondrichthyes > Orectolobiformes > Hemiscylliidae > Hemiscyllium > Hemiscyllium ocellatum. Next base: position 56,405,450 of record NC_083424.1, read on the forward strand.
TCATCACTCTCTGTCCTAAGTGGTCTACCCCGTATTTTTAAGCTGTGTCCTCTGGTTCGGCACTCATCCATTAGCAGAAACATGTTTCCTACCTCCAATCCTATAATAATCTTACATGTCTCAATCATATCCCCTCTCGGTCTTCTAAACTCAAGGGTATACAAGCCCAGTCGCTCCAGTCTTTCAGTGTCAAGTAATCCCGCCATTCCAGGAATTGACCTCGTGAACCTATGCTGCACTCCCTCAATAGCCAGAATGTCTTTCCTCAAATTTGGAGACCAGAACTGCACACAGTACTCCAGGTGTGGTCTCACCAGGGCCCTGTACAGCTGCAGAAGAACCTCTTTGCTTCTATACTCAATCCCTCTTATTATGAAGGCCAGCGTACTATTAGCCTTCACCACCTGCTGTACCTGCATGCTTACCTTCATTGACTGGTGTACAAGAACACCCAGATCTCTCTGTACTGCCCCTTTACCTAAATTGATTCCATTTAGATAGTAATCTGCCGAACCTGTTCTTGCCACCAAAGTGTATAACCATACATTTATCTACATTAAACTGCATCTACCATGCATCTGACCACTCACCTAACTTGTCCAGGTCACCCTGTAATCTCCTAACATCCTCATCACATTTCACCCTGCCACCTAGCTTAGTATCATCAGCAAATTTGCTAATGTTATTACTAATACCATCTTCTATATCATTAACATACATTGTAAAAAGCTGCGGTTCCAGTACTGATCCCTGCAGTACCGCACTGGTCACTGCTTGCCATTCTGAAATGCAGCCGTTTATCACTACTCATTGTTTCCTATCAGCCAACCATCTTTCAACCAAGTTAGTACTTTGCCCTTAATACCATGCACCCTAATTTTGCTCACTAACCTCCTATGTGGGACTTCATCAAAAGCTTTCTGAAAGTCCAGGTACATTACATCCACTGGATCTCCCTCATCCATCTTCAGAGTTACATCCACAAAAAATTCCAGAAGATTAGTCAAGCATGATTTCCCCTTCATAAATCCATGCTGACTCTGACCTATCCTGTTACTACTATCCAGATGTGTCGTAATTTCATCCTTTATAATAGACGCCAGCATCTTTCCCACCACTGAGGTCAGACTAACTGGTCTATAATTTCCTGCTTTCTCTCTCCCACCTTTCTTAAAAAGTGGTATAACATTAGCCACCCTCCAATCCGCAGGAACTGATCCCGAATCTATTGAACTGTGGAAAGTAATCACCAACACATCCACGATTTCTCTAGCCACGTCCTTCAGTACCCTGGCATGTAGACCATCAGGCCCCGGGGACTTATCAACCTTCAGACCTAACACCTTCAGTCGCTCCAACACCAATTCCTGGCAAATATAAATTCTCTTCAGTTCAGGTCCTTCAGCCACTGTTACCTCAGGGAGATTTCTTGTGTCTTCCCCAGTGAACACAGATCTGAAGTACCAACTCAATTCTTCTGCCATTTCTTTGTTCCCCGTAATATATTCCCCTGTTTCTGTCTTCAAGGGCCCAATTTTAGTCTTAACCATTTTTTTTGCCTTTCACATTCCTAAAAAAACTTTTACTATCCTCCTTTATATTATTGGCCAGTTTACCTTCATATTCGTTTTTCCTCTGCGTATTTTTCTTCTTAATAATCCTCTGTTGTTCTTTAAAAGCTTCCCAGTCCTCCGTTTTCCCACTTATCTTTCCCACTTATCTTTGCTATGTTATACTTGTCTCTTTTAACTTTATATGTTTCTAAATTTCCCTCGTCAGCCACAGCCACCCATGCCTCCTCCTGGGATCTTTCTTCCTTTTTGGAATGAACTGATCCTGCAACTTCTGCATTATACACAGAAATATCCGTCATTGTTCCTCCACTGTCATCCCTGCTTAGGTATTGCACCATTGAACTTTGGCCCGCTCCTCTCATAGCTCCATACTTCCCTTTATTCAACAGAAATATTGTCACTTCCGATTGTACCCTCTCCCTCTCAAATTGCAGATTGAAGCTTATTGTATTATGGTCACTACTTCCCAATGGCTCCTTCACTTCGAGGTCCCTGACCAATTCTGGTTCGTTGCACAATACCAGATCCAGAATTGCCTTCTCCCTGGTCGGCTCCAGCACCGGATGTTCTAAGAATCCATCTCTGAGGCACTCCACAAAGTCTCTTTCTTGAGGACTAATACCATCCTGATTCTCCCAGTCTACCTGCATGTTGAAATCCCCCATAACAACTGTAGTAACACCTTTGCGACAGGCCAATTTCAGCTCTTGATTTAACTTACATCCGACTTCCAGACTACTGTTTGGGGCCTGTAGATAACTCCCAAGCGGGTATTTTTACCCTTAGTATTTCTCAGCTCTATCAACACTGACTCTACATCCCCTGATTCTAGGTCCCCCCACGGAAGGGATTGAATATCATCCCTTACCAACATGGCCACCCCACCCCCTCTGCCTGTCAGTCTGTCTTTGCGAAAGCACGTGTAACCTTGACTATTCATTTCCCAGGCCCTGTCCACTTGAAGCCATGTCTCAGTTATCCCCACAATATCGTATCTGCCAATTTCCAAAAGAGCCTCAAGCTCATCCATCTTATGTCTAATGCTTCGTGCATCCATGTATAGTATTTTTAATTTGTTACTGCCCTTACCCTTCCCATCAACTCCTATTTCACTCAACCTTATAGCATGATCCCTTTCTGAGTTTTCTGCCTCATTGAGATACAGTTGTCTTTCTTGACTTCCCTTGTTCTAACTTTCCCTCCAATTTCCTTCTTAAACATCCAGTTTGTCCCCCCTCCCGCTACTTAGTTTAAACGTAGCTGTGTTGCAGTAGCAAACCTGCCTGCCAGAATGCTGGTCCCTAACCTATTAACATAACATTAGCCACCCTCCAATCTGCAGGAACTGATCCCAAATTTATGCTTACCACAAAACATACCCGTGATCCAAGAATTTAAATTCTTGCTTCCTGCACCAGTTCCCCAGCCCCACATTCAAGTCCAAGGACGAGATTCCTTGGTTCCTGAACTGTGGTTCTATTCTAAGCCAGCAATGAAGTTTGGTTATTAAGGATCGAATAAGTTTAGAAAATGTGCAGCACCGAACTGCCAGTGTCAGCAAACAGTCAATGCTTTTGTGGACAAGAATGCAGCCTGTGGCAGCTCTCTGAGCCTTTCACAGTGTGCATTGTGACACCAAACGAACACTGAGCACCCAGTCTGCATTCCTGTTACTCCTTCCAAAGTGAATCAATTCATACTTTTCCGTATTAAATTCCACTTGTTTTCTGTTCACTTGCAGAGGCCAACCCCTTCCTACAGATGGTTCACCGTGCAATGACATCCAGACTACTGCAGCTGCCGGACAAGCACTCAGTCACTGCACTCCTCAACACGTGGGCACAAAGTGTGAAGCAGGCCTGTTTTTCTGCAGCATAACCCAGTGGGGGAGGAGCGTACCCATTCCAGCATGGAGTCTGTATCTTACCAAGGAGCCTTCTAATGGATTCACTAAGAAGCTAAATGTGTGGAACAATAGAGAAGGAGTTGCACCGTTTAGCTTTCTTCCTGATCACTTTAAAACAATATGGGACCTTTTCCCTGGTATTTGTTTTGGATATAAAGATATGTACCAAGAATTCAGTACTTTATTTACAGCCCCTGTTTCTATTTCAGATACTGTGTTTGCTCATGGCCCAATGAGAGTGACTCTCAATATCCTGTATGTTACCTGGGCATCTGTGTTTTTAATAATGTATCAGTGAAATTGTCACTGGAGTAAAGTTGTTATTTCCAAACGATTGGTTAATTGCACTTTTTTGTTTACATTTAGCTCAAGTGCCTGATGCTGCAGGAATGAATGGGCTGGTTTGCGCACTCTCCTCTCCAAGTCAGGTGCAAGCCCTATCCCAGGTGTGGGCCCATAATTCAGGCTGACATTCTCAGAGGAAGTGCAGCTCTGGCAGCAGTATTCCTCTTGATGAGATATCCTGCTCACATGCCTGCTGAGTGGATTTTAAAGAGTTTGTGCTGTTTGAAGAAGAGCTTTCCTAGTCTGCATAATGTACAGTACAGGCCCTTTGGCCCTCGATGTTGCGCCGATGTGTGGAACCAATCTGAAGCCTCTCTAACCTACATTATTCCAGTCTCATCCATATGCATATCCAATGACCATTTAAATGCCCTTAAAGTTAGTGAGTTTACTACTGTTGCAGACAGTGCATTGCACACCCCTATTATCTGAGTAAAGAAACTACCTCTGACATCTAACCTATATCTATCACCCCTCAACTTAAAGCCATGTCCCCTTGTGCAATCCAAGGAAAAAGGCTCTCACTGTCCAACCTATCTAACCCTCTTATTATCTTGTATGTCTCAATTAAGTCGCCGCTCAGCCTTTTCTCTATCAAAAACAGCCTCAAGATCCTCAGCCTTGTCTCATAACACCTTCCCTCCATACCAGGCAACATCCTAGTAAATCTCCTCTGAATCCTTTCCAAAACTTCCACAGCCTTCCTATAATTTCGTGACCAGAATTGGTACGCAATACTCCAAATGTGGCTGCAGCAGAGTTTTGTACAGCTGCAGTATGATCTCAAGGTTCCAAAACTCAATCCCTCCATCAATAATAGCTAACACACCATATGCTGCCTTAACAACTCTATCAATTTAGATGGCAACTTTCGAGGATCTATGTACCTGGATACCTAGACCTCTGCTCATCTACACTACCAAGAATCTTACCATTAGCCCAGTATTCTGCATTCCTGTTACTCATTCCAAAGTGAATCGTCTCTCTCTTTTCCAAATTAAACTCCATTTGCCACCTCTCAGCCAGCTCTGCAGCCTATCTATGTCTCTCTATAACCTACAACATTCTTCGTCACTGTCCACTGTACCGACCTTAGTGTCATCCGCAAGTTTACTAACATACCTTCTATACCCTCATCTAAATTGTTTATAAAAATGACAAATAGCAGTGGACCTAACACATCCTGCAATACACCACTAGTAACTAAACTCCAGGATGAACAATTTCCCACCAACCACCACCCTTTGTCTTCTTTCAGATAGCCAATTTCTGATCCAAACTGCTAAATACCCCTCAATCCCATGCCTCCATATTTTGTGCAATAGCCCATTATGGGGAACCATATCAAACATTTGTGGGAACTTGCTGTGTTATAATTACAGCATTTCATAGCAAAGTTTTTGAGGGACACTTAAGGCATGATATGTTATAGAAACATAGAAAGTAGGATAAGAGTAGGCCTGTCAGCCCTTTGTACCTGCTGTGCCTTTCTGTATGATCATGGCTGATCATCCAACTTCGTACTATATACTTTTTTTTCCCCACATATCCTTGGACCCCTTTAGCCATAACAACTTCTTGCAAACATTCATTATTTTGGTCTGAACCACTTTCTGTGGCAGAGAATTCCATAGATTTACCACTCTCTGGGTGAAGAAATTTCTCCTCATCTCAGTTCTAAATGGCCTACTTATATCCTTAAACTGTCACCCGTGGTCCTGGGCTCCCTGGTCATCGGGAACATTCTTTCTTTATTTCTAGTAAGGACAGAGAAAGGAATTCCATTTGTGCCAATTCTGATACCTGGCTTGGTGGATCTGAGGAGAGACAGCATTAGGTTGTAACAGTTCCCTTCAATATCTTGGCATATGAGCAAACGTAGGATCAGCCTGTTTTTTAATGCTCCTGACCACTACATGAAAACACCAACTATGCTGAGTGTCAGAGTTGAATAAACAGACAACAGTTTTTGTATATAACCATGTAAGGAATGACCAGCTGAGAGAGGCGTGAAAGGCACCCCTGAAACTTCTCAATTTCTGGAGAATCTAGAGAAAATTGGGTATCAAATTTATAGGTTAGTTTCGATTAGATAAGATTATTTACTGTGTGGAAATAGACCCTTCGGCTCAACAAGTCCACACCGACCCTCCAAAGAGCAATCCACCCAGACCCATTCCCCTACATTTACCCCTTCACCTAACACTATGGGCAATTTAGCATGGCCAATTCACCTAACCTGCATATCTTTGGACTGTGGGAGGAAACCGGAGCACCCGGAGGAAACCCACGCAGACACGGGGAGAATGTGCAAACTCCACACAGACAGTTGCCTGAGGCGGGAATTGAACCCGGGTCTCTGGCACTGTCAATCAGTCAGGGTAAGTATTACAGAATGAATTAATAAGAGAATTAGCACAGAATACGAATGAATAGTTTAAATAAGATGTGGACTTCATTCTAAAAAGGAGAATGGATCCAGTGTCATGTGTGAACTTGGGGGAAATGTCTTCAGCTCCTCAAGCTTGAACTCAGGATTTCTGACTTAATGGGGCAGCTGGAGTCATGGCAGAACATCAGGAAGGATATTTCGTGGAACACTCATTCCATGAGGTGGTTAGGCCACAGATAGAGTGGACAGTGTTCAGGGGAAGTAGTACCATTATGTCACTATCTCCCCTGAGTGGGCCAACAAATTGCACTGAACACTTTTTGTGCATGAATGTCTGAAAGTGCTTTGTAAGAAGTGGTGTAGGATCATTGTTAGTAAATTTTTATTACTGGTTTAAATTGACCAGAATAAATAACCAAAAAAACCTGGTAAAATTACTAAGTACTCTTTATTGCTGAACTATCTAAATAATAAAAATGCAGGGTAAGCTGTAGAATGAGGCACAAATGGATGGTTCAATTCTAAATAAGTTATATTGGACTCAACGTTAACTTATATCTGGCACCATCAGTGGAAAGCTTCTCCAGCAGCTTGACTTTTAATTGACTCATGGTTATGCTGGAGGACAGCCTAGGGGTATCCATCATCACATTTCATTTTTGTCATTCTCTGCTTCTGATGATAGAACACTTCATTCTGCTTTAATATAGTTTTAAAGTCTTCTGGTTTCTGATCACCATTAAAACGACCTTCCTCCGTGAAAGAAAGCAGAGAATATGAGGTGCAGCCAGGAGAATGGGAGCTGACCTCTATGGTACTATATGTTCTGGTAGCATGGATTCAAATTTCAATCATTAGCCTGGGTCTCTGGATAATTGATCCACTGAATATACTATTATGTCACTGTCTCCCCTGAACACCGTTCATTCCGTCTGTGGCATAGCCACCTCCCGGAATGTATGCTCCACAAAATATCCTTCCTGATCTTCTGCAGTGACTCCACCTGTCCACAAAGTCAGAAATCCTGAGTTCAAGCTTGAGTAGCTGAAGACATTTCCCCCAAGGTTCCACATGACCCTGGATCCAATCCTTTTTAGAATCAAGTCAGCACCTTATATAAACTATTCAATCATACTCTGTGCTAGTACTTTTAATAGTTCACTGTTATATCTACCCTGATTGATATTGTTTATTAATTAAACTAACCTCTAAATTTGATACAAAATGCTATGGATTCCCATATTGTGTTCAAAACACTGCCACAGTTTAGAGGGCAAAATCCTTTGACACACACTAAACAATTGTCTAGCTGCTGTTCTATAACATTATTGTGTACTTTAGAAAATACAACAGTCAAGTTGAACACTCAACATCTCCCATTATTCACTGCTGCAGCTCCAGTCAGGTCCACACCTCCCCAGCTCTGATTTATCAAGCACTGATGTGGTCCTTTCAGATGGTCTTGCATCCTGCTCAAATGAGAAGTATAAGGTTCTTACTTGTTAGGCAGCCAATAGCAGGACAGTTGGGGAGAGGGGAGTATGTGACATCTTCCAGGAATTCATCGAACCTGATATGACAACCTTAAAATAAGTAGGTAAAGATTAGAGGTTGAGGGTGTAAATGATTTTGAAGAGGATGACTACTTAAAAGCCTTGTATGAGCCAGTGAAGGTTGGGGTGGATTGTTGTTAGTGAGCATGACTTTGTGGGTTAGTTGAATCCATTCTGAAGGAACTGCAGCTTAAGTAGGGGCAGCTGAGATCCTCACGAGCACAGAAAAGAAACAAAATAAAATTAATGAACTGCAGGTGCTGTAATTCAGAAACAAAATCAGAAATTGCTTGAACATCTTCGCAGATCTGGCAGTATCTGTGGAGAAAAAACAAAGTTAAATTTGTGTCCAGTGACCCTTCTTCAGAACATGAACAAATTAAGTCAGGAGATGACGAGTATAGATGAGCTTTTCAGCTAAAGCTGCAACAGGATATCATGGATATAGACAGATCAGATTGGCAGGCATATGGAAAGATAATGATGACAACACAAATGTTTTATGTTTTAGAGCCATTTATAGCATGCTGCACAATACCCAAGCTACAATCAAGGTAAGTGGAGAGGTAAAATTATTTGACCATCATCGGGTAGAATGGTAGCTCAGTGGTTAGCACTGCTGCCTCACAGCATCAGGGACCCGGGTTCAATTTCAGTCTTAGGATACTGTGTGGAGTTAGCACATTCTCCCCATGTCTACATGGGTTTCCTCCCACAATCACAAAGATGTGCAGGTCAGGTGAATTGGCAGTGCTAAAATTGTCCATATTGTTCAGGAATGTGTGGGTTACGTGCATTAGTCAGTGTAAATGTGGAGTAAGAGGTTAGGGCAATGGGCCTGAGTTCGAAGGGTCAGTGTGGACTTGTTGGGTCAAAGGGCCGATTTCCACACTGTAGAGATTTTATTCTATTATTGTACATGGGAAAACTGACTCCGCTCTCACTGATAATGCCAATGTGGAGCATGGTCTGCATTAGGAATTAAAAACTAAAGATGGAATACTGGAGTGTGTGAGTGGTAATCATACACACATGGGAGATGTGTTAGCATTTTTGAGGTAGAATGATTGAGTTGGTAGCATTGCTCGCCACCTGCTATTGGGACTATAGATGCAAGCCAGCAAGGATTGCATGCCCTTTACCAGAGCAATGACTTGGGAACAGCACTCCTACTGTGTTCTCTCAGTCACCACCCTCCCTGGTGCTGCTGTTCCAGGCCATGAAGGGGGAATGGAACAGAACTGCTCACGTGACCTTGGCACGCTCGCCATGTTGGATTGTACCAAGTTCCCTCGATGGATATGGGGGTTCAGAGGCTCCTGGAGCCGTAACCCTTTAGCTCCTTCATCCCTGACACACACTCTCCATCACTCGCCGTCCCTACCCACCGCACCTCTCTACTGAACCCTCAGTGCGGCCTCTCAAACACGCCAAAACCCTATCCCTCCACAAGTGGGAGTTTCTGGTTGCCCATGGTAACGCGGCCGGTTACTAGGGAACGGCTGTCACCCTGGGAACGCGGCGATCGCCCAACCACCGCCGCCCGGCCGCTTTCAACCGCCCGGCTCGGTGAGTAGCTCAACCCGGGACCGGGACCTACCGCACCTCAATCCCAGCGGGTCCCCTACACACTCCCACCTGGAAGCCGCATCCCCCTCCATGGGGGTTCATGATGCTGCCAGCACCACCCACCGGGACCCGGCCATAAAGGGCGCCATTACCCCCCCCAGCAACCCGGAAACACACTCCCCTCCAGCCATGACCAGGGGACAGGCTGGCACACACCTAAACCCAAGGCCTCCTCACCTAAATCCCAGGGCCCACCAAATAGCCCCATAACTGGACAACAACTACCTCCCCAATAAACCAGAACACTTCATTATTAGGGTTTCCCTCAAATACCAGCCCTTCTCATTATCCCTTCATCCTAAATCCCTTCCCCATTCACAGCTCGACTGGGAGAAAGTGATTTTAGACTGGAGAGGGGGATTAGTGTAATTTGAAATACGATTAGCAGGAGAGTAGGTGTGAAGAGGATAATGAGATTCAGTTCAGTAGTTGAGGATAAATCATGGGCAGTTTCTGTGGTTCCTGGACGCCAGATAATGCCCAACTTCACCTCCCCAACCCACCCCCTATCTACTGTCGCTTAATCTAGCTCTGTCAGACAGCTTTATCAGCTGTGTGAATGATGAACAAATTTACCCTAATCATTTGTCGACATGTCATCTTCCTACCCCCATTACTTTCTACATCTGAACCACACCATTAGAATTCTTGGTGTGTTTTGCTTAGTAGAGATGTAAACCCAACATTGGTGAGCTTTGAGAAGAATTGTAACTCAGGTTAATGTTCTGGATGTAAGTTTCATGAAAATGAACCTTTCAGCTCAACTTACATCTGTAAACCCAACATCTTAAAAACACAGGTAGAGAAAAGCAGGACTTGGCCATTCTGCCCCTTGAACTTGCTCCACCATTCAGGATCAAGGCTAATTACTTACCTCAGCACTATCTCCCCATAATGTCATTAGTATCCAGAAATCTTTGGATCTCCGTCTCGAACTAACTCAGTCATTGAGCTTTCCTGTGGTAGAAAATTCCAAAGAATCAGTATCCTCTGAATGAAGAAATTCAGGACTAAATGGCTTATTCTGAGTCTAAACACAGTAGTTCTAAACCCACCAATTTCCTTCCAACAAAAGGAAACATCCTTTCTGCAATATCCCTTTAAGAATTTTCTCTAAATTTCAATTAGATCACTTCTCAATCTTCTAACCTATGGAGTTTAACCTATACCAGTCTCCTTAATATTTCCTCAAACCACAGTTTAACCATCCCAGTCTGGTGATTTTCTGCACTCACCTGTGTAAAGTGTATCTTTGCTTAGGCAAGGGCACCAGAAGTGTGCACAACATTCTAGATGCAGTCTTAACTGAAGCAAGGCTTCATTGGTCCTGTCCTCAAGTCCTCTTGAAATAAAGTCCAAAAAAGCTCTTGCCTAATTGATTGCTACACCTCCATGTTGGCTTTCAGTTGACTTATGAATGGGGATACCTGTGTCCTTTTGGACATCTGCACTTTTCTCATCTCCATTCCTCCTAACAAAGTGGCCAACTATCTATAATCCCACTGCATCCTTTGATAATCCTTCTTACAGCTGTAATTCTGCAAATTTTGGTGTCATCTGCAAACTTATTAAGCAGACCATCTACATTTTCCACCAGATCATTTATATATATTACAAACAACAGAGGTCCCAGGACTGGAATGCCACTAGTTATGTAGAACATAGAACAATGCAGTGCAGAACAGGTCCTTCTGCCCTCAATGTTACGCTGACTTGTGAACTATTCTCAGCTCATCCCCCTACACTATCCATGTGCTTATCCAAGGATTGTTGTGGTTCTGTTCGCCGAGCTGGGAATTTGTGTTGCAGACGTTTCGTCCCCTGTCTAGGTGACATCCTCAGTGCTTGGGAGCCTCCTGTGAAGCACTTCTGTGATGTTTCCTCTGGCATTTATAGTGATTGGTATCTGCTGCTTCTGTCTATGTCACCTAGACAGGGGACGAAACGTCTGCAACACAAATTCCCAGCTCGGCGAACAGAACCACAACAACGAACACCCGAGCTACAAATCTTCTCCCAAACTTTGAATTATCCAAGGATTGTTTAAATTTCCCTAATGTGGCTGAGTTAACTACATTGGCAGGCAGGGCATTCCAAATCCTTACCACTCTCTGAATAAAGAACCTGCCTCCGACATCTGTCTTAAATCTGTCACCCCTCAATTTGTAGTTATGCCCCCTTGTACAAGCTGATGTCATCATCCTAGGAAAAGGACTTTCACTGTCTACCCTATCTAATCCTCTGATCATCTTGTATGTCTCTATCAAATCCCCTCTCAGCCTTCTTCTTTCCAATGAGAACAGACCCAAGTCTCTTAGCCTTTCCTCATAAGATCTGCCCTCCATACCAGGCAACATCCTGGTAAATCTCCTCTGCACCTTTTCCAATGCTTCCACATCCTTCCCAAAATATGGCGACCAGAACTGTACACAATATTCCAAATGCGGCTGCACTCGTGTTTTGTATAGTTAGAACATGATATTGCGGCTCTGGAACTCAATCCCTCTACCAATGAAACCTAACACACCGTATGCCTTCTTAACAGCACTATCAACCTGGGTGGCAACTTTCAGGGATCTGTGTACTGATTTCCATTCCAAAAAGCACTGTTGCCCCACTATTTTCTCTCTTCTATGATCAAGCCAGTTTTGTATTCATCTAGCCAGCTCACCCCTGATACCAGCCTGCTCGAGGTACCTTATCAAACATCTTACTAAAGTCCATATAAACAACATTCACTTCCCTTCCCCTCATCAATCATTCTTGCCACCTCCTGCAAAAATTGAATCAAGTTGGTGAGATGTGATCTCTCTAACAAGTCTATTTGCTTCCAAAAGTGAATGAATCCTGTCTCTCAGTATCTTCTCCAACAGATTTCTGACTGCTGGCAACAGGCTCACTGGTCTGTAATTATGCGGGTTATCTCTGTTTCCTTTCTTAAACAAAGGAACGATATTGGCCATTCTGCAAATCTCTGGCACCTCGGCCTAAGGCAAAAGAGGATGTAAAGATACCTGCTCAGGCCACAGCTATTCCCTCCCTCCTAACCTGGGATAGACCCCACCTGGCTCTAGGGGCTTGTTTACCTTAATACATTTCAACAAGTCCAATAGTTCCTCCTTCATTATGTTGACCTGCTCAAGAGTATTCACACACCTTTCTCTAACCTCAATATCCCACGTGGCCTTTGGTGAATACCGTTGTAAAGTACTCATTAAGGATGTCACCGATTTTCTCTGGCTCCACACATACCTCCCTCTTTTATCCTTGAGTGAGCCTACTCATTCCCTAACTACCTTCTTGTTCCTATTATATGTACAAAATACCTTGGGATCCTTCTTAACCCTGCTGGCCTGTGACATTTCATAGCATCTTTAGCCCTCCTAACTCCCCCTTTGAGCTCCTTCCTACTTCCTCTATATTCTTCAAGGACTCTGTTGTTTTTAGTTGCCTAGACTTAGGCAACTAAGTCTTTTTGAATAAGCTGATAATTTCCACTATCATCCAAGGTTCCCGAATCCCTCCAATCCTGTTATTCATTTTCACAGGAATGTACCTGTCCTGCATTCTAATCAACTGATCTTTAAAAGACTGTTGCGTGTCAGATGTGGATTTACTCTCAAACAGTTGCTCCCAATCCACATTCTCCAATTCTTACCTAATTTTGTTATAGTTGGCATTCCCCCAAGTTAACACCTTCATCCGAGGTCCACTCTTATCCTTATCCACAAGTACCCGAAAACATACTGTTCACTATTCCCAAAATGCTCCCCAATTGAAATTTTGATCACTTGGCTAGGCACACTTCTCAGTATCAGATCAGTGTGACCCCCTCCCTTGTTGCACTATCCACACACTGTTTCAAAGAACCCTCCTAAACACACTAATAAATTGGTCCCCATCCAAACCCCCAGGACTAAGGCAGTCCCAGTCAATGTGGGGGAAGTTAAAGTCACCCACCATAACAACGCTGTTGTTTTTACCCCTTTCCAGAATCTGACTACATATCTTCTCCTGTTGAGCTGGGAGGTCTGTAGTACAATTGCAGCATTGAGATTGCACCATTCCTATTCCTGAGCTGTACACACAGCTCCTGATGAAGGGCTCTGGCTTGAAACGTCAATTTTCCTGCTCCTCGGATGCTGCCTGACCTGCTGTGCTTTTTAGCAACACACTCTCAACTCTGATCTCCAGCATCTGCCGATCTCACTGTCTCCCGTATCCACAATGTCTTGCTGCAAGATCTGTCCAGAGTGTCCTCCTTCAATACAGCTGTAATATGTTCCCAAACCAGTAATACAACTCCCTCATCTTTTTGCTTCTTCCTCTGTCTTGTCTAAGACATTGATATCCCAGAACATTAAGCTGCCATTTCTGTCCCAGTTTCAATCATGACTGAACAACAACATAATTGCATGCATTAATCTAAGTTTATCCTCCTTATCTGTTATACTTCTTGCATTGAAGCAAATACAGTCCAAGCCTCCAGTTACGCTGAGACCAACAACCTCTGCCTGACTGCTCTTTCTGTGAGCTACATTTGCCTAAGTATTAAGGTCATGCCCAGTCCCTGTTCTTACTGACCTCCTCGTCTGGGTCCCATCCTCCTGCCACACTACTTTAAACCTTCTCAAGTTGAACTATTAAACCTTCTCAAGTTGAACTATTCCTGCCAGAATATTGGTGTCCCCCCAAAATGCAGCACCTTGTATTTATCTAAATTAAACTTCGTCTGATGAAGATCCCATTACAGTCAGAAGTAACCTTCTTCACTGTCCACTACACCTCCAATTTTGGTGTCATCTGCAAACTTACCACAAAAACCTCCGAATGTTGCTTATATTAGTGCAAATAATTCACCTACTTTATTGTGAATGCTCCCAACACAGCATTAGTTTCTTTAACAAGCTGCAGTGTTTCATCTCCAACATCTGAATTTGTGTGAAGATTCTCCAGAGGAGAATCCTAAATATCCATTTAAGTAACCCACCCATTACAGGGTGAGAGAGGGAGAGAAATGATTAGTTATGGACGCCTTAAGGGTAACTATTCCAGAAACATGGATCAAGTGAGGAGATTCCTTGAATCTCTACAGCTGACACGGGGAATGAATAGACGCTGTTGGCTTTATCCTCATTATGTAAGCCAACTTATCTCTTCACTATTAGGAATCACATCCCTGAACTGCCACCACTATCACTGACACCCCTTCATCCAACATCAGCTTGTACAAAGCTAGGTTTGTAGACCCTGCCCCCAATATTTCTATCTCTTGCCTTTGGTCAGTGCTGTCCTTTTGTTTCCTGTAAGGTCCACTCTCCCTTCAATCCTCTTGCTACCTGTAAGGCGCACTTTCCCCTTAACTCCTTTTTGCTGCTAAGTATGTTCTAAGGTAACTAAGTGTGTTCAGGCTCAAGTTCAACAACTGTGTCTCTGGAATGAATAAATAATGAGAAACAATGGCCCACTTGCTTGATCATCCCATTGCCTTCCTTTCCCCTCATTGATTCCTTTGCCTTTCCTCTCCTGCAGTAATCGGATTGGAGATTTCAGAAATAGAGATGTGGCCCAGCCACTGCTCATGGGGCAGAAACATTGAGAGCAGCACCAAGAACTTGTATGGCCAGCGGGGAACACGGCTGCGAGTGTAGTCATAGAAGCTCTGAGAGAAGGCAGCAGGACACTGCAGTGGATCCACGGCAGCAATTCAAGGAGGACTTAGCACCCTTGCCTCTGAGAACCCAGTGGATTATTTACTGTTTGGGAAAGTTAAGGAAAGCTGAGTTGGCCTCAGAGCAGCGACTTCACCAAAGCCCAGTGATAGGCCAACTCAGAGCTTGCATTTGTTCTCCATTCTGGCCTCCAGCGCAGATTGAATGATCTGAAAGGGAAGAAGAAACACATCAGAATTTTTTTTTAAAATTATTTATATATAAATTTCAGACTTGGCTAGGCCTGAGTTACTGCCGTGCAGCGGAGATTTGATGGAAGCCCTCTCCCCGGGGCATATGTCGAGTGCCAGCCTTCCCCCACTCCGTAACCTGCCCCAGTGGTCCCGGGTTGGGACCGTCCAGAGGAGCCGCTATCCCCGCTCCTTCTTCCAGGACAATGTCAAGCACCTGCCCTTGTCACCCAATGCAAAGACACCCAAAAGTGAGGTCCCGCACCAGCTCAGTCCCCTGTACGAGCAGCGGGATGTTGACCCCAACCTGCGGGTAGTCACCCTGGAAAAGAATCTGAAATTCCTGCAGGAACAGCACTCGGAAACACTGGACAAACTACATCAGGAAATCGAACAGCTCAAACGGGCTAATCAAGGTGTGTGTTTTTTGGGTGTTTAAACAGAATAACATGGGAGTGGAGGTGGATGTGAACTGAGATTCAGCCTGCGTCCCAAAGCACTTTACAGCTGTTGTTTGTAGTGATGATAGTTGAGGAATAAATATGGACAGGATGGTGGTGATAACTCTGTTCTGTTTCAGAATTGTGTCGGACAGGATAAGTGAGGCTTCAGCATCTTCAGTTTAATGCCTCGTGAAAGGCAATGGTCAGACAATCCCTCAGTAAAATGTAAAAATGCCAGCCTGGATTATGTGCTTGAGTCTCTGGGCTGGGCTAACATTCTGGTGGCATAGGTGCAATTCACATAAAAACAGCAGGTGAAATTTAAATTAACAAATCTGGAATTGAGAGATAGGATCAGTAATGGTGCTAAGAAGCAACCACTGTCAAAAAAACTTATCTGTATCACTTTAGGACTTAAATCTGTAATCCTATGGTCCAGGCTGCATGTGACTCCACACCCTCTGAAATCATTTTTATTTTTGTATTATTAATTCCTGGGATGTGGGTGTCACTGCTGTGTTGGCATGTATTGCCCATTCTTAGTTGCCTTTGAAGGTGGTGCCTTGAAGTGTTGCAGTTGAACTGGTATAAGTACACTTACAATACCTTCAGGGAGGGAGTCCCAGGACTTTGAACCAGTGACAGTGAAAGAGTGGCAATATAGTTCCAAATCAAGTTGGTGAATGGCTTGTAGGTAGTAGTGTAGCTGCTGCCCTTGTTCCTTCTAGATGCTAGTTTGTGCATATCAAAGGAGCTTGGATGAATTTCTACAGTATTTCTTGTAGATGTTACGCACTGTTACACCTGAACGTCAGTGAAGGGAGGAATAAATATTTATGGATAGGGTGCCAAGCAAGCATGCTGCTTTGACCTTGAACTTCTTGCATTTTGTTGGTGCTATGCTCATCTTGGCAAGTGGAAGGTATTCCGCCACACTCCTGGCTTGTGCCTTGTAAATAATGAACAGGCTTTTAAGTCAAGAGGTGAGTTACTTACTGCAGGATTTCTAGTCTCTGACCTGCTCTTGTCGCTACAGTATATACATTACTGGTTCAGTTGAATTTCCCTCAGAATGTTGATAATGAGGATTCAGCAATGGTAATGACATTGAATGCCAGGGGACAATGCTTATATTTTCTTCTGTTGTAAATGGTTTTGTTTGGTACTTTTGGCACAAACATTACTTGACACTGTCAGCCCAAACCTGATGTGGAGGTGCTGATGTTGAACCAGGGTGGTCAAACTCAGAAATCACATGACACCAGGTTATAGTCCAATAGGTTTATTTGAAATCACAAACATTTGGAGTACCTTTATCAGGTGAAGTTCTGACTTAGCCCAAACTTGAGTATTATCATTCATTGGATGTACATCTTGTAGACAAGGCCAGCATTTTTCACTCACTCCTAACTGGCCTTGACCTGAGTACTTTGCTCAGCAATTTCAGAGGATTTAAACCGATATCCCCAGAGAGTGAGCTCAGCTCCCCAGATTACCAATGCAGAGACATTACCATGATGCTACCACCTTCTCTACAAGTAGCAAACCACTCAGTTCAAGGGCAGTTAGAGATGAGCATCAAAACCTGTGTACAGATTACATCTGCTTTCCATGAAGTAATGTCTACATAAAAGACTCAAATAATTTAATCCAGTCACCATGGAGGAATGATGAAATTTGGCAATATGGTGTTACGATTTAACTGGGAAGATTGTGTTGATAATCATGTCCCACTGTTCTGTAAGTAGTCCCAAATATATAAATGTATAAAAACCCAAAAAGGCCACCAAAATTACCATTTGCCTGATTGGTTGCTGATCAGGACAAAAGTTCACACTAGGTTTCATCACTAACAGAAAAAAAACTCTATTCATTGTGACACATGTAACTTTAACAAGAGCGAGAAAAGAATTTCTAATTGATTATTATATATACCCCTTGCAAGCCCCATACATGCACACATTCAGTCACAATTAAGACAGACAAAATACAAATGGTTTAACACATACACTATGAGTAGAAAATAATATAGAATAGACAAATTTTTGAAGGTCAGAAGTCCAGACCACAAAGTGGAAAGTTATCAATCCTTTTGAGTTTAGCAATGATAATGCATCATCTTAGGGTGATGGTCATTTTTCAATTTAGTGGTTGACGAGGTGAACCTAAGTCTTTTTCGGAATTGTTTTTAAACTTCCTTGGTTTGACAGTCTATTTCCCACATTGAAAAAGAGAGCGAGTAAGAGAGAGGGGGAGCACTTTCTCTTTGCAGCCTCTGAATTTTACTCTCCTGATGCCCTGATGCTTACAGCTCTTAATACTCTGTAGTTTAACCAGACAGAAGACTGTCGACAGGCTGAATTTACTCAACTCAAAAGACTCAGTGCCACTTAATCTCATTCTCTCACTTGCAACTTCAAAAAGCACAGCTCAAAAATATGTAGTATTTTATTTTCAAATTGCAAATCTCTTCTGGTATTTCAGTTATCCAGCAATCCAACTTCCATTTCAGCTAAAATAAAACAAAGAATTGCAGATGTTGGAGATCTGAAACAAAATCAGAAATTGCTGATGAAACTGTGCAGCTTGGCAGCATTCGTGGGAAGAAAGCAAAGTTGACATTTCAAGTCTAGTGACTCTTCTTCAGAACTGATAGCAGCTAGTAAAAACTGATATTAATGCTAAAGATGGGGGTGAGGATGGGATGAGGAAAAGAAGAGGTGATCAGATAGGTAAAGAGAGAAAGAGATATATATGAAAGGGGTGAGTAAATGAGGGGATCATGGATGGCAGGCCAGGACAGAAGAAAAGCTGAATAATTGATAGTGAGAGCTGAGAGTGTCAGAGCATGAGTAGTTAATGCTGAAAGCAAACTATGCAATGTGATAATAGGTCTGGGATTTGGTGAAAATAGATTGGCTGTGCTAAACATAACTAGTGTCATAACGTGGCCAGATGAAGAAACTCGGAGAATGGAATGGAATTATTATAGGAAGCAACGTATGAGGATGTATACATTTCTCTGGGTAGCTGTGGGAGTTGGTCTGTTGTAATGGATATCAGTCGTCCGCCAATCCCCAGAATCAGAAAATGATGCCAAGGGAAGATTCAGAGGTGGACAAGATGAAGATGAGGACAGGTTGAATTTGGAAGCAAAATTCTCGACTAATCTCAGCTCTGATTATTATTTATTCAGCTACTCTTTTATCCTGGCCTGCTATTCACGGTCACCATGTTCATCTACCCCTTTCATCTCTCTCTCTCTCTCTCTCTCTCATTAGGCTCCAACTGCACCCATCCATGCACCTCTCCCTCCTTTCTGTCCCTCCCCTAACCTGGAAGTAGAAGTTGTAAGGAGCTGCTCCCCAGTGGAGTAGCACAATTGCTCAGTGATTAGCATGTTGCCTCGCAATGCCAGGGATGCATATTTGATTCCAGCCTTGTGTGACTGCCTGTGTTGGGTTTGCACGTTCCATGTGTTTCTGTCGGATGCTCCAGGTTCCTCCCAAAGTCCAAAGGTGTACACGTTAGGTGCATTGGCCATGCTAAGTTGTGCATAGTGCCCAGGAATGTGTATGCTAGGTGGATTAGCCATGAGAAATGAGAGGTTACAGGGACAAGGCAGGGGGTTGGGTCTGGATGGGATGCTCTTGGTGCTGACTCGATGGGCTAAATGGCCTCTTTCCGCACCGTAGGGATTCTCTAAATGATAGACTGGTCTCTGTTGTGTTTATTGATGATAGACACAAATGGAACCAATCAACAGAAAATGAGACAGAAACAGCCTATGATTGGAGAAGTAGCAAGCAGGTTAAGTAAGAAAGAAAGGGGAAAAAAGAACTGTTGGCAAAGCCTTTAGCAGAGTTGCTTAGTCAAGTGGTGAGACATGAGGGGAGGGAGGGGACCCTTTTTGAGAGTAAAACGTTTGGTAGGGTTTGGTGGATCGAGGCTGGGTAGCTGACTGTCGTGGGTTTTATTTGATATTAAAGATGAGAAGGTTGCATGGGAGTGGGGACAGGGAGAGGTTGTAAGAGAGGTGAAATTTCAAGAGCATGAGCTAGGAGGGTGGCTGAAGTGCGTATGGGGTGGGCGCAAAAGAAGTGGTGCAGGCTGCAAAAGGTACTGGAAGGGAAGGAGGCTGCAGTGGCTGAGAGGGAAGGTGCTAAATAGGAAGAACAGTTTTACATTTGTCAAAAAAGGAATCCTTAGCTAACTAGGAGTCAAGAAAGCCTAATACCACTGAGGCAATGAAGTCCTTGCAGATGATTGCAGAATACTTAAGACTACATATGTTAAGGAACTGTTATACAGGGCGACTCCCTTATGTGGAGAATGGTGTTCTGTGGTTTCAGTTACTTGCGGTCTACTACAGGCCAAACATGCAAAATGGAACATTCTGGAAACAGGGACCCAGGGAGCTGCCAGGATGGTACGTGTCCCATTGAAATGAATGGGTTCGCTCCTATCTGCAGTTTTGGGTTTCCATGGTAGGTCATGGAACGTATCTCCAGCAGGTACAGGGGACTACTGTACAGGGAAAATGTTGTCAATTGTTAAACCTTAAATCTGAGTTTGAACCCTGGTATGGAGTTAAAAGGGTATTAAGCTATGACCAACCCAGTCTGCAGAGGTTGTGTTTAGGATGGTGTGTTTGTGGATCTGTTTTGGGTCCACTGCTGTTTTTCATTTTTATAAATGACCTGGATGAGAGCATAGAAAGATGGGTTAGTAAATTTGCAAGATGGAGGTGGGTACTGCAGATGCTGGAGATTAGAGGCAAGAATAGAGTGGTGCTGGAAAAGCACAGCAGGTCAGGCAACATTCAAGGTGCAGAAAAATCGACATTTCGGGCAAAAGTCCATCAACAGGAATTAAGATGGGCACCTCGGGAGGAATGGAGAGATAAATGGAAGGGGTGGGTGGGGCTGGGGAGAAGGTAGCTGAGAGTGCAGTAGGTGGATGGAGGTGGGGGTAAAGGTGATAGGTCTGAGAGGAGAGTGGCGCAGATAGGTGGGAAGGAAAATTGACAGGTGGGACAGGTCATGAGGACGGTGCTGAGGTGTAAGGTTGGAACTAGGATAAGGTGGGGGGAGGGGAAATTAGGAAACTGGTGAAGTAAATATTGATGCCATGGGGTTGGAGGGTCCAGAGGTGGAAGATGAGGTGTTCTTCCTCCAGGCGTCGGGTGGTAAGGGAGTGGCGATGGATGAATGCAGAATACTGGACTAATGGTAAGATTCTTAGTTAAAAATCACACAACACCAGGCTATAGTCCAACAGGTTTAATTGGAAGCACTAGCTTTCGGAGCGACGCTCCTTCATCAGGTGATAGTGATAGAAAGAGCCTTTTCCCTCGGATGGTGGTGACTAGCATGAGGGGACAAAACTTTAAATTGGGGGATGATAGATATAGGACAGATGTCAGAGGTAGTGTCTTGACTCAGTAATGCCATGGAATGCCCTGCCTGCAACAGTAGTGGACTTGCCAACTTTAAGGGCATTTAAATGATCATTGGATAGATATATGGTTAAAAAGGGAATAGTGTAGGTTAGACGGGCTTCAGATTGTTTTCACAGGTTGGTGCAACATCAAGGGCTGAAGGGCCTGTTCTTCGCTGTAATGTTCTGTGTCCTATAAACACACCCCTTGGCAAAAAGATAAATTCAGACACAGATTCTTACATGCAGTTGTCCAATCCAAGAGGAAACAACATCGAGAGATTTCAGAGAAAGTAGCAGCTTGGAATCATTCACTGAAGCTCCAATTCTTCTGGGACCCCAAACAGCTTCTGACTGTTCAAGTTAAAACAAAATGAGAAAGGCTGGTCTGTGAGAACTGGCCACTTCCATTCACTGTTTCCACTGTTCCAACCTTTTAAAAACAAAACCGAAAGGCCTGCTAAGTTATTTACTTCAGCTGTTTCTAGTAGCCAGTTCAGCACCTCCACCTTGACAACCTCACTTTTAAAAGAAACCCAGGAACAAATAACCTTTTTAAAGTGACAGCATCGTCACATGATATTGTTAGTTTGTGTCTGCATCAGCTAATAAAGGAGTTGTTGAAACTGGAAAAATAGCCACTGAGAACACTGTAGGAGGAGCCTTTGTGGAAAAATATCTTGCTGGTATTTACGCTGTCAAGCCCCTTCAGAATGTTATATGTTTCAATCAGATTATGTTATTCTTTTAAATTCCACATGCTTGGAACGAGCAAATATTTACTGTTTATCTCCGATTCAAGTATATTTATCTTAAGGTATAGAGATGAAAGCTATGCACAGTACCCCAGCTATGCTTGCACTAAATCCCTACAAAACTGTAGCAAGATATGCTTGTTCTTGTGCTCCAGTTATCTTACAACAAGCTGTTGCTTGGCTTCCTAACTTCTTGCTATAATTTCACACTTCTTGCTTTATTCATTCAGAGAGCATGGTTTTCTTTGGCTGGGCTAGCATTTATTGCCCAGCCCTAGCTGCTCTTGAGACAGAACACTGCTGTCCATTTGATGTGTTCCGAAGGGAATTCCAGGGTTTTGACTCAGTGATATTGAAGGAATGGGAATATATTTCCAAGTCAGGAAGGTAAATGGCTTGGAGGTGTTCCTATTATCGTCTGCCTTTAATGTTTTACGTGGTAGTGGTCATAGGTTTGAAAGATGTTTTCTAATAAGTCTTTGTGAATTTCTGCTGTGAATCTTGAAGCCAGTACACACTATTGCACTGAGTGTTGGTAGAGTGAGCGAATGTTTGAGAATATGGTGCTGTCAAATGGCTGGTTTGACCTGGATGGTGTCAAGGCTGAAAATGTGTTGCTGGAAAAGCGCAGCAGGTCAGGCAGCATCCAAGGAACAGGAAGTTCGACGTTTCGGACATAAGCCCTTCATCAGGAATCATGATTCCTGATGAAGGGCTTATGCCCGAAATGTTGAATTTCCTGTTCCTTGGATGCTGCCTGACCTGCTGCGCTTTTCCTGCAACACATTTTCATCTCTGATCTCCAGCATCTGCTGACCTCATCTTCTCCTGGATGGTGTCAAGCTAACTTTGTGTTTCTTGCTGATACAACCAAATCTCTCTGAAATCAACATTTACAAGTTACTGGCCTTTTTCAGAAGTATTGATTTTCTAATCTACTACCAAAAATAAGTAGCTAAAAAAACTTAAACTGTATAAATCTCATTGCAGCCTTTTTGTGCCCTCCTCACAATTTACATCCCATCATCAGTAAACTTGGTTATATTAATCTTGGTCCCATTAACATGGATTGTGATATCTGAGGCACTGATTTTTGTGCACTCTCAAAGTTATCAACTATTTTGGAAATTCAGGTATCTGAAGTGCATCTAGCCTTAGGATCTCCTTTATCTACCTTACTGGTTACATCCTAAAAATGACTCTAAGAAGTTTATCAGTTGTTCCTTCTGCAAGAGCATAGTGATGTTGACTGATTGTACTGTGATCTTATAATTGGATTGGTAACAATTCCTTGATAGCTCTGTTAAATCATCGATTAACGATTAAGTGTCCCTTTGGAAAGGGTACCACTAACTTCCTCAAATCAAAACATTAAAGGAAATTCAACTTAAATGAAGATGTCTTTCCTGGAGTTGATAACACACTCCAGTCCTCCTGCCATCATATCACCCCTGTCATTAATAAGCAAGGCGGGATGATCTATACTGAAGTAAATCATTGTGTGTAGTGATTGTAACAAGGTCAACCAAGTGGACCTTATAGAAAATCAGTTCCCTGATTGGGGCTGTTAATTTAGTCCAATCAGGAGTCCTACTGACAGCTATAAACAGGACTGTGTCCCCCTCCAACTCTATTTTGATTTAGTCCCTGCCCTCCCCTTCACTGTTTGATCACACAGCATTGCCCTTTTTGATGTGAAGGGTACTTCTTGTCACTGGCGACTCAGGTGTTTTCCTATTTTCCTGGTGGTGGAAATTGAATAAAGATTCATGCACTTTGTGTCTTTCACTGTGCCTCACACCTGCACACACACACACACCATGGGTGCTGGGGTAAAATAAGCACTACCGCAGTTAGGCGGTAGTGTGGGGTTAATAAGAAGAAAAAAAAAGTAAAGGTTTGATTAAAAAAAAGAACAGAGAGCCTCACACAGCATTGCCCTTTGAAGTGAAGGGCACTGCTTGTCACTGGACCACTCGGGTGTTTTCCCTATCACTTGGGCTGGACCAGTGTCAGCGTGTAAAAAAAAAACAGGACTGTCTCCCCCATCAACTCCTATTTTGATTTAGTCCCTGCCCTCCCCTTCACTGTTTGATCACACAGCATTGCCCTTTGATGTGAAGGGCACTGCTTATCACAGGCCACTCAGGTGTTTTCCTATCTTCCTGGTGGTGGAAATTGAATAAAGATTTGTGCATTTTGTGTCTCTCACTGCGTCTCGCACTTGCACACACCATGGGTGCTGGGGAAGACATTATAAACAGGACTGTCACAAGTTCTGTTTATTCTGAGAGTTGGCTCTGAGGAAGCTGGAACAGTGTCAAATTATAAATAAAGGGTGACTTGGTTGCGGGATACTGGCATCTGTGGAGTTATTTAATTGTGCATGCTGAATTTTTCTTTTAATGTTTGTTTCTGGGATATGGACATTGATGTTTATTGATATTTATTCCCCATCCCTAATAGGCCTTGAGAAGTGGTGGTGAGCTGCATTCTTGAACTACCAGAGTTCATGTGGTGTATGGACATCCACCATAATGTGAGAGATAGAGTTCCAGAACTTTTTCCAGTGAAATAGTGCTGTGAGGAAGGCATATGGTGTACTGGGCTTTATTGGCAGAGGAATTGAGTTCCGGAGTCCTGAGGTCATGTTGCAGTTGTATAGGACTCTGGTGAGGCCTCATCTGGAGTATTGTGTGCAGTTTTGGTCGCCATACTATAGGAAGGATGTGGAAGCTTTAGAACGAGTGCAGAGGAGGTTTACCAGGATGTTGCCTGGAATGGTAGGAAAATCTTATGAGGAAAGGCTGAGGCACTTGGGGCTGTTCTCATTGGAGAAGAGAAGGTTTAGGGGAGATCTGATAGAAGTGTATAAGATGATTAGGGGTTTAGATAGGGTAGATACTAAGAACCTTTTACCGCTAATGGAGTCAGGTGTTACTAGGGGACATAGCTTTAAATTAAGGGGTGGTAGGTATAGGACAGATGTTAGGGGTAGATTCTTCACACAGCGGGTTGTGAGTTCATGGAATGCCCTGCCTGTATCAGTGGTGAACTCTCCTTCTTTATGGTCATTTAAGCGGGCATTGGATAGGCATTTGGAAGTTATTGGGCTAGTATAGGTTAGGTAGGATTCGATCGGCGCAACATCGAGGGCCGAAGGGCCTGTACTGCGCTGTATCCTTCTATGTTCTATGTTCTATGACAGTGAGGGAACAGCAATATATTTCCAAGTCAGGTTGGTATGGGGCTTGGAGACAAACATGTGGATGATGATGTTGTCATGTATGTGCTGTTCTTGTCCTTCTAACTGAGAGAGATAGGATAGGCGCTGTTGAAAAAAAAACTTTAATGAGTTGCTGCAGTGCATCTTGAAATACCATTCATGGCATCAACTATACACTGATGATGGATGGGGTGTGGATTAAGTCTTAGCGAGGATCGAGCTTTTTGAGTGCTATTGGAGCTGAATCCATCCAGGCAAGTGACATATAACAAGTGGGAGGCTTTCAAAGATGTGATGACAAGAGTTCAAGGCATTATGTTCCTGTTAGAGTGAAGGGTAAGGTTGGTAAGATTCAGGAACAATGGATGAATAAAGATAGTCAAGAATAAAAGGGAATCTCATTTTTATTATCGACAATTTGGTTCAGTTAAATGTCTTAATCAATGTAAACAGTGTAGAGGAATTCTTAAGAAAAACATCAGGAAGGCAAAGATGGGATATGAGATAGCATTGGCAGATAATCCAAAGCGATTGTACAAATACATTAAGAACAACAGTGTAACTAGAGAGAGGGTAGGGCCCCTTAAAGATCAGGAGGTCCACTTTGTGTTTAAACAAAAAGATGGGAAAGATATTAAGTGAGTATGTCACATCATTTTGTTAGTGTGAAGAAAGAAATGAAGGCTAGATAACGCAGAGCAATAAAGTTGATGTTTAAAAAAAAGTCCACATTACAGAAGAGAAATTTTGGGAGGTTTTAGAGAATATAAAGATGGATAGATCTCTGGGACCTGTTGTGGGAAGTAAGGGAGGAAATTGTGAGATCCCTTGCAGAGATATTTGCATTATCTATAACTATGGGTGAGGTGCCTGATGATTGTTAGGAGAAACCAGGAAACCATCGATGTGTGAGTCTGACTTTGGTTATGGGTAAATTATTGCAGGTGATTTTGAAAATAGGATTTATGGACATTTAGAGAGGCATAAATAGATTAGGGACAGTCAGCATGGTTTTGAGGGAGGTAAATCGTGTCTCACAAACTTGACCGTGTTTTTTAAGGACGTTACCAAAAAGATCGATAAGGGCAGAGCAGTAGACATTGTTTACTTGGACTTTAGTAAAGCCTTTGACAAGGTTCTGCATGGTAGACTAATTAGTAAAGTTGGTTAACATTGAATTCAGGATGAGCATGCCAATTGGATAAATAATTGGCTTAATGGCAGGAGACAGAAAATGATGGTGGAGGACTGCTGTTCGGAGTTGAGGCATGTTGCCAGTGATGTTCCACGGGGGTCGGTTGTGGGTCCTATTTTGTTTATCATTTATATTAATGATTTGGATCAGAATACAGAAAGCATGTATCGTAAGTTTGCAGACGATGCCAAAATTGGTGGTGTAGTAGACAGTGAAGAAGGTTTTCTAAGATTACAAAGGGATCTTGATGAAATGGCTCAATTGGCTGAAAAATGGCACATGGTGTTCAATCTGGATTAATGCGAGGTATTTCATTTTGGTGCAACAAACAAGAGTAGGGCTTATACAATTAATGTAGGGTCTTGGGTAGTGTTGTAGAACAGAAGGACCTAGGAGTCCAGGTGCATAATTCTTTCAGGTTTGCATTACATATAGACAGGGTGATTAAAAAGGCATTTGGCACAGTGGCCTTCATTGCTCAGTCCTTTGAGTATAGGAATTGGGAAGTCATGTTGAGGTTGTATAGGACATTGGAGGGGCTTCTCCTGGACTACTGTATCTAGTTCTGGTTGGCCAGTTATAAGAAGGATATTATTAAGCTGGAGAGGGTTCAGAAAAGATTTACCAGGATGTTGTTGGGTATGGAAGGTTTGAGTTATAAAGAACGGCTGGATAGGCTGGGACTTTTTTCACTGGAGTGTAGGTGGTTGAGAGGCAACCTTGTAGAAGTTTACAAAATAATGAGAGTTAATGGTAATTGTCTGTTCCCTTGGTTGGGGGATTTCAAGACTAGGTGAGATAAGGTAAGAGTAGAGAGATTTTAAAAATCTTGAGGGGCAAATGTTTACATAGAGGGTGGTTCGTGTGTGGAATGAATTTCCAGAGGAAATGGTGGATGCAGGAACAATTACAACGTTTATAAACTATTTTGATAAGTACATGAATAGGAAGGGTTTGGAGGGATATGGGCCAGGAACAGGCATGTGGGACTCGTTTAGTTTGGGATTATGGTGGATGAGGGCTAGTTGTATTGAAGGATTTATTTCTGTGCTATGTGACTTTATGACTCTATGACTATGACTAGCATCTGCCTGGCAATGTGGAAAACTGTCTAGGCATATTCTGTGTCCAAAAATCAAGTTTAGACCAACCTGGCCAATAGTAAAATGATAGATGGCGTTATGAAATTGAAAGAGTGTACAGTCGCTTTAAGAGACAGGTGCATTTTCTGAGCTGAGAGATTGTGACAGTACGTGTGTCTGTGACTAGCTGACAGGTGCAGAGAGTGCTGAGAATTGATCATATGTAACAATCAGCTTGGGATTGATGTTAAGGCAACCAGATTTGAATTTAACCAATTAATTTAAATTAGTTTCCCTCCAGTGTGGAAACAGGCCCCTCGACCCAACAAGTCCACACAGACTCTCCGAAGAGCAACCCACCCAGACCCATTCCCCAACATTTACCCCTGATTAATCCACCTAACACTATGGGCAATTTAGAATGGCCAATTCACGTAACCTGCACATCTTTGGGCTGTGGGAGGAAACTGGAGCACCGGAAAGAAACCTACGCAGACACAGGGAGAACATACTACTGAGCCACCATGCCACCCATACTTCCTGAAGAAGAGCTTATGCCCGAAACGTCGATTCTCCTGCTCCTTGGATGCTGCCTGACCTGCTGAACTTTTCCAGCAACACATTTTTCAGCTCATTCCACCCATACACCCAGAATACCAAAAATCAATTGAATTGGATTTGATTGTATTGACAACATTGGACCAATGAGAGGGTATGAGTCTTGGGGGTTTAAAACGGAAGGGTATTTTGAAAATTAGTCAGGGCCAACTGCCATCTAAAGAAATAAACAAGGCTCTCAAAGAAATCTCTCAGAAGGCATAATCTTTTCAAGGCACCAAGGAATTTTATACAAAGACACTCGCAGTACAAAAAATCATTTGAGATGACCCAGAGAGAAGACAAGAGAATCAGAAGAATGGAAGGAAACAGCCGATTGAGACAGCCCAGGAAGGAAGTAGCAGATTCAGAAGACTGGAAAGAAGACAGCACCAGAGACTCAATGGACTTGGAAAGATAAAATTAATTTAATGTTTAATAATTGTGTTATAAAGTTGATGTCAGATTGTGATTAGTCAAGACAAAGGGGGCTGGGTTTATTAATAGTTTTTGTTTAGTGTTCACTGTTAGAGTTAGAAAAATTTTTTTTTCTTTAAACATTGGAAATCTGGAGTTTTCTTTCACTGACTCACACTTTTCTGGGGTTCGACCACTGAGTCGTAACAATGGTGTCATCAATAGTTCAATTTAAGTTTTGCCAGGGTCCACATAGCTCCTGACATCAGAATCATACAGTTCAAACTCGGTCCTCAAGTTTAATATTACTGACCCTAGTTCCACTTTTCTGCAATGGACCGTTGCCTTGTTATGACACTTCAAATGCACATCCAAATATGTTTTAACGGTTGTGTGGTTTCCCACTTCAACCTAAAATGTATAAAGGTGGATATATTCCCGGGACCAGATCAAGGGTGCCCTGAAACTTTGTGGGAAGCTAGGGAAGTGATTTCTGAGTGTGACAATCCTGCCCCTTTAACAAAGTTATTTTGTCTTTTTTTTCAAGAGGGGTGATGAAGGCAGAGGTGTGGATATGTCTGGAAGTGACTACTTTAAACAATGACAAGGGAATGGCCGGTTCTCCCAGTTCAGGGTTTTTTTTCTAGTTTGGTTTGTTTCAGCAGGCAGTCAGCATCTGTTGGTAGCAGACAAGCTGCTACTGTGAAAAAAGGTTCCATGCTTCAACAGATGTTTCTTGCCTGACTCTTCTCTCCGCAATCCTTCCTGCCTGTAAGAACCTGAGTTTTAATTTACCATTTGCCAGAGGGTGTGTTGGAATGTTGCAGGTATTGGAACAGCCCCTTCGTTAAGTTGCAGTTTCAAGTCAGTTGGGTTTCCAAATAGTTGTTATTTTAAATTCTGTTTTTTTTTTATTCGTGTTTCAACTGTAGTGTGTAAATAAATTTTATTTTGCTTAAAGTGGTTTGACCAGCTGCGTCACTCCTGGAATATCCATTTTACATCTGCCTTTAGGGATAATTTAGGGGTAAGTAGGAGGTAATTTAGGGGTACCTATTCCTGCATTTGAGGAACCATTTATTGATTGCATAGGACTCCTACCTTAAACAAAAGGTGTGAATCAGTATTTGTTTACAGTAATGAATGTGTCTACTAGATTTCCTGAGGCCATTCCATTATGCAATATCACAGTAAAAAGGATTGTAGAAGAGTTACTCACATTTTTCACTAGATACAGACTACCTACAATTAGAATCGATGTTTCGGGCATAAGCCCTTCATTCGCAGTAGGTTAAGATCAACTAGGAGAAAGTGAGGACTGCAGATGCTGGAGATCAGAGTTGAAAACTGTGGTGCTGGAAAAACACAGCAGGCCAGGCAGCATCCGAGGAGCAGGAGAATCGATGTTTCGGCTTATGCCGAAACAAATATACCGTTTTGGATACTGTTGTGGAGGACGACATACCAGGGGTAAGCAGTGGGGCACAGATGTCTGGCACAGAGTCTGTCCCTGTTGCTCAAAAGGGAAGAGGGGAGAGGAGTAGAGCATTAGTCATTTGGGACTCCATAGTTAGGGGGACAGATACTGGTCACAGGCCTCCAGTCTGAAAAACAACCCTCCACCACCACCCTCTGTCTTCTATCTTTTGAGCCAGTTCTGTATCCAAATGGCTAGTTCTCCCCGTATTCCGTAAGATCTAACCATGCTAATCAGTCTCCCATGGGGAACCTTGTCGAACGCCTTACTGAAGTCCATA
Organism: Hemiscyllium ocellatum; assembly: GCF_020745735.1. Lineage (NCBI taxonomy): Eukaryota > Metazoa > Chordata > Chondrichthyes > Orectolobiformes > Hemiscylliidae > Hemiscyllium > Hemiscyllium ocellatum. The sequence goes on from NC_083424.1 coordinate 56,435,662, forward strand.
TAGATCACATCTACCGCTCTGTCCTCATCAGTCCTCTTTGTTACTTCTTCAAAAAACTCAATCTTTTGTGAGACATGATTTCCCACGCACAATACCATATTGACTATCCCTAATCAGTCCTTGCCTTTCCAAATACATGTACATCCTGTCCCTCAGGATTCCCTTCAACAACTTGCCTACCACCGATGTCAAGCTCACTGGCCTATAGTTCCCTGGCTTGTCCTTACCACCCTTCTTAAACAGTGGCACCAAGTTAGCCAACCTCCAGTCTTCCGGCACCTCACCTGTGACTATCGATGATACAAATATCTCAGCAAGAGGCCCAGCAATCACTTCTCTAACTTCCCACAGAGTTCTAGAGTACACCTGATCAGGTCCTGGGGATTTATCCACCTTTATGCATTTCAAGACATCCAGCACTTCCTCTTCTGTGATGTGGACATTTTGCAAGGTGTCACCATCTATTTCCCTACAGTCTATATCTTCCATATTGTTTTCCACAGTAAATACTGATGCAAAATACTCGTTTAGTATCTCCCCCATTTTCTGCGGCTCCACACAAAGGCCACCTTGCTGATGTTTGTGATATTCTCTCCCTAGTTACTCTTTTGTCCTTAATGTATTTGTAAAAACATAGAACATAGAACATAGAAAGATACAGCGCAGTACAGGCCCTTCGGCCCTCGATGTTGCGCCGACCAAATCCTACCTAACCTACACTAGCCCAATAACTTCCAAATGCCTATCCAATGCCCGCTTAAATGACCATAAAGAAGGAGAGTTCACCACTGCTACTGGCAGGGCATTCCATGAACTCACAACCCGCTGTGTAAAGAATCTACCCCTAACATCTGTCCTATACCTACCACCCCTTAATTTATAGCTGTGTCCCCTAGTAACAGCTGACTCCATTAGCGGTAAAAGGTTCTCAGTGTCGACCCTATCTAAACCCCTAATCATCTTATACACCTCTATCAAATCTCCCCTAAACCTTCTCTTCTCCAATGAGAACAGCCCCAAGTGCCTCAGCCTTTCCTCATAAGATTTTCCTACCATTCCAGGCAACATCCTGGTAAACCTCCTCTGCACTCGTTCCAATGCCTCCACATCCTTCCTATAGTATGGCGACCAAAACTGCACACAATACTCCAGATGAGGCCGCACCAGAGTCTTATACAACTGCAACATGACCTCAGGACTCCGGAACTCAATTTCTCTACCAATAAAGCCCAGTACACCATATGCCTTCCTCACAGCACTATTTACCTGGGTGGCCACTTTCAGAGATCTGTGTACATGGACACCAAGATCCCTCTGCTCATCCACACTACCAAGTAGCCTACCATTAGCCCAGTAATCCATCTTCTTGTTACTCCTACCAAAGTGAATGACTTCACACTTAGCTACATTGAATTCCATTTGCCACATTTCTGCCCAGCTCTGCAACTTATCTATATCCTGCTGTAACCTACCACTTCCTTTGGATTCTCCTTAATTCTATTTGCCAAAGCTATCTCATGTCCCCTTTTTGCCCTCCTGATTTCCCTCTTAAGTATACTCCTACTGCCTTTATAGTCTTCTAAGGATTCACTTGATCTATCCTGTTTATAGCTTACATATGCTTCCTTCTTTTTCTTAACCAAGCCCTCAATTTCTTTAGTCATCCAGCATTCCCTATACCTACCAGCCTTTCCTTTCACCATAACATTCTCTGGATTCTCATTATCTCACTACTGAAGGCTTCCCATTTCCCAGCCAACCCTTTACCTGCAAACATCTGCCCCCAATCAGATTTTGAAAGTTCTTGCCTAATACCGTCAAAATGGGTTTTCTCCAATTTAGTGCTTCAACTTTTAGATCCATCACTATTTTAAATCTGATATAATTATGGCCACTGGCCCCAAAGTACTCCCCTACTGACACCTCAGTCACATGCCCTGCCTTATTTCCCAAGAATAGGTCAAATTTTGCAGCTTCTTTAGTAGGTACATCCACATACTGAATCAGAAAGTGTTCTTGTATACACTTAACAAATTCCTCTCCATCTAAGCCCTTAACACTATGGCAGTCCCAGTCTATTTTTGGAAAGTTAAAATCCCCTACCATAACCACCCTACTATTCTTACAGATAGCTGAGATCTCCTTCCAAGTTTGTTTTTCAATTTCCCTCTGATTGTTAAGGGGTCTATAATACAATCCCAATAAGGTGATCATCCCTTTCTTATTTTTCTGTTCCACCCAAATAACTTCCCTGGATGTATTTCTAGGAATACCCTCCCTCAGCACAGCTGTAATTTTATCCTTTATCAAAAATGCCACTCCCTCTCCTCTCTTGCCTCCCCTTCTATCCTTCCTGTAGCATTTGTATTCTGGAACATTAAACTACCAATCCTGCCGGTCCCCGAGACATGTTTCCGTAATTGCTATGATATCTCAGTCCCATGTTCTTAACCATGCCCTGAGTTCATCTGCCTTCCTTGTTAGGCCCCTTGCATTGAAATAAATGTAATTTAATTCATTAGTCCTACCTTGTCCCTGCCTGCCCTGACTGTTTGACTTGCTTCTGTTCTCAACTGTACAAGTCTCAGATTGATCTCTTTCCTCATTATCTCCCTGGGTCCCATCCCCCCCACCTTACTAGTTTAAATCCTCCCAAGCAGCTCTAGCAAATTTCCCTGTCAAGGACAGTATTACTGTGGCAGAAAGGATGTTTAATCAGGACCCCTCTAGTGAGGTACTATGGGCTGAGGTTAGAAAGAGTAAAGGAGAAGTCACCGTGTTGGGAGTTTTCCATAGGCCTCCAAAAAGTTCCAGGGATATAAAGGAAAGGATTGCAAAGATGATTCTGGATTGGAGGAGCAAGAGTGACAGGGTAGTTGTTATGGGGCTTTCAAATGTTGACTGGAAACGCTATAGTTCGAGTACCTTAAATAGGTCAGTTTTGTCCAATGTGTGCAGGAGGGTTTCCTGACAAAGTATGAGGATAGGTCAACAAAAGGCGAGGCCATGTTGGATTTGTTACTGGGTAATAAACTGGGCCAGGTGTTAGATTTGCAGGTAGGTGAACACTTTGGTGATAGTGACCACAATTCAGTTACATTTACTTTAGCGATGGAAAGGGATAGGTATGTACCACAGGGCAAGAGTTATAGTTGGGGGGAAAGCAATTATGATGCGATTAGGCAAAATTGAGGATGTATAGGATGGGGAAGGCAACTGCAGTGGATGGGCACAACTGAAATGTAGAGCTTGTTCAAGGAACAGCTACTGCGTGTGTTTGATAAACATGTACCTGTCAGGCAGGGAGGAAGTGTTTGAGTGAGGGAACCATAGTTTACTGAAGAAATTGAACCCCTTGTCAAGAGGAAGGATGAATATGAAGACTCAGGGCGCTTGAGAATTATAATTTAGCCAAGAAGGACCGAAAGAGAGAGCTAAAAAGAGCCAGGAGGGGACATGGAAGTCCTTGGCAGATAGGATCAAGGAAAACCCTAAAGCTTTCTATAGGTATGTCAGGATTAAAAGAATGATTACAGTAAGATTAGGGACAGTCAAGGACAATAGTGGGAAGTTGTGCATGGAGTCCGAAGAGGTAGGAGGCGCACTAAATGAATGCTTTTCGTCTGTATTCACACTGGAAAAAGACAAAATTGTTGAGAAGAATACTGAGATACATGCTACTAGACTAGATGGGATTGGGGTTCATAAGGAGGAGGTGTTAGCAATTTTGGAGAGTATGAAAATAGATAACTCCCCTGGGTCGGATAGGATTTATCCTCAGATTCTTTGGGAAGCTAGGGAGGAGATTGCAGAGCCTTTGGTCTTGATCTTTATGTCATCATTATCTACAGGAATGGTGCCAGATGACTGGAGGATAGCAAATGTTGTCCACTTGCTCAAGAAGGCAAGTAGAGACAACCCTGGCAATCATAGACTAGTGAGCCTTACTTTTGCTGGGTAAAATGTTGGCAAGGATTATAAGAGATAGGATTTATAATCATCTAGAAAGGAGAGAGTTGATTAGGGATAGTCAACATGGTTTTGTGAAGGGTAGGTTGTGCCTCACAAACTATATTGAGTTTTTTGAGAAGGTGACCAAACAGGTGGATGAGGGTAAAGTGGTTGATGTAGTGTATGTGGATTTCAGTAAGGTGTTTGATAAGGCTCCTCACGCTAGGCTATTGCAGAAAATATAGGAGCAAGGGATTGAGGGTGATTTAGCGGTTTGGATCAGAAATTGGCGAGCTGAAAGAAGTCAGAGGGTAGTGGTTGATGGGAAATGTTCATCCTGGAGTTCAGTTACTAGTGGGGTACTGCAAGGATCTGTTTTGGGTCCACTGCTGTTTGTCATTTTTATAAATGGCCTAGATGAGGGCATAGAAGTATGGGTTCGTAAATTTGCGGATGACACTAAAGTTGGAGGAGTTGTGGATAGTTATAGAGTCATAAAAATGTACAGCACAGAAACTGACCCTTCGGTCCAAACCGTCCAGGCCGACCAGATATCCCAACCCAATCTAGTCCCTTCTGCACCCGGTCTATATTCGTCCAAACCCTTCATAGTCAAAAACCCATCCAAATGCCTTTTAAATGTTGCAATTGTACAAGCGTCCACCACTTCCTCTGGCAGCTCACGTGAAAACGTTGCCCCTTAGATCTCTTTTATATCTTTACCCTCTCACCCTAAACCTTCTTTCTAGTTCTGGACTCCCCAACCCCAGGGAAAAAGACTTTGTCTATCTATCCTATCCATGCCCCTCATGGTTTTGTGAACCTCTATAAGGTCACCCATCAGCTGCAACACTCCAGGGAAAACAGCCCCAGCCTGTTCAGCCTCTTCCTATAGTTCCGATCCTCCAACCCTGGCAACATCCTTGTAAATCTTTTCTGAACCCTTTCAAGTTTTGCAACATCTTTCTGATAGGAAGGAGACCAGAATTGCACATAGTATTCCAGGATGTTGCAAGTTACAGAGGGACGTGGATAAACTGCAGAACTGGGCTGAGAGGTGGCAAATGGAGTTCAGTACGGAAAAATGTGAGGTGATTCACTTTGGAAGGAGTAACAGGAATACAGAGTACTGGGCTAATAGTAAGATTCTTTGTAGTGTGGATGAGCAGAGAGATCTTGGTGCTCATATGCATTGATCCCTGGAAGTTGCCATCCAGGTTGATAGGGTTGTTAAGAAGGCGTATGGTGCATTGGCTTTTATTGGTAGAAGGATTGAGTTTCATAGCTCTGGTGTGGCCATGCTGGGAGTATTGCGTACAGTTCTGGCCACCGCATTATAAGAAGGATGTGGAAATATTGGAAAGAGTGCAGAGGATATTTACCAGGATGTTACGTGGTATGGAGGGAAGGTCTTATGCGGAAAGGCTGAGGTTGTTTTAGCAGGCAGTCAGAATCTGGTAGCAGAGAACTGTTACTGTAAAAACAGGTGCCATGCTTCAACAGATGTTTTTTGCCTGACTGTTCTCTGCACCATCTCTCCTACCTGCAAGAACCTGAGTTTAAATTTACCATTTACGAATGGGTGTGTTTTCAGGATGTTGTGGGTATTGGGACAGCTCCTTCATTAAGTTGTGATTTCGAGTCTGTTGTATTTCTAAATTCTAATAGTTGTTATTCTAAATTCTGTTTTATTTTACTTGTGTTTCGACCGTAGTGTGTAAGTAATTGGATTTCTGATTTGAATCTTTTCATCTAATGCTCTTAGTGATTTTTTGCATATAGGTGTATCTTTAACTACTTTGGAATCCATATCTATGATTATCTGAAGAATTTTGACTAAAATGTAGTATTGTAACAGATTGATTAAATAATTCAGGAGAGTTTGATTACTTATAGTGTGGAAACAGGCCTTTCGGCCCAAAAAGTCCACACCGACCCGCCAAAGCATAACCCACCCAGACCCATTCCCCTACACTTACCCCTTCACCTAACACTACGGGCAATTTAGCATGGATTGTGGGAGGAAACCCAGAGAATGTGCAAACTCCATATAGAGAGTCGCCTGAGACGGGAATTGAACCCAGGTCTCTGGCGCTGTGAGGCACCACCGTGCCGCCCACGATGAGATTCAGTAATTAAATGTCTTATCTATGTCTTCTGTGTAAACAACTGGAGTTGCACATTCTGTCTTAGTTCAATAAACCTGAGTCTATAGAGCTACTGTTGTCCTACTTGTAAAGACTATATTAAGCAAATATTTTCCCAAGCCCTCTATCTACTAGCAGCCATGTTCTCCTGCATTAATCAGGAGCAGCCTATTGCCATTTTGTGCTGCACAGCCATGGACAGTTCTAACGACCCCCCCCCCGCCCCCACTTTGATTCCTCTTTAAGTAAATCACTAAGCACACAAATATATGTCTACACATAGGCTTTCGATGCAAGAATGGTTGCTTCAGCAATCCTGCTACTTTCTTTGTCATTGACCTTTCTCACACATTCATGCTCATTCCCTTCCCTCCTCTTCCATCCTGCCATGTTTTCTACTTTATATTTTACTTCCCGGATATGCTTATAGATCAGGATTAGTACAGACTCCCATTTCACTCTGTGGCTGTCTGATACTGCTCTTTATCATAATTTCTTTTCCAGTTCCCTACCCACCTCACCCAACAACAGTAAAATTACATCATACATGGACTCAAAATTCCCCAGCCTCCTTCTTCTGTATCCATATTGTGAATAATTCTTCGATATTTTTCCTTCTTTGCCTATTTTATGAATGATTGTGTAATTGAGTGGTAACTACCTCCATATGCAAGTACCCACTATGAGCTGCAAAGTTCATGGTATCAAACAATACAGCTCTAACAAATTACAGTACGTTCACCTTCTGCTTTTCCCTCCTTTTCTTACTATTTAGCCCACTTCGTTTGCAAGAGCATGTTTTGATTCATTCAGACTGGTACTAAGTCTATTGGTACTTATCCCACTTTGCTCACTATGCATCCAAAACATAATATCGTTAAAAAGTTAATCATTTTAATTGTGCTGTTATATTCAAATAAAACTGAGATATATTTGTTATGTATATCTTTAATTCTTTGACAAATTTGTTAATGTTGCTGAGGTTCATTACATATAAGGGTAAATGGGAGGAAAACAGAAGAATTTGACGGGAAAGTAAGATGCTTACATATTCAGAATTTAATAAATGTTTCATTTTAAGTGGGCCATTCTACCAGGCCATGACAGTGTTGAACAGTGTAATTTTGCAGGATTTCAAAGGATCTTTGACATGTTAAATTTTCATACCAACATGTATAAATAAAATTTACTGCCAGTAATTCATTCTTGTTTCTCTTGCTTTTATCTGGTAATTACCTTGACCGTAATTCATTATGTTTGTCTTCTTTACCTGAGACAAGTTGAGCGATCAAAACATGGTATTTTGAACTGTATGTAAAACAAATAGCATGAAAGCAAGGAAGGGTTAAAGCATGAAGGCCACTGGTGATTTGTTGCAAGGGGTCTGTGGAAGGCAGGATGGGATAAGAATAGTAGAATGCTCTTACACCAATTAGCAGAGTAAGGTTGAGGTTGAAAAGTCACTATGTTGAGATGAGATAACACAATTAGTAAAATTAGCCTCATCTGTTGAGTATCATTATGACAAGATTGGGAGTATAAACATTTGGGACATGTCATTAAATGTCTAATTAATAGTTAGTAGGGTCAGTCTGCTTGAGACTATTGGCAATAAATATCTAATCATGACAATAGGAAAATATCAAGTAGGGTCTGGAATGAAAGACCATTTTTTGCAAAAGCTGACACTAAATATCTAACCCTGACATTAGAATAACATTAAGTAGAATGAAGAGATAATGGGAACTAACATCACTGGTTTATTGTGTAACTAGAGTAGGGTACTTTGATTAATATAGTTGGACATGCAGATAAGCTAAGAGAAACATGATAAAAAAAAATTAAAAACTGCGGATTCTGAGGTTTGGGGGCATTCGAGAATCTGCTTTCTCAGTGTACGGTTTTTTTTGCAAATAAAAGAACTACTTCTTGAAGAACTCTCTGCATTTCCAGGTGATTCTCTACATTTCCTCCACAACAACTGCAGCATGAATTTCAGCCCTTTAAAATTAGTGCCCATGTAATAGTCAACCCTATAAATTGAATTTTTAAAAATAGTCTAAAAGATTTGACTTTTACACAAATATATACGGTATGTCTGGATTGCTTAACAGTCTCTCCTTTACCAAGTCCTGTTTCTCAACTCTCAAAATGGCCAGTGTTCCAGGGAAGGACAAAGAGAAGACTTCAAAAACATTCCGAAGTTCTCCTTGAAGTGCAGCATCATTGATATTAATGACTGGAAGTCAAAATAGTAACAACCTATCCACCAAGCTGCATCAGGCTTTGATGGTGTTTTAATAATGAGGTACAGAAAAGGAAGCAAAGCCTGCACTCAGTTCATACCACTCTCCTCTCTGAGTCAGAATGGTGTAGGTTCAAGTTGCATTGCAATGTTTTGAGTATATAATAACAGGAAAGTACTGTATACACTGGAGGCCTGAATTAAAATGCTGCAGAACCTCAGCAGGTCTGGCAAAATGTGTGGGAGGGAAACAAAAGTTAAAGTTTCAAGACTGATATGATTCTTCTTTGACATTCTGGTTCTCCAGCACTTTCTGTTTTTATTTGAGTATTTACTCTAGATTATCTCCTCAGTACAGAAGTGAGGTGGTTCTGCAGTGTCGGGATAGTGTCTTCAATGAGATGCTAAAGCAAAGTGCTGTCTTAAGTCTCAGGTGAACATAAAAGAAAACAGAAAACATAAAATATCTTATGGTACTATTTGAAAGATGAACAAGAGAGTTCGGTAAGGTTCCTGCCATATTTCTTATTCTGTCAATATTGCTAAAGAAAATATCTGGCCATTCACTTCAATACTATTTGTAAGGTATTGCTGTGTGCAAACTTACTGTTGTTTTCTCACATTACAACATTAGCAACAATTCAGAAGTATTCAATTGATCATGAAGCATTTTGTGACATCCCAATACCATGAAAAATGCTATTTCAATGCAAGTTCTTATCTGAAATTCCAGTGACAACTCTGTAACGTGGATTCATTGACCAGAGACCATAAAAGTAGAAGTAGGCATTCAATGAGATCATGGCTGATCTGATAATCCTGAACTCCAGTTTCCTACCTTTTCCCCAAAATCCTAATTCCCTTTCTGATTAAAAATATCTATCTCAGCCTTGAATATACCTAACAATCCAGCCTTGTCAGTCCTCTGCTGTAAAGAATTCCATAGATTTATTACCCTCTGAGAGAAGAAATTTCTCCTTGTCCTTGTCTTAAATATGCAACCCCCTTATTCTGAGATTATGCTTCAGGTCCTAGACTCCTCCACAAGAGAAAACAACATTCCCTGTCAAGTCTCCCACTTGTTTTCATTTAATGAAATTCTAGTGACAATCATGTAATATGGATTAATGGGGTATTGTAAAAGGCATAACAACTTTCTAGAAAAGCTTCACTCCTTGGTGATGCACTGCATGTCATCTTCTTCTCAAATTGTTTATTTCTATACCTAATGAGTTGCTTCTTATTTTCAGATCTCCATTTCAAAATGATAATGAATCAGAGGTTGACCCCTCAAGGTAAAATGTTCATTAACTTTTATTTATTGTTAAATTAATTTTGTCATCTCCAGCAGTTTAAGTATACAGCTGGTTTAAAACCTAACAGAGTCTCAGCAACCTTCAACTAAGCAAATAGGGTGTTGGACTACCTGGTAAAACAGTAGAGAGTGAGCACAGTAGAGCAATAGTTGGAGAGCAAATAGTGTGTCAGCCAAGTCCAAACTGGCAGAAGCCAGAGCTGAGAAAGAAAGACATGCTGATTAGCAAGTTGATTGGTCAGAATAGAAGAGCGATAATTAATTTACTTGGACTAGAGAAAGCAGTAAACCCTAGGTGCCAGTGTGGTCCTCAAGGTGGTATTCCCAAGGGAATTAGTATACCCACACACAGCATCATTGCTGAAGATGGTATACCTCAGGATTATATGCCAAAAGATAATTATTCAAACAGATCCCAAGTTCTGGGCGGCACGGTGGCACAGTGGTTAGCACTGCTGCCTCACAGCGCCTGAAGACCCGGGTTCAATTCCCGACTCAGGCGACTGACTGTGTGGAGTTTGCACGTTCTCCCCGTGTCTGCGTGGGTTTCCTCCGGGTGCTCCGGTTTCCTCCCACAGTCCAAAGATGTGCGGGTCAGGTGAATTGGCCATGCTAAATTGCCCGTAGTGTTAGGTAAGGGGTAATGTAGGGGTATGGGTGGGTTTCGCTTCGGCGGGTCGGTGTGGACTTGTTGGGCCGAAGGGCCTGTTTCCACACTGTAAGTCTAAGTCTAAGTCTAAGTCCACTTATTTATGTGAGAGCTTTATTTCAGTTAGCCACACACTCACCCCACTCATTACTAGCTCCCCATAATTATGCAACCAACCCTTCGTTAATATATCCATAATTTGTTCCCTAACTCCATTAGGTCTCAGACATTCCTTCAGACCATATTTGATGAAACAGGTGTCAGTGCTGGAGGTATTATACCTCGGGTCAGTTTTGGAAGTTGTATATCCCAGAGGTTGGCCCTAAAGTTGGTATACTCCAGGTGCTAATGTTGGAAGTTGTTGCTGGAAATGGTATACCCTGCAGGTCAAACCAAGAGATGGAATACCCCAAAGGTCATAGCTGGAGTGGTATTCCCTAAGGAGTCTGAGCTGGAAGTGGTATACTTCAGTAATTGCTGCTGGAATTGGTATATCCAGAACCCGGTCCTTGGTAGTCAGTACTGGAAGTGATATGTTCCAGGGCTTGGTGCTGGATCATCTTGTTTTAACAGTATTAATATAATTTGGGCATGTGTCTGACAAATGAACTCTCACAGTTAATTAATCACAAAAGTATAAAATTTAACCAAGAATTGATGATGTGAAGAGGAATATAGTGAAGTGTGGTCTAGTGGAATGAGCAAGGATATGTGGATCGGTTTATAAACACTCATTCCCTCCACTGCTGATGTTCAGTACCAATGGGGTGTACCATCTCTGAAGTGCATAGTAGAAATTCACCAAAGCTCCTCAGACAGCACTTTCCAAACCCATGAGCACTACTGTTAAAATAACCAGGACAGTAGATACATGGAGACACCATCACTTGCAAGTTCCCCTCCAAGCTACTCATTATCCTGACTTGGAAATATTTTATCGTTCCTTCAATGTCACTGGGTTAAAATCCTGGAATTTAGTCCCGAACATATTGTGGATATGCCTACACCAAATAGTTAAAGAAAGCAACTCACCTTCTCAAGGGTAACTAGCAATGAGTAAAAATGCTGGGACAGCCATTGTCACTCATACCCATTTGTGAATAAAAAAAAGGTGGGCAATCTCATATTTTTAGAGAAAACAAGAATTGCACATTGCTCTGAGGCAGAGTCTCGTGCACCTTTTCCTAAAAATGTGGATAAATATTTTTTGTAGAAGAAATCTACAGCACTGAGGAAATAATAGAGAAGTGAGATTATTATAGCTTTTCTCAATAAAGATCCAGCGTGCATACAATGAACTGAGCAACTGCCCATTTTATTTTATTTTTCAGTGGGGAGTTCAATGTGCGTTAGTCCAACTGGTCCAATCTCAGATACTACCCAAATGAGTTCCAGAGACCATTCTACAGGTAAATATGCAAAACCTCCTTCATCTCCTTTTACATGCTATTAACCCTTATTCATTTTTGGTTGATTGTCCAATTTCAATATGTTGTAAAAGCTGCATTTTTATGACATACTCAATGGCTGTAGTCAGGAGCTGCATTGTCATGAAATGGCAGGAGAGTGGGGTTGAAGCTCAAGATTAGCCATGATTATATTGAATGGTGAAGCCAGCTGGATGGGCCAAATGGTCCTGGTCCTGCCTCTTGAGTTCTTTTGTACTCTTCTTCTGCTACGTTGTTGTGAGTGTGGGATTGATTCTTTCAGTTACATATTATTATAGCTCTTTAATCTGTCCAGTGTTTGAATGTAATGTCCACAGGAGGGTCCATTATAACTCTTATTATCTGTCTGACAGCAGAATATTAAGCAGTTCTATGGAAAAGATCATATTTTGTGGATTTGTGTCCTGTGGTGGAAGGTTTGAATGAAAATCCTCAGGTTCACTTCCCTTTGTAATCTAACTTCAGTTTTTGCACCTAGAACTCTGAGAATAGAATCTTTCTTCATCAAGTCCAATTTTCCTGGACCAATTCAGACATTTTCCTTCATTACTGAGTTATAACAATCATCATCCCCCCCAAATCCAATTTTGCTTTTAGATGTTGATCTGAGAATCCATGTCATGGATGCATTCATTGATCACGTGAGAAAGTTGAACAATTGTAATTGATCAGGCAAGATGATTCAGAAATCTGTTATAACATGGTTATTATATTGTTAAACCAAAAGGCACTTATGGTGCAGTGGTGGTGTCTCCCCACATCTGGAAAGAAGGCCTGAGTTCAATTTCCACCTGGGAGGTGTGTCATAATTTAGGACATAGAACAATACAGCACAGAACAGGCCCTTCGGCCCTCGATGTTGCGCCAACCTGTGAACTATTCTCAGTTTGTTCCCCTACACTATCCCATCCTCTTCTAAGGATTGTTTAAATCTCCCTAATGTGGCTGAGTTGACTACATTGGCAGGTAGGGCATTTCACACCCTTACCACTCTCTGAGTAAAGAATTTGCCTCTGACATCTGTCTTAAATCTACATCTCTCAATTTGAAGTTATGCCCCCCATACAAGCTGACGTCATCATCCTAGGATGTCCAAACAGGTCGAATAAAAATAACTATAATTAAACTGAAGGAAGTAATTGTATAAAAGAGCCAGACACTTTGAAAATACCGCAATGGCTGTAAATTGCTTTGAGATGTCCTGAGGTCATGAAAGGTGCTACATAAATACAATAAATAACCGCAAATAATATAAGCGAAGCATGAAAAACAAGCTTACATAACCCATTCAAATCTGAAAATATCTCCATAGTATGTTAAAACTGACCACGAGCAACATTCATGGGTATTCACATAGTACATCTGTTATTTAGCATTGCTACATGCTGTTTTACTTTTGCTGAGTATGAGCAATACCAAGAAAACAAGTAGTTATATCAATGCAAAGAGTATTTGTCAAAGTTTTCCAAAGCTTCACATTGTATTGCTTTTGCTTCATGTTTATTAAAGTATGTTATGTATGAAGTTTTAGTTTAATCAATTTTATGGTTGCTTGAAGACTTGCTGTGCACTCTTTTAGTAAATATAAGTGTTACAGATTTAGCTAGCTGTACTATTTCCATGTTTTACATTTTGGGATGTACTTGGTCTGCCTATTTTCCACTTTCGTGATTGTGAATCTAATTGTGTAATTGTTTACCCTCTAAAGTTCTGACTAATCATTTATTTACTGTATCAAGTCGTTCCAATCTTTTCAGCAAGTCAGTGTGCAATTTGACAGTTACAGATGTTCAAATTCACTGAATTTCGTTAGCTTCTCTGTGTAATATTACAAAACAATCACTATGCTACAATCGCCAACATCAATGATTTATCCTACTTGATTTAAACATTATAACCTTTAAATACTTTTCTGCTTTGAATCTTCCCCTCAGCCTCTGCTGGGTTGGCTTCAATGCTACCTGCTTCACAAAAACTGACTTCTGACCTTTTGACTTGTTCTGTCATGCAACAGGGCTATATCAGACACCCCATTGACTGCCCAGAACCTCCCAGTCAAATGGATGTGAGGTGTTTGTCGATTGCTGGATCAAGTTAACAAGTTGCTTCGCGAAACAAAAAACACATGGATAGACTGGGACTTTTTCACTGGAGCATAGGAGGTTGAGGGGTGACCTTATAGAGGTTTATAAAATCTTGAGAGGCATAGTTAAAGTGAATAGTGCAGAAGGAGTTCAAAAATAGGGGGCATATTTTTAAAGTGAGTGGAGGAAGATTTAAAAAGACATGAGGGATAACTTTTTTATGCAGAGAGTGACTTGTGTGTGGAATGAACTGCCGGAGGAAGTGGTAGATACAGGTACAGTTATAACATTTAAAAGACATTTGGATAAGTAAATGAAAAGGAAAGGTTTGGAAGGATTTGGGCTAAATCCAGGCAGGTGGGACTAGTTTGGTTTGGGAACATGGTTAGCATGGACTAGTTGGACTGAAGGGTGTGCTTCCATGTTGTATGATTCTATGATTATGAGTCTGTAACTGCAGAATATGGAAATCAGAAACAAATCAAAACAGTTCTGAAGAAGAGTCACTGGACCTTAAATATTAATTCTGCTTTCCATCCAAAGATACTGCCAGACCTGCTGAGTTTTTCCAGCAATTCCTATTTTTGTTTCAAATAAGTTGCTTGTTCACATGCCGTTTGTAATATTTGAGGAAACTTTTAAAAGCAGCCTTGTTAGCATTTTAATCGCCTGGTCAATTTTAAATTATATATATAATGCATTATTGTTAAAGGCAATGTTTTCCCAAAATTCTTCCTTTGTGAATGCAGTTACAAAGCATTTAACTAATTCTCTGTCCCAGACTGTACTGTAGAAGCATCCTTACTGCAATACAAGAAAAACCTTTAAATGGGAACACAACTTGAACTAATAAGCCTAGCAGTCACCCCACTTCTGTAGGTGATTCTTTAATGGCTGCTCAATGTTAATTTGCTATCATGGTCTATCATGTTAAATTGAATGTTTTGGCTAATTTATTTGTAAAGATTACTTCTACCTGCTCTGCTTAGAAGAATAGTTCTCCAGTTTAAAGAATCATGCAATAAATGTTGGGCCGAAGGGCCTGTTTCCACATTGTAGGGAATTTAATCTAAATTCTCTGAAGCCTCTGACAATCTTGTCAGCAATTTCATTGTATTCTTCTTGCAGGTAGAAAGCATTCTCAGAAAGGTAATCAGCGCCGAGCTGTACAGCAAGAAGATCGTGTCAAGGAGCAAAGGATAGCACTGAAAGAGCCACAGAAGCACAACTCTGCTCGGCGAAAACTCTCCACAGAGGCAGCTAACAGGAGGTACAGTGCGATATGAGAAGTGCAAGAGGCTCTTCCATCCTGCAAGCTGGCCAGCCCATCATAGCCCACAATGAACCCCTGCAGTTGGTTATATTTGTTAGGATTGGGGTGGGGGGAGGTTGTACTTTATCAAGATTAAGCTTCCCAGTCTTCATGCATCACACCACACTGAGAATTGGACATTTTCAAACATCATGGATCCTAATCATAATATAATTATTGGGATTTGACTAGTGGTTTGTTGAAATGACAACCAAGTTAAGCACAGTTTTCAGGCCATAGAGGCCTAGGCATTAACTTACCATTTCAGGAGTCTGAATTAAAATCTAATTCTGATTGCTGGGATGAACATATGAATTCAGCTCCTTGAAGCTGATCTGCTATTCAATAAGATCACAGCCGATCTGAATGTGGCCTCAAATCCGCATTGCTGCTTGCCACTATAACCTTTTATTCCTTTGTTAGTAAAACCTCTTCCTTAAAAAATTCTGATAACCTCACTATCAGTGTCCAGGGAAGATAATTCCTAAGACTCTGAGAGGAAAAAAAATCTACTCCGCTTACATGAAAGACCCTTTTTCATGAAAGTAAGTGTCCATTGTTCTAAAGGCCAGTCTGAAAATGTCCTTCACCTGCTAGCTCTAAGGATCCTGCATAAAATGGGCTGGCCAGGTTCCTGGTAGACATTGGCCTGGAGAACAAAACATGATCTTACTTATAATCTTATCCAAATACTGTGGTATGGGGAATTATTTCCTCAGTACAAAATCCTCATTGGTGTAGGAGAGAGCCTTCTGGGGTTGAGACTACACTACATTGTTGGGGTAGATTAGAGGAAGTTTTACTGAGAACATGACTGCATCAATTCCCACAACTTAGACCAGTCATTGCCAATCATTAAACACTGTGTAGTCACTAAGAACAGGATTGAGAGTATCTTGAAGTCACGGAAGTAACTATGACTCTCTTAAGGCGGGAGTAACTCTGACATAACCCCGTTAGGAAGGCGTAGTTGCCGACTATGACATTTTCACGTATTTTTGGCGCATAGTTTATGTCGTGCCTCCCTGCTGGCCCCGCCAGTAAGCCCAGCAGTCCTGACTGCTGGGTGACCAAGAAAAAGTACGAGACGGCCGTGGTCTAGACTGACCTGCTCTCAAAAAACCAGTATGAGTCTTCCATTTTCAATGGAGCAGTCCGGCTGGGAAGCGTCCCGGAAAAACAACCTCCCCCCAGTCATCCGCAACTGCGAGCTGGGATAAGCCATTAGGTTGTACATGTTTAAAACCCACAACAAGGTCCATCTCGGTCCAGACCGAGACAACGACCTTGAGATGTTACCTCCTACCTTACATGGAGCTGAGACTGGTCACCCCTCCCAGAGAGCTGGCTCACCCTGTAACGGATGACATAGATAACATTGAAGAAGGCACCGTAAGGGCGGCCCACCCTGCGGTTGAGACAAGCATAGCCACCCAAATCTTCTACAACAAAAGTTATCGAGACATAATGCAGGGCTCAGACCTAAAAAAGACTATAAATGAGACTGGCGAGGAAACAGCTGATGCAACTGCCTTCATGGAAGGAGTTGTTATCGAGCCAGTGTGCGATAGAACATCTGTCTCAGAGGTAGTCATCCACTATCCCATCGATGGGCTGTTCTGCAAGGACTGGGACACCCTCTTCCCCACGCTGAGCCTGTTTAAGACCCATGCGACTAAAACGGAATAAAGAACATCCGAACAAAATGTTCACGCTGCAATAAAGCAGGAGGATACCATTCAATCGCCTGCCATTTTCCAAAATGCAAAGGAACAAAACAACCTCCAACTGGGGAGTTTGCATGCAGCGCATGTGACCAACGATTTTCAACGAAGTCAAGCCTTGGTCAACATGAGAGGCACAGACACCTGGTTCTACGAAACAAGAAAAATCTCAAACCGGCACCCAAAGTCAAGTGAAAACCTGGGAGAAGTGACCGCGTATGGTCACAGGAGGAGGTGGCATTCCTGAGGGAATTGGAGGTGAGATTTGCAGAATGCAAATTTATAAACAAATCCATTGCTAGCATCCTCAAAACCAAAACACCAAAGCAAATATCAGACAAGCGCAGGCTCCTGGCAAACACCCCGACGGAGGTCACGACCATCAGCGAATCAACGACAGGTATAAACTCGCACGATTCCGAGGCAGAGAGTGTCCAGGAAAATTCCGCAGATCAAGCCCAACGCCAAAGGGCCAGCCGAAGAACACCGACATCGATCCGTAAACATAGGGACGTAGATGACCAGCTTACAAAAGCTGAGGAGCTCTTGAGCGCGAGGAATGACCCGGACACGCTTGCCCTCGGAATCGGACTAGCGGAGAGTATTACCGACCTACTAATGAATAGTAGGAAAAGACAGGACAAACACAAGAGGCCTCAAAAAGATTGGGCCAAGAAAGACAAAAGGACTGGTAGCAATACCGGAGCCAAAAAATGGTGGGCAGCACGTTAAGTGCTGTTTAGAGCAACACAGCAGCTTTACAAAACTAACCGGCACCTACTAGCTCGCGAGATCATGGGGGCGCCGACCTCATCCGCTTGTCCTCTCTCAAAAGAGAAGTTGGAGACCTGTTTCTGTGAGAAACTGTCAGCACCAAATAAAAAATCAAACATAAATAAGTATGCCCCATACACTGGCAAAGTTGATGACGGGTGCTTGATGAAACCCATTGAGGTAGAGGAAGTTGAAACAGCTATCAAGGGGATAGACGAGAACAGTACCACTGGACCTGAAACTGCAGGACATAAGAACAATCCATGAGCAAGAGGAAACTCGTCTACTCCGCCTCTTCTCCCTGTGGCTAAAGTCAAGCACGATACCCGATTCACTAAAAAAAGAGTCGAACGGTCCTGATTGCAAAGTGCGAGGATAAGGACTGTTTGAAAAGCATTGACAACTGGCGACCAATAGCTATTGATCCAATGCTGCTCCGGCTGTTCACGAAAATAATGGCAAAACGCCTAAGTGAAACAGTCAAAATAAACCCCAGGCAGAAGGGGTTCCTAGTAGCCATTCCCAGATGCAATGAAAACATTGTCGTCCTTGAAAACATCATTAAGGGAGCAAAGCACAATCGTAAGGACCTCGCAGTTGTATTTGTCGATCTAGCAAAAGCGTTCAACTCGGTTGGGCACAAGCTATTGATCAAATCCTTGAAAAGAGTGAAACTACCCAAAGTCTCATCAAAGCTGAAAATGTGTTGCTGGAAAAGCTCAGCAGGTCAGGCAGTATCCAAGGAACAGGAGATTCGACGTTTCGGGCATAAGCCCTTCTTCAGGAAACCATTTCCTGAAGAAGGGCTTATGCCCGAAACGTCGAATCTCCTGTTCCTTGGATGCTGCCTGACCTGCTGCGCTTTTCCAGCAACACATTTTCAGCTCTGATCTCCAGCATCTGCAGTCCTCACTTTCTCCTTAAGTCTCATCAAAGACTGGCAACACAACAGTGGTGGAAGGGAATGGAAACTTAACCACCCCAATAGCCATTGAGAGGGGCGTAAAGCAGGGCGACCCACTCTCACCAATATTATTTAACGTTGCTTTGGATCCATTAGTATGCTCTCTGGAAAGGGCCAACCCGGGGGTCTCCATGCCCCTGCGTGGCAGGAGAGTCAACTGCTCGACCTTAGCCTTCGTGGATGACATTGCCCTTCTAAGCGACTCACACACCGGCATGGCTAGGAATCTGAAGCTGCTCCAGCTGTACTGTGACCATACAGGCCTCAGTATTAACACAGCAAAGACGAAGGGATACCACTTCATTTTTAAAAGGAAAACCTTCTTGTACAATCACTTCGCAAACTGGAAGCTGCGGGACAAGTCCATAGCCTACATACCCCCAGGCAACACAGAGAAATACCTGGGTGCCCGTATCGATCCATGGGCAGTTGTGGCAGAAGGGGAGTGGGAGGAGAAGCTTAGGTCCTGGGTTAGAGGAATACAAGCAGCACCTCTTCGACCACAACAATGGCTGGAGATCCTAAAGATACATGTCATTTCCAGATTGTACTTCCACCTGATCCTGACAGAAGCATTGCAGGCAACTCTAATAAAACTGGACCAAATAATCCGTAACACCACCAAAGAATTCCTACACCTACCACCTCATATCGCTAACGGAGTGCTATACGCTAGCAACAGGAACGGCGGTTTAGGCATCCCAAAACTGAAAGTGCAAATCCCATCCACAATTGTTCACAAACGTGAGGCACTCGACATGTCCAGTGGTCATTCGGGCCTCCTTTCAATATAAAGGAGAGAGCAACACAGAAATAGTTGCAGGACTGCGCGAGCTCAAGGTCCTGAAGGAAATTGAAAATTTCCAACCCAGTAGACGCAATAGCGGTGAAGGGGAAACCAACCCGATGACTGCCATTCAAGACATCATGCCTGTACTCCAGGAGGCAAACGTGAGGCGACCAAAACCACCCCATAGGTATGCTGGCTGGAGGGAGTGGGAATTTGAAAATTGGCAAAAGCTGGAGTGTCAAGGGGCAGGCATCCAGTACTTTAGAAATGACAAGATCTCTAATTCTTGAACAAAAGTCGGAGTACAACAAAAATCCTCTAGATTCATAAACAGCGTGCTCCTGCGGTGTAATCTATACCCGACAAGAGCCACACTATCTAGAGGAAGGCCAAACCGAAACAAACTATGCTGAAGGTATGAGATGGCAAACGAGACCATATCACACATCTCAGGATGCTGCCTATTTGTGAAAAATGCTTGAATAAAACGCCATAACACGATCGCTGACCAGTTGCAGAAACACGTCAGTAAGTACGGCTAGACATCGTACGTGGAGCCCAGGCTGTTTGCCAAAGACGGTTCCCTAGGGAAGCCCGATCTCATATTTAGAAAAGAGCAGAAGATCGCGGTTGTAGATGTCACAGTGCGGTATGAGAATGATAGCAAAGCACTGGAAACAGCATGGCGGGAAAAACAAGAGAAATATAAACACCTGAATGCCGAGGTCACGGAATTGACAGGAGGCGTGGACCCCAAATACTTTGGCTCCATGATGGGTGCACGAGGCAAGTGGCTGGATATGAATAACCGCCTCATGAAATTCCTCGGCATCGAGAGATATGGTACGTTCACCCAAAAGACATCAAGGCTCACTCTGTCACTGACACTTGAACTCTTACAACTCTTCAGTGACAAGTGAGCAAATAACCGTAAACGGTGCGATAAGATCCTTCACCAAGACAAGGACCGGCCGAACCCTACCAAAAAAAAATATAAAAATAAAAAGATAAAAAACGGGGGGATGCCGGTCCACAAAATCCTACAACATCACCAACATCAGTAGGTCCCTGCTAATAATGACGAAAATAACCAGCCTCATATACCACCAGTATCACCTGGTCCTTGGTCTGTGGTATTGCTAGAGAGTACACAAACATCGACGAGCGATGTAAAGACTCGGAAAAGGCACTTCCCCGAGTGTTCCAAAATAAACTGTCTGTCTGTCTGGGTAGGATTTGAACCAGATCCAGTGGCAAGTGCCCCTTGATGAATCAATAATCCTCACAATCAGCTCCTGAAGGTTCAATTTCCCTTAGGTCGATAGATAAAATCCGAAAACGCAACATTTGTCCAAGATATGTTTCAGACCAATGGTGATTCTTCTATTGTAGGAACAATGGATCTGAAGCCTCACAGCAATCCAGTTTAGTCTTACCTGTGCTGACTCTTCAACCAGAATTAGATGAGACACAGATACTTGTTACATCACTCACTCCCCTTTTGATCCAGATAGATCCTTCTGGATCACCTCGAGCTCCAACATTGCAGGAATGTGCAATCATCGTCCAACACTTGCATAATACCAACAGCTTACAGTCTCAGGAGGTAAGAATTTCTTGTTTACTGAGCTTTTAGCATTGTTATTCTCGTTGAGCTCAGCATCACTGTGCAATCCTGTTAGAGGGCTTTGTGTCATTATGACTTGAGGAAGTGCACTTTGTACCTTTGATAACTGCAGCTAACTGGAGTATATCAGATTGTATCATGTAATCTGCTCATTTTTAGTAATAGATCTCTGAGCTTCAGCTGTTAACTGACAGATCATTTAACTTCAACAGATAAATTACAAAGATAAATAATAAAAATTACAACTATGCTATCCTCAAAATAGCTATCCATACAGTTAACTCATTGTTCGAGAATTGAGACTGGAACCATTCACTAAGGCTTTTTTTATTATTGAGACATTTGGGACTTTGATTCTATCTGTGTTACAGTATTATCGCTAATTTCTGTTACAATGATCCAAATCTAAAGCTACTCTACCTATATGAGAAGACAGAGCACTGATTGCTTCCAGAGGTAGGAAATAAGTAAATATGCACTGGCCTCTGTCTCTGACCCTGTAGCGATCATCCTACTGTTTGTATCATCATTCACATTCAATTGTGTTGTTTTAGCTCCTACGTTTGAAGACGAGTTTGAAAGATCTGCTATACTCCAACAAATGGACTCCGGATGCCTACCTCCTTGCTAAGGCTTACCTAGCTGATTTGAGTCAGTGAGTTATTGGAATGTTTATTTCAATCTTGTGGGAAATACAATACTGTTTAATAACTAAAGTATGAATAGATGAAGACTCGCTTGGGATCAACTTGAGCAAATTAGAGTTAATTTATGTACTATCACTGTTGCTCACCACATATAATTTTCTAACTCTTAAATATCCCGTTCTATAAATGAGCACATTGCATATTGCAGGTTGTCTTCCGAAGAAAGGTTGGACAGGCTGGACTTATTTTTTCACTAGAGCTCAGCAGAGCGAGGGGTGATTTGACTGAGGTTTATAAGATCTCATGGTCTTGTTATGGTGGACATGGAAGAGATATTTATTCTTATAGGTGAGTCCAGAGTTAGGAGATACTTTTAAATTAGGGTACACCTAATTTTAGACTAGAGATATTTCTTTGAGGGTTCTGTAACTTCAGAGTTCTCTGTCTCAGAAGGCAGTGGAGACAGGGTCATTGAATATTTTTAAGTTGGAGGTGGACAGTTTTTTTTTGTTAGGCTATTGAGAGTAGACAAGAATGTAGAATTCAGAACACAAACTGATCAGCAATAATCTTATTGAATAACACAGCAGCCTTGAAAGGCTGAATAGCCTACTTCTCCTGATTCGTATTCTTCACACAGTGACAATTACCATGGTGAATCAAATCACTGCCAGTTGTTGATTGCATTTCAACTTTAGCCAATGTAAAAGTCTCCAGATTTCATTTTGACTCCATGCAGCCTGTGATCTCTTCCTGCCAGGCATCCACATCAATTTGGTAGGAGGCTGCACAAGTGTAACAGCTTAGTCCTTGTGATATTTTGTGCAAAAGGGGAAGAATGATACAATTATTTATCCTCAACGAGAGCTGCTCAGGGAGTGGTGTATTGGTAAAATAATAAGATATATGAAATAGTTCAGAGTGAGTAACTTTGTGTTTGTTTTCCTCTCAGGGACCGGGATGTTGTGCAGCTTCCCAAAGTGCCTTTGAAAGAACCACCAAAAAAACTGTAAGTTTACTGAGCATTTTGGTGTCAACCTGAAGCCTTTTTCTGTGCACAAGTCAACAGTGAAAGAACTTGAGATCAAGAAGTGTCAGGACTTTTTCCCACTTTATATGTTTCACTGACCTTAGTCATTGGTAATTCAGACATGGCAAATTTAAAACAGCCAAGGGAATGAAGAGTCACTTCAAGGAGCAAGCTAAAATGTTTTCAGTTATGTGAGGCTAGGTATCCTACAGCCTGACTCTGTTGTCGCATCCCCGGTTGGGAATACCACACTAGGAATCAATAGCTCCGCTATTTCATGGATCATCACAAGTGTGCACATGGGTAGTGTAATTCTAGGCTGTTTAGCATCTGGCTGTAACCAGTACCTAAGAAAGAAGGAACTCCTGTCAGTTTTCAGCATTGAACAAGTAAAACAGAAACTTATTATTATAACAAACCTATCCTCAAACATGTAGCAAATTGGATTATTAATCAGCAATGAAAAATTAAACTGTACCCTCTTTAAATCCAAACACTTACATAAATAGGATAGACAAGACAGATAGGGCAATAGAACCTGATAAATAACTCCGCGTCTCCCCTAAAGAATAATGCAATATTCATAGGAACTGAAACATTTTCTTATCTCATCCAAACATCTTACATAGGTCCAGGCAGAGTAGTTGATGGGATATTCAACGTGGGGGCAGAGGTGTGCACAATTGAACCCAGTCTTGTAGTTAATGCTGTGGGGGTGGGTCAGATGTTGTGGCTGTTTTTCACTGACCAGTGAAGACCAATATCCCATACACTTTATTAATCACTTTATCACTTCCATAAAAATTCTGGTCTGTCTGCTCCTGCACTCACTTTAGAATTATTTTTTTCCCAGTTGTCTTGCCACGTTCTTCCAAACAAACTGTATTATTTCACACTTTGCTGCCTTTAATTTCTTCTGCCACATGTCTGCCCATTTTACCAATCTGTCTCTGCCCTCTGGAAATCTACACTGTTTACAATCCAAGTTTTGACTCATCTGGAAATTTTTAATTTGAGTTCTGTACACTCAAGTCTAGGTCACTAATATGGATTGAGAAGACACGTGGCCCCAATACTGACTCCTGGGGAACACCACAATGCATTTTCCTCAATCCAAAATTATAACTTTTCAATACACTCTGCTTCCTGACACTCAGCTAACTTTGTCTTCATTATAATGCTGTCTCTTCTGCACAATGGGCTTCAACTTTGCTGACAAGCCTGTTTTGTGGCATTGTATCACATTCCTTTGAAAGTCAATGTGCACCACATCAATCACATTATCCTTATCAACCCTCTCTGTTCCTGTAAAGAACTCAAACAAATAAGTTGAATATGATTTTTCCTTAATTCACACTGGCTTTCCTGAGGTAATCCTTAATTATCCAAATAAAGGAGCAAGGCCGCTCCAGTTTCCACTCTTACTTCCTTTAATATCCTGGGAATAATCTAGTCCTGGAGATTTAAGTACAACAACCTCTCTAATACTGTGTTATTGTATTTTAGCCCATCCAGTTCTCAGCTGCACCTTTGAGCAAAGTTCTGCATCTGACTTTACCAAGGAAGAAGGTAGATGTTATCAAACAGATATTGTGTGTCCTTGATAGGTATGTCCCTGTCAGGCAGGGAAGAAGTGATAAGGTAAGGGAACCGTGGTTTACCACAGAAATTGCATCTGAGAAGAATGAGATATGAAATATTAGACTACAATGGATTGAGGTTAGTAAGGAAGAGATGTTATCAATTCTAGAAGGAGTGAAAGTAGACAAGTCCCCCAGGCCAGAATGGAATTCTCTGGGAAGCTCGGAAGGAGCCTTTGGCTTTGATCTTTGGTTCGTCATTGTCTACAGGTTTAGTATCAGAGGACTAGAGGATTGCAAATGTTGTGCCCTTGTTTAAGAAGGGCAGTAGAGATGACCCAGGTAATTACAGCCCAGTGAACCTTACATCTGTTATAAGAGTTTTTGAAAGGCTTATAAGAGATATGATTTGATTGCAAATAGTCAACGTTGTTTCATCAAGGACAGGTCATGTCTCACAAAGGTCATTGAGTTTTTCGAGAAGGTGACCAAGCATGTGGATGAGGGTAGGGCAGTTGACGTGGTATATATGGACTTCACTAAAGCATTTGATAAAGTTCCATATGGTAAGCTGTTGGAGAAAATTCAGAGGCATGGGATTGAGGGTGATTTAGCAGTTTGGATTAGAAACTGGCTTTCTGAAAGAAGTGGTGGTTGATGGAAAATATTCAGCCTGGAGTCCGGTTACTAGTGGTGTGCCACAAGGATCTGTTTTGGGTCCACTGCTGTTAATCATTTTTATAAATGACTTAGATGCAGGCATAGGTGGACACTATAGTCAGTGGAGTAGTGGACAGTGTGGAAGAATGTTGCAGGTTGCAGGGGCATGTAGATAAACTGCAGAATTGGGCTGAGAGGTGGAAAATGTAGCTAAATGTGAGGTGATTCAATTTGCAAAGATAACAGGAAAGCAGAATACTAGATCAGTGGAAAAATTCTTGGTAGTGTGGATGTGCAGAGGGATCTTGGGGTCCATGTACATTGATCCCTGAAAGTTGCCACCAGGTTGATAGTGCTGTTAAGAGGGCATACTGTGTTAGGTTTCATTGGTATAGGGATTAAGTTCCGAAGCCGTAATGTCATGCTGCAACTATGTCATGCTTGGCCGTACTTGGAATATTGTGTATAGTTTTGGTCGCCATATTTCGGGAAGGATGTGGAAGCATTGGAAAAGGTGCAGAGGTGATTTACCAGGATTTGTCTGGTCTGAAGGGCAGGTCTTATGAGGAAAGGCTGAGAAAATTGGGTCTGTTCTCATTGGAAAGAAGAAGGCTTGGAGGAGATTTGATAGAGACATACAAGATGATCAGAGGATTAGATAGGGTAGACAGTGAAAGTTTGTGCAAGTGGGCATAACTACAAATTGAGGGGCGATAGATTTAACTAGATAAAAACAATGACTGCAGATGCTGGAAACCAGATTCTGGATTAGAGTGATGCTGGAAAAACACAGCAGTTCAGGCAACATCCGAGGAGCAGGAAAATCAACGTTTTGGGCAAAAGCCCTTCATCAGGAATAGAGATGTATTCCTGATGAAGGGCTTTGGCCCGGAACGTCGATTTTCCTGTTCTTCGGATGCTGCCTGAACTGCTGTGCTTTTCCAGCACCATTCTAATCTAGGGTGATAGATTTAAGACAGATGTCAGAGGTAGGTTCTTTACTCAAAGAGTGGTAAGGGCATGGAATGCCCTGCCTATGTAGTTAACTCAGCCACATTAGAGAGATTTAATCAATCCTTGGATAAGCACATGGATGATGATGGTATAGTGTTGGGGGATGGGCTTAGATTAGTTCATAGGTCGGCGCAACATCAAGGGATGAAGGGCCTGTTCTGCGCTGCATTGTTCTATGTTCTATGTTCTAAGTGCACATTTAGTTATTTAACCATGCTTCTTGTGTCTATGTGTAAATCCCCTTTTTGGTCCCTAATTGGCCCTACTCTTCCTTTAATTCTTCTTTCACAATTTATATAGCTATAAATTTATATCCTCACTTTCTCTTAGATTATATAGACACAGACTGTATAGAAAAAGCTATAGTCAAGATTGTGGTGTTGGAAAAGCACAACAGGTCAGGCAGCATCCGAGGAGCAGGAGAACCAACATTTCATGCATAAGATTTTGATGCGGAGCTTATGCCCAAAACGTCGATTTTACTGCTCCTTTAGATCCTGCCTGACCTGCTGTGCTTTTCTAGCACCACATTCTTGACTTTGATCTCCAGCATCTGCATTCCTCACTTTCTCTTAGAAAAAGCTATAAACAACTTTCAGATACCCTTTCATGTTAGCTGCCAATTTGTTCTCATACTCTGTCTTTGCAGCTCTTACTTCTTTTTCCACTCCCCCGAGGAATTCACAGAATGGTGCAAGAGGACACCATTTGGTCCATATTGTCTTCACCAGCTCATTAAATGAGCATCATTACCTGGTGCCAATCTCCTTGCACATTATTTTATCCAATGTCCTCCTGAATGTTTCATATGTTATATATTTAGCTTTGTTCCTTGTTGTATCATCCACTTGACACCTGTCATATGTATCCTTTCATATTACTTTCCACCTGTTTGGTCATCCAGGGAATTCGGGCTTTCCCACTATTCCCCACATGCGAATATACCTGAACTATATCCTTTTAAGAGGCAATCCACAGCCTCCCAAATATTTGATTCTAATCTCCTGGAGCCAGCTCCACTTCCCTCTTGAAATTAGCTCTCCACTCAAGTTTATTTTGGATTACTCTTTGTCTTTTTCAGGAGCTAACATAACCAATGCTACAGTCACTTGCTCCTAAATGTTCCTCACAGACACTTGATCCATTTGTGCCACCTCATTCCCCAGAACCAGATATCACACTGCCTCCTTTCTCAATGGACTGGAAATATATGGATATATAAAATTCTTAAATATAAATCTTCTGTACTTTATTCTCTTATTGTTCCAGACTACATTAGGATGATTCAAATCCCCCATAATAAATAACTACTATGTGGTTTAAGATACCTCTTATCTTGCAAACGTGTGTCTTTAAATCTTTCCTACTCATTGGTAGCTATAGACTCAGTACCTGGAGGTGTGATTGCCTTATCATAGAATTCCTACAGTGTAGGAACAGGCCATTAGGCCCAACAAGTCCACATCGACCCTCTGAAGAGTATCTCACACAGAGACCCACAGACCCATTTCCCTCCCCCATTACTTTACATTTCCACTGACTAATGCACCTAACCTATACACTATGGACAATTTAGCATGGCCAATTCACCTAACCTGCACATCTTATTCCCAATGAGAGGAAACCAGAGCAACCACAGGAAACTCACGCTGACACAGGGAGAATGTGCAAACTCTGCACAGACAGTTGCCTGAGGCTGGAATCGAACCCAGGTCCCTAGCACTGTGAGGCAGTAGTGCTAACCACTATGCCACTTGAAAGGTAGTACAGGCTAAGCTTGTGTCTGCTGGAGTTTTCAAGAGTAAGAGGTAATTTGATAGCAAAATTTGAGGGGTTATGACAGAGGATATTCCTTCTTATGGAGAATCCAGCTGGAAGGTGTAGGTAAAGCTGGATGACTAGAGAAATTGAGGTTTTGGTTAAGAAAAAGAAAGAAGCATACTTCAGGTATAGACAGGAGAGGTTGAATGAATCCTTAGAAGAGTATAAAGGCAGTAGGAGTATACTTAAGAGAGAATTCAGGAGACCAAAAAGGGGACATGAGATAGCTTTGGCAAATGGGGTTAAGGAGAATTCACAGGGACTTTACAAATACATTAACGACAAAAGGGTAACTAGGGAGAGATAGAGCTGAAAATGTGTTGCTGGTTAAAGCACAGCAGGTTAGGCAGCATCCAAGGAACAGGAAATTCGACATTTCGGGCCAGAGCCCTTCATCAGAGATAGAGCCCCTCAAAGATCAGCAAGGCAGCCTTTGTGTGGAGCTGCAGGAAATGGGGGAGATACGAAACAAGTATTTGCATCTGTGTTTACTGTGGAGAAGGACATGAAAGATATAGAATGTGGAGAATTAGGTGGTGACATCTTGAAAAATGTCCATATTACAGAGGAGGAAGTGCTTGATGTCTTGAATGTATAAAAGTGGATAAATCCCCAGGACCTGATCAGGTGTATCTGAGAACTCTGTGGGAAGCTAGAGAAGTGTTTGCTGGGCCTCTTGCTGAGATATTTATATCATCGATAGTCACAGGTGAGGTGCCGGAAGACTGGAGGTTGGCTAATGTGGTGCCGCTATTTAAGAAGGAAGTAAGGAAAAGCCAAGGAACTGACCGGTGAGTCTGACATCAATGGTGGCCAGGTTGTTACAGGGAATCCTGAGGGACAGGATTTACATGTATTTGGAAAGGCAAGGACTGATTAGGGATAGTCAACATGGCTTTGTGCATGGGAAATCATGTCTCACAAAATTGAGTTTTTTGAAGAAGTAACAAAAAGGATAATGAGGGCAGAGCAGTAGACATGATCTATATGGACTTCAGTAAGGCATTCAAGGTTCCCCATGGGAGACTGGTTGGCAAGGTTAGATCTCATGGAATACAGGGAGAACTAGCCATTTGGATACAGAATGGGCTCAAAGATAGAAAACAGAGGGTGGTGTGGAGGATTGCTATTCAGACCGGAGGCTGTGATCAGTAGTATGCCACAAGGATCAGTGCTGAGTCCCGTACTTTTCGTCATTTATATAAATGATTTGGATGTGAACATAGGAGATACGGTTTGTAAGTTTACAGATGACACCAAAATTGACTGGATAGTGAAGAAGATTACCTCAGAGTACAACGGGATCTTGAAAAGATGGACCAATCGGTTGAGCAGTGGCAGATGGAAGTTAATTTAGATAAATGCAAAGATGCTGCATTTTGGAAAAACAAATCAGAGCAGGACTTATACACTTAATGGTAAGGTCCTGGAGTGTGTTACTGATCAAAGAGCTCTTGGAGTGCAGGTTCATAGTTCCTTGAAAGTGGACTTGCAGGTAGATAGGGTAGTGAAAAAGGCAGTGGGTATGCTTTCCTTTATTAACCAGAACATTGAGTATAGGAGTTGAGAGATCATGTTGCTGCTGTACAGGACATTGGTTAAGCCACTTTTGGAATATTGCATACAATTCTAGTCTCCTTCCTATCAGAAGAATGTTGTGAAACTTGAAGGAGTTCAGAAAAGATTTACAAGAATGTTGCCAGGGTTGGAGGATTTGAGCTATAGGGAGAGGTTGAATAGGCTGGGGCTATTTTCCCTGGAGCATCGGAGGCTGAGGGATGATCTTATAGAGGTTTATAAAATCATGCAGGGCATGGATAAGATAAATAAACAAGGTCTTTCCTGGGTTGTGCGAGTCCAAAACTGGAGGGCCTAGGTTTAGGGTGAGAGGGGAAAGATATAAAAGGGACCTAAGGGGCAACTTTTTCACACAGAGGGTTGTGCATGAATGGAATGAGCTGCCAGAGAAAGTGGTACAATTTACAGCATTTAGAAGGCATCCGGATAGGTATATGAATAGGAAAGGTTTAGAAAGATATGAACCAAGTACTGGCAATTGGGACTAGATTAGGTTAGGATATTTGGTCAGCATGGACAAGTTGGACCGAAGGGTCTGTTTCCATGCTGTACATCTCTATGACTCTAATCTAGAACGGTTTAAAAATCCAATGCTGAGCATTTAAAAGAGATGAGGTGAAATATTTTCTACGATGGTCATGAATCATAGAGTCATACATCACAGAAACAGACCCCTCAACACTTCTGGTCACCTAGTTAAAGGAAGGATATTATTAAGCTGGAGTGGGTTCAGAGGAGATTTACCAGGATGTTGCTGGGTATGAAAAGTTTGAGATATAAAGAAAGGCTGAATAGGCTGGGACATTTTTCACTGTAGCGTAAGAGGTTGAGAGGTAACCTTACAGAAGTTAACAAAATAATGAGAAGTATTGATAGAGTTAATGCTGGTTGTCTTTTCCTTTGGATGGGGGATTTCAAAATTAGGGAGTACATTTTTAAGATGAGAGGAGGTCAAATGGTGCAAATGCTTTACACTGAGGGTGGTTTACATGTGGAATGAACTTCCTGAGGCCCTGGTGGATCTGGAGTCCAATTACAATGTTTAGAAAACATTTGGATAAGTACATGAATAGGAAGGGTTTGGAGGCATATGGGCCAGGAGCAGGCAGGTGGGAGTAGTTTGGGATAATTTTCAGCATGAATTGGAATTTTCTTCCTGAAAAAGTGAAGCAGAAATTAGGATTAGCAGAATCCTTCAATTATTTTTAAGGCAGAAGGTAAATAAATTTTGAAGACCATAAAACCACAAGAAAAACAGAGTTGCCATTTCAAGTCCAGTATGACTCTTCTACAGAAGAAGAAGTCTGAAGAAGAGCCATAATGGACTTGAAACATTAACTCTGTTTCTCTCTCCAGAGTCTGCCACACCTGCTGAGTTTCTCCATCATTCTCTGTGTTTGTCTCAGACTTCCAGCATTTGCAATATTTTGCTTTTATTCAAACAGATGGTCCTCCACTCCACTTTTCCTGTCTTATCCCAGAACACTTGATTCCCTTACCACATAAAAATCCGCCTGAATCAATCCTAAATACACTTTAGGACCCAGACACTGTAAGATAAGGAATTCCACAGATTCACCATTCTCTGAGAGAAAAAAATCCCTCCTCAAACCTCTCTTAAATTGGCAATTAGTTTATACCCTCTGGTCCTAGATTCACCCACAAGGGGAACAACCTATCCACATCTGCACTGTCAAAACTCATAAAATTCTTATGTTTCAATGAGATCTCCTCTCATTCTTCTAAACTGAAATGAGTACAAGCCCAACGTGCTCAACCTCTCCTCGTAAGAAATTGCCTCCAATCCTGAAATCAACCTTGTGAACCTTTTCTTGTTAAAAATACCAAAAGAACTGCAGATGCTGGAAATCTGAAACAAAAACAGAAATTGCTGAAGAATCTTAGCAAGTCTGGCAGCATCTTTAGACAAAAATCAGAATTAACATTTTGGGTCCAGTGACCCTCCTTCAGAACTGATGGCAGGTAGGAAAAGAATAGTTTTTATTCAAAAGATAGAGTAGGACGAAGGGGGAGAGTAAACAATAGATAGAGCCCAAAGAGAGAGAAAATTGACAAAGCTTAATGGTCAGTCTAGGGGAATGAGCAGCTGGTAATAGATTCATATATTCATATGGTGCAGAAAAGGCCCTTCAGCCCAGCAAGTCCACATTGTCATAGATGTGCAAATCCTAACTTCCTATGCTTGTGACATATCCCTGAATTTTCTGATATCTCAAGTGCTTATCCAAATATTTTTTAAAGTTTGTAAGGTTTCCGGCTTCACCTACCTTCCAGATTCCCATCACCTGCTGAGTGAAAAAGTATTTTCCCATATCCCCTCTGAATCCCCTGCCACTTACCTGTGCCCTCTTGTGATTGACCCTTAAAATCAAGAGGAACAGCAGCTCTCTATTCACCCTGTCCATACCTTTCATAATCTTATACCCCCTCAATCTTTTCTACTCTAAAAAACATCCAAACCTATCCTTAGCTCAATTTCTCCATCCAAGACAACATCCTGGTGAACCTCCTCTGTGCTATACTCCCCGAGTGCTATCAGAACCTTCTTGTAGTGGGATGACCAGAACTGCACACAGTACTCCAGCTGTGACCTAATGAACACTTTATACAGCTCCAACATTATCTCCTTGCTCTTACGCTCTGTGCCACGACTGATAAAAGCAGGTGTCCCATATGCTGCCATAACTATCCTATTCACGTGCTCTGCTAACTTCAGGGATGTGTGAATAATTACCCCAAGATCCCTCTGTTCCTCTAAGCCACTCAGTGTCCTGCTATTCATTAAATACTCCCTCATCTTGTTTCTTTTTCCAAGTGTATCACCTTGCACTTATTAGGGTTAAATACCATCTGACACTGATCTGTCCACCTGACAAACCCATCTACGTCCTCCTATAACCTACAAACATCTTCTTCACAACCAGTCTTAATGTCATCTCCAAATTTGCTTAACATTCCCCCTACATTTTCATTTATGTATATAACAAAAAATAAGTGTCTCAGTTCTGACCCTTGTGGTATACCTCTGAACACTGGTATCCAGTCGCTCGAACAGTCTTCTACCACTACCCTTTGTGCCAATTACTAAACCAGTTTCTGATCCAGCTTGCCATATTTCCCTGAATTCTATGTGCTTTAACCTTCTCAATCAGTGTTCTATATGGAATCTTGTCAAAAGCTTTGCTAAGATTCATATAAACTACATCAAGTGAATTTTCCTCATCAACACGTGATCACATTTTTGAAAAATTCTAACAAATTTGTTAGGCAAGACCTCCCTCTGACAAAGCAAGCAAACCTACATCCAAAGCTATGCTGACTATCTCTAATTAACCCAAATAGCTATTAATTCGTTCCTTCAGGTTTTTCTCCACTAGTCTCCCTACCGTAGGGAGTGGGGTAAAACATGGGGAGAGGTGCGCAAGCCCTAAAGTTGTTGAACTCCATATTAAGTCCAGAAGACTGCAGAGTTCCTGAGCAGAAGATGGGGTGTTCTTCCAGCTTGCGCTGAGCTTCTTGTTCCTAGTTTACATTTTGTTTCTCTCTAATGTTCCCAAATCCCTGCTAGGGTACTTTAACTCTCCCTAATGGCATAAGGAAAACACATTAGTCCTGACTTTGCTCACATGCAACCTGGTCCCATCTGTCTCAGTGCTGGTCTCAATGTCCCAGGAATTTAATGACCTCCCTCTTGCACAATCTCTCTCGCCACACAGTCCTCTGCTTGAAGATGACAGCCAGTAATCTGGAAATTACAATCAGAGGCCCTGCTTGCTAGTTTCTTTCCTAGCTCCCTAAACTTTGCGTGTAACACCTCATCACTTTTTCTACATATGTCATTGGTACAGTCATGACCCGCAACTGCTGGTTGTTCATCCCTGAGAATGCTCTGTAGTTGCTCACTGACATCCTTGATCTTGGTGACAAGGAGATAACGTACCAGCCTGGATTCATATCCACAGTAACATCTATTCCCTAACAGTAGAATCCCTTATCACTATTGCTTTCCCAACCTGCCCTTTTCTTCCATTTAACTGAGCCACCTATGTACATGGTTGTGGCAGCCCTCCCCAGAGATTCCAGCATTCTCACTGATATTTGGACCTGAATACTCCTTAAAGAATGAGATGTTGCTCCTTGATTGTCTGGCAGTCAGCCATTCACTCTCCGTCCGCACATATTCAGTGTAGTGCTCAGTCTGACAGATGCACTGCAGTAATGCCAGTTACTGCTTCTTCTCCAAAACCAAGAACTTGAGCACTTCCAGCTGATGACATTTCTTGTGCATGAGAATTATGCTAGAGTACCCCCTTAAGAATGTGCTTTCCATAGGACCAGGATGTTCTGCCGAGTCTTTATTTATTAAACAAACTTTATTTATTAAACGTTATTAAATCAAGTTAATTTGAAAATAAAATACAATCCTTTACGTGCCATGTATAAGTACTAATTATACTTGCCTACCAAGGACTCTTTCAGGCCGTCACAATCAAGTCATCCTTGTTGCTTATGCTTAACTCAGAAAGACACAGTTAAAAGTCCTCAAGCCATATCTTTATACAAGTTGTTTCTGTGCTGACAGTTTGATATATTCTACCTGGTGCACTGTACTTAGAAATGGGACATGAGGCAACAGAGACACAATTGAGTGCATTAGAAGATCCCAGATCCTGCGATCAGTCCTGAGGTAGGTGTTGCCGTGCCCTTTTTTGCCTAGCTGCATTCTTAGACTTGTGCTCTCACTCCATAGGCCTGAAACTGTGCTACCGACAGCAGATAGAGTCATGCTTCCTGCACTGAAGAATACAGTGGGAAACCGAGCCACAGAGAGACAGAGGCGATTGCAGGCCGTGCAGAAGAACCGCTGTCGGAAGGTTCTGCTGTAGTACTCTGAGTCAATGAGAGACTCCAGTGCACAAAAGCTCTATGGTCACAAAATTTATATCTGCACTTAATAATCTCACGCACATGCACTCTTGTGGACATTGATATGAATGGACTGACTTTGTGCATTTGTTCTACAGGGAAACCTGCTTTACTATGCATTAAAATATTCCTTAAACTAGCCCTAAATCCCATCTTGTACATGAATACTAATATCAATACAGATAACCTTTTATAAGCAGGTACAGCAGATGGCAGCAACCAACATGCCCTTGCCTAGCTGGTAGGTCCGAACCTTTGATCTATTGAACAGATAGTCGCCAAAGCATAATTCCATCAAAGCAGCCTGGATATGATTGGTGTCCAACTTAATGGCAGCTGTCAGAGGGAGAGTTGAGAGATCAAGCCACACTTCTGGGAGTGGTCTGCGTTCCTTCTGGATTACATGCTGTTAAGGCTTGCAATAATTCTAAAACAATCTGACCCTGTTCCTTAAAGGAAAAGCTGCTCTCTCCTTTTCATGATCACACTTTTTCTTGGAATGTATTGCATCTATGAATGGTGATTAATCAGTTGCAGTAAGAGACAAGGTTGCATCTGCAGGCTCTGCAGAAAATGGTGTAGATGGAATAATTACACTGGTGTCAGGCTGACTATAAATTCATGTTCCTCAAACTGTCAGGGGGTGTGTGTGTGTGTAATAACAATGTCTGAACAGGTATCCACAGACGACAGGGCTCCGATCACTTTGATGGGTGATCAGAGGTACTTAGTCAGCCATTGCATCAATGGATGATGTTGGAGACATGGCTGAAGATGATCCACAGTGGAAATTCAGTGTAACGGGTTATGATGGGAGCAAGCTAAGAAATAGTAATGGTAGCCTTAGTGGTTATGAATTAAATCACTTCAGCATTAACATTGACATAACAGGAGAAAAGCACATAATTGAGACATTGCGGATATATTCCAGAGGTAGATTGTATAAATGCAGATGACATAAACGTACAGCAAAGGCAGATGGTTTAATAGGAGATTTTAACTTAATACAGATTGGGATGAACGTACCAACACATGTCAGAAAGTTAGTGAAATTCTTAAATGGACAGGATTTCTGCAACAATTTGTCCAAGAGCCAATGAGGAATAAGCCATTTTAGAATTAGTAATGGAGTAATAAGCCAGACAGTCATAACCTGATCAAATTTAATGTAATGTTTGAAAAGGAAAAGTATTAAATGGTTACTAAGGTTCTAGATTTAATAAGACTGACTTCACTGTTATGAAGCAGAATATCTACAGTAAACAGGACACATGCAGTCAATAAGTAAAATAATCGAAGACGGTGGCTGGTTTTCCAAAAGAATTCAAAGTGAGATACTCTGTACTTTAACTGGTTCTATCACTGCAAAAACAAAACCATAGATGACTAAAATGAACAGAGACAATGTAAAACTAAACATGTACAGAAGGAAAAAACAAGTACAAATTCTAACAAAAGGACAACAGAATAGATAGTAACAGCAACAAAAATGACACATGTAAAACCCACAGAAGATGAAACATTTTACAATTCTATTAAGAAAAACAGTAGTCAGGAACATTGATGACAACAAGCTGGTGACAGTGAAATTACAGAAATAGTGAAGATATTGTAGAATTATTTGGCATTGGTGTTTGCAGAAATGAATGAGGGCAGAATGCCAGCTATTCTGCAAAACTAATACTGATTCAGAGTCAGAGTCACCAAACACTAACCTGAACAAAATAACAAATGAAGAAAAGGAAAAAGATAAAGAAAAAAATACATGAGAGAGAATAAAAAGGAAAAAGAGCGAACAAGCTCTGGCTGGGGCATCCTACTCTGCTACTATTATGTTGTAGCCTGAAGAGATGGTAGTGTACTGGTAATGTAACTAGACCAGTAATCCTGACCTCAATGACTGCTGATGTGGGTTCAAATCCCACCACATAATTGGTGAAGTTTGAATTCATTGAATGGCTTGGAGGCTAGTCTCGATGGTGACAACTCCAATTGTGGGTTATGTGACAATGCTTGAAGAGGTTACTTTTTTATATGGGCAGCAAGGTGGCTCGCACTGTTGCCTCAGCACCAGCGTCCCAGGTTCAATTCCAGCTTTGGACGACTGTCAGTGTGGAGTTTGCACATTCTCCCCGTGTTTGCGTGGGTTTCCTCCGGGTGCTCCGGTTTCCTCCCACAGTCCAGAGATGTGCAGGTTAGGTGAATTTGGCCATGCTAAATTGCCCATAGTTTTAGGTGCACTCGTCAGAGGGAAATGGGTCTGGGTGGATTAGATTACTTACAGTGTGGAAACAGGCCCTTCGGCCCAACAAGTCCACACCGACCCGCCGAAGCGCAACCAACCCATACCCCTACATATACCCTTTACCTAACACTACGGGCAATTTAGCATGGCCACTTCACCTGACCCGCACATCTTTGGACTGTGGGAGGAAACCGGAGCACCCGGAGGAAACCCACGCAGACACGGGGAGAACGTGCAAACTCCACACAGTCAGTTGCCTGAGGCGGGAATTGAACCCAGGTCCCTGGCGCTGTGAGGCAGCAGTGCTAACCACTGTGCCACCGTGCCGCCCCGTGGGTTACTCTTCAGAGGGTCATTGTGGACTGGTTGGGCCGAAGGGCCCGTTTCCACACTGTAGGGAATCTAATCTAGCTTAATAACCATCACTAGGTTGTCAATCTTTAGGGCTAATAATTTTTCTAACAAAGTTCACAAGATATAATGGCCTTCATCCTGGTATCTTTAAAAAACTGAAATAATGGACGCAATGGTCATAATATTTCAAAATTCCTTAGATTCTGGATAAATCCCAAGATTGAAAATAGGTAAAGTGACACATATTGAAGAAAGGAGGGAGTAAGAAAAAGGAAACTATAGCCTATTGTCTGTCATAGGGCAAGTGCTAGAATCCACTTTAGAGGTTATAACAAGATGCTTAGAAAATCATTATGCATAGGCAACTTGGCTTTGTCCTAGGTCTGTGGCAATGTTCCAGTAAAACATAACACTAACAACAGACCATATTTTAGCTGGGCACTTTATAGCCTTCAGGACTATTAAGATTAACAAATACTGTATGAGAGTCACAGAGTCAGGCCCTTCGGCCCAAACTGGTCCATCCATGCTAACCTTATTTCCCTCCACTTGGCCCATATCCTTCTAAATCTTTCCTATTCATATATTTGTTCAAACGCCTTTTAAATGTTGTTAATGTATCCACCTCAACCACTTCTGTTGGCAGGCGTACCACCCTCTGTATAAAAAAAAAGTTGCCGCTCAGGTTCCCTTTTATTCTTTTCCCTCTAACCCTAAACTGATGCCCTCTAGTCCTCAATTCTTCAACCCAGGGAAAAAGACCCTATCCATGCCTGTTATGATCTTATACACTTCTATAAGATACCCCCTCAGTCTCCTACACTGTTAAAAAAAAATGTCCTAGCTTGTCCAACCTCTCTCTAGAATCCATTTAAATTCTCCTTCACCCTATTTGCCAAAGCAATCTTATGTCCCCTTTTTGCTCTCCTGATTTCACTCAAGAATATTTCTACTGCTTGTATATACTTCAAGGGAATCACTTGATCTCTGCTGTCTAATCTCAGTGTTCAGGAAACTATTGGAAGTAATTCTGATGCAATTAATCTGCGTTTGGAGAGCTAGGGATTAATCAACAACAGTCAGCATGATTTTGTCAGCCTTGTCTGACCAACTTGGCTGAATTTTTCAAAGATTTGACCATGTCTGTACATCAGGGCAATGCATTCAACAAGACTTTTCATAAAGTCCAACAAAGAGAGTCTGATAACAAAGATAATAGCCCAGGGGATCCAAAGAAATTTGGCAAAATGGCTCAGCAGTAGAAAGCGGCAGCAGATGGATGGTTGAAGGATGTTTTTCCAAGTGGAAGTCTGTGTCCAGTGGGATCACGTCAGTGTATGTGGTCCTTGCTGTTTGTGGTTTATATAAACGATTTGGACTTTAATGTTGGAGAGTTCATCAATAAGTTTTCAGATGATACAAAAATTGGTGAGGTGGCAAATAGTGAGGTTGCTCTCAGTTTACAAGAGGATATAGAGGAGATATAGTCAGATGGGCTGATCAGTAGCAAATGGAATTGAATCCAGATAAAAAGTGCAAAAGAAATTTGCAAGGAGGTTGCCTGGACTCAATGGTCTGAGTTTATAGGGAGAGGTTGAACAAGTGAGGACCTTTTTCTTTAGAGCGCAGGAGACTGGGAGGGTGGAGGTGGGTAACCTTAGAGAAGTGTATAAGACCACGAGAGGCATGGATAGGGTGAATGCAGAATTGGGGAATCGAGGACTAGAGGGCATCAGTTTAAGATTAGAGGAGAAAGAATAAGAGAACCTGAGGGGCAACGTTTTGTTTTACACAGTGTGATCTGCAAATTGAATGAGCCGCCAGCAGAAGTGGTTGAGGCAGGTACATAGAGCATAGAGATGTGCAGCACAGAAACAGATCCTTCAGTCCAACCCGTCCATGCCAACCAGATATCCCAACCCAATCTAGTCTCACCTACCAGTACCCGGCCTATATCCCTCCAAACCCTTCCTATTTATATACCCAACCAGATGCCTTCCAAATGTTGTAATTGTACTAGCCTCCACCACATCCTCCAGCAGCTCATTTCCATACATGTACACCCTGTGTGTAAAAAAGTTGCCCTTTAGGTCTCGTACATTACAACATTTAAAAGCCATTTGGACAAATACATGGAAAGGAAAGATATGGGTTAAGTGCTAGGAAATGGGATTAGAGTGGATGGACATTTTGGTCGGCATTGACCAATTTAAGCCAAGGAAGTGAGAACCTGGAACTCTGCCTCTGAGGTGTTTGTCATTACATTTAGTAAGTATTTAGATGTGCACTTGTGATGCCAAGGCATATAAGGCTGTGAGCCAAGTGTTGGAAAACAGGATTAGAATAGTTATGTTTTTTAACCACATGGATGCGATGCTGTGCTGGAGAACTCTTGACACTAGTTGGTGAGTCTATGGTAGGAGGCAGAATATAAAAATTGGAAGATTTACAAAGGTGACATTTTGAAAAAGCTTCTACACAAATAGTGAAGTTTGGAATTCTTCTGCAAATGGCAACAGATCAGAGGTCCATGGATTTTTGCTAACTAAACAGATTAAGGGGCATGGGGAATTAGGTTACAGATCAGCTGTGATCACACAATGACGGAACAAGCTAACATGATTGTGTCAGTTGATTAGTTTATAACCCATGAGATCAGGGTGATTGCTAGTACATTATGGGCAGCATGGTGGCTCAGTGGATAGCACTGCTGCCTCACAGCGCTAGGGACCCGGGTTCAATTCCAGCCTCAGCCGACTGTTTGTGTGGGGTTTGCACATTCTCCCCGTGTCTGTGTGGGTTTCTTCGGGTATTTCGGTTTCCTCCCACAGTCCAAAGATGTGCAGGTCAGGTGAATTGGCCATGCTAAATTGCCCATAGTGTTAGGTACATTAGTCAGAGGGAAATGGGTCTGGGTGGATTACTCTTCAGAGGGTCAGTGTGGACTGGTTG
Source organism: Hemiscyllium ocellatum (assembly GCF_020745735.1). Taxonomy (NCBI): domain Eukaryota; kingdom Metazoa; phylum Chordata; class Chondrichthyes; order Orectolobiformes; family Hemiscylliidae; genus Hemiscyllium; species Hemiscyllium ocellatum. Next base: position 56,475,520 of record NC_083424.1, read on the forward strand.
ACCTGAAGGGCCTGTTTCCACACTGTAGCAAATCTAAAAAAAAATCCTCCCATTATATTAGCATTTATCACTGGCATTCATTAGGAGATGATTACCTTTGTGTGATTAAAAAGGTCCTATTCTAAGAACACAAACATAAAAATTTAAGAAAAAGAATCAAGTCTTTCCTCCCTTCAGTCATGCTCCACTGTTCTGGAGATCATGGCTAATTTAAACTTACACCTTCCAGCTCTTCATATGCCTAGATTCCCTGAAGATCCAAATTATAGTGATGAAGATCTTGAATATACTCAATGTCTCTCAAACACAGCTGCCTGGGATAGTGGATTCTTAAGTAGTTTTGTGAACCGGTCAGTGGTCATTCCAGGAACAGCTTGTTCCTAAATAGAATGCAAAACAGGGTCCTTCCTTGGGTAACAAAATCAAAATTATGTCATACTTTGGCATCACTTCAAGGCCCTAAATAACATCAGTAAAAATTTTTTACTCTTAGCTTTTACTTCAATGACTGGAATATAACTTGCTACTCACTGTATGATTATCCCCAAATACCTCAGAATATCAACATTTCCAATCTCATTAAAAAACTAAACATTTCCATTTTAATTTAAATTGCAGTGCCTCAAATACCAACTAGTAGAACATTAAAATACAAACAGATTAAACACTAAATTCAAGATTTATCAAATTCATTTTGAAAATACATTACTGATTTCCCTTTAGTGTGGCTGACAATTTTACACAGGATATTGACAGTAGTTTTGTACACTTCATCTTCAGATCAATTCCGCTGAAATTCAACACCTGTCATGCCAACGACACAAAAGTATTTCACAGAAAAAGGCAGAAGCAGTGAGGACATGGAACAGTGGGGAGCTGGATTCTATGCTGAATTAACAAAGCCCCACAAATTACTAGCATATAGAGAACTCTGCTCAACTTCCGCAGACAGAATTTCTCATTCTGGGATTGTGTGCACTCTCAACCCTACTCCATCCTTCTCCCAATCTTTCAACACAGATTGAATACATCAAGTCATTCAAAAAACAAAATGTTGGAAATAGCAAGTCAGGCAAGCATGTGCGCAGAAAGAAATGGAGTTAACCTTTCAAGCTGATGATATTTCGTCTAAATTCAGATCATCAATTTGAACCATCACCACAGATACTTTCCAACCTGTTCAATATTTCCATTATCTGTGTTTATTTTGGTATTATCAGTTCTGTAATTGTAATTTTCACATCATACAGCAGAATGCACACTCAGGAACAAGTTCAATTTTTGACAACAGCAATCCCTGCATTGCCAATATTTCCTTAGTTTGAAGTGATCAGTCCTAGGGCCTGCTTTAAACTTTCAGATGGATGACCATTTCATGGTACTTGGTCTCACTTCAGCTCAGTTCCATGCTGGTGCTAGTGGGTACAAGACAATCCATTCTCCAATGGTTGCAGCAACAAACATGAGAAATGAGCCAGTCTTGTAACTAAAGCACACTCCCAGAGCTGCAAATTAAATCCCAGTACAGACTGCAGAGTCTAACAAACCAGACCCAGGGCATTGGCTCAATTGATGTTTCTTCTGGCAAAACCTCACCACCACACGTCATGGGCAATACTGAGGGGACATCATATAACAAGAGAAAGGTACATAGTCATCTGTAAAAATAACTCTATAGTTAACAGCTCAGACAGTAACACTAAATAATTAAAAAAATATTTTTAAAACATAGGTATTGGTATCTGATTTAAAAATTGGTTTTAATTTTTACAATTGAAACAAATCGTTTTCTGAAGATGATAAAAAAAATAGAAACAGCTGACTCCTTTACTTTTCATGCCTGGTGAGGTTTTGTTTGATCTGTACAGAGAGCCCATACAATCCCACAGAGAAACCAGAAGGTCACGATCAAGAGAAAAGAAGCTAAGGGATTCAGGTTGAGTGTGGCACCAATAACCATACAAATGAAGAGAGAGAACAGCGTGCGATAACTAGCCAGAAAACGCAGGCTGAGCCGTGGACGTTGCTGTTGGAAGGTGCGGCATGTCACGGGACCTGACTTTATCCTCCGACTCAGCTCTGGGTAGGTCAGGTAATAACGAGCCAGTTTTCCCATTATACTGTCCCGCTGACACAGGGCCTCCATTTCACCAGCAAACTGTAGGACATGAAAGAGAGAAGAACATAAAAAATAGAAGGAGCATTAGGCAATTTAACCCCTGGAGCCTGAACCACCTGTTTAAGAAAGGAGGGAGAAAATCAGGAATTACACACCAGTTAGATGACCTTCAGGAAAATGCTGGAGTCTATTATACAGAATGTGATAACAGGAAACATAAAACACACCCAGTAATACATCAAGTCAGTTTGGATATATGAAAAGGAAAGTGTTTAACAAACCCAATGGAATTTTTTTGAAGTATGTAACTAGTAAAATAGATGAGGGAGAACCAGTGGATGTAGTGTGTTCATATTTTCAGAAATCTTTTGTCCCATGTGAGAGTAAAATCAAACTTTGTGGGATTGGTGTTAATAACTTCAGTAAAGCCTTTGATAAGGTTCCACATAGTAGGCTGTTGGAGAAAATGCAGAGGCATTGATTTGAGAGTAATTTAGCAGTTTGGATTAGAAACTGGCTTTCTAAAAGAAAGCAGCGAGTGGTGGTTGATGGAAAATATTCAGCCTGGAGTCTGGTTACTAGTGGTGCGGCACAAGTATCAGTTTTGGGACCACTATTGTTTGTCATTTTTATAAATGACTTAGATGGATGGATTAGTAGATTTGCAGTTGGCACTAAAGTCGGTGGAATAGTGGACAGTTTGGAAGAATGTTACAGATTGCAGGGGGACATAGATAAACTGCAGAATTGGGCTGAGAGGTGGCAAATGGAATTCAATGCAGCTAAATGTGAGGTGATGCACTTTGGGGAGAATAACAGGAAGGCAGAGTACTAGCTCATTAGAAAGATTCTTGGTAGTGTGGATGTGCAGAGGGATCGTGGAGTCCATGTACATAGATCCCTGAAAGTTGCCACCCAGGTTGATCATGCTGTTCAGAAGGCATCCAGTGTGTTAGGTTTCATTTGTGGAGGGATTAAGTTCCAGAGTTGCAATATCATGCTGCAACTATATAAACCACTAGTGCGGCCACACCTGGAATATTGTGTACAGTTCTGGTCACCATATTTCAGGAAGGATGTGGAAGCATTGGAAAAAGGAGCAGAGGATATTTACGAGGATGTTGCCTGGTCTGGAGGGCAGGTCTTATGAGGAAAGGCTGAGAAACTTTGGTCTATTCTCATTGGAAAGAAGAAGGCTAAGAGGGAATTTGATAGAGACATACAAGATGACCAGAGGATTAGATAGGGTAGATAGAGAAAGTCTTTTTCCTAGGATGATGACGTCAGCTTGTACGATGGGGCGTAACGACAAATTGAGGGGTGGTAGATTTAAGACAGATGTTAGAGGTAGGTTCTTTACTCAAGAGAGTGGTAAGGGCGTGGAATACCTTGCCTGCTAATGTAGGCAACTCAACCACATTAGGGAGATTTAAACAATCCTTGGATAAGCACATGGATGATGATGGGATAGTATAGGGGGATGAGCTGAGAATAGTTCACGGGTCGGCGCAACATCGAGGGCAGAAGAGCCTGTTCTGCGCTGTATTGTTCTATATAGTGGTATGGATTCAGAACTGGTTAACAGACAGGAAGTAGAATAGGAATAAATGGATCAGTTTCACACTGCAAGAAGTGTCAAGTGGTGCACCATAGGGATCCAGACCCAGCTATTCATAAAACATATCAGGGTGATTTAGACAAGTTGACTGACTGGGCAAGTCCGTGGCTGACACAGTATCACATTGGTAAACGTGTTATGTCAATTCTGCAGGAAAAACAGAATGACAGTATTATTTAAATGGTAGTAGATTGGGAAATGTGGATGCACAAAGAGACCTGGGTGTTCTTATACACTGGTCATTCAAGCACACAGGACCGCAAGCAATTAGGAAGGCAAATGGTATGTTGGTCTTCACTGCAAGACTGTTTGAAGACAGGGACAAGGAACTCAATGCAGTTTATAAGGCCTTGATAAGACCACAGCCAAATCCTGTGGAGAGTTTTGATCTCCTTGACTTAGGAAAAGAAATACCTGCCAGAGAGGGCCTGTGGTGAATATTCACCAGACTGACTCCTGGCATGGTATATTTGAAATACATGAGAAGTTAGGCTGACTAGGCCTATTTTCACAGGATTTTTGAGGAACAAGATGGGATTTCATTTCTGACAGGGTTGGACAGACTGCATGTGGAGATGATGTTTCCTCCTAGCCAAGGGTCCAGAGCAAGGGGTCGTAGTCTCAGGACACATAACAGACCATGTTGCACTGAAACAAGAAGAAATCTGCTCACCCAGAGGGTGGTGAACCTGCGGAATCATGGCTGATCAGACTTTTACTTTAACTCCACTTTCTTACTTGCCCACCAGAACCCTTTTGCCTTTACATCAAAACTCTCCCTATCTCAGCCTTGAATAAGTTCGATGATCTGGTCTCCAGAGCTCTCTGGGGACAACAAATCAAAAAACTAAATCCTCAGAGATGAAACTCCTTATCTCTGTCTTAGCTGAATGACCTAATTTTGAGATTGTGCCCCTAAATTGTAGATCCCCTCATAAAAGTCCCCATTAGCAGCTGCCAGAACTGCTATGTTTTCCCACCAATTTCTGTTATTGTTTCATTATACTTCAGTTTATACTCTACACCCAAGATCCCACATTCCGTAATGATGACTTCTTCAATGCTGGTCGGCGAAGGCTAGATTATGGCTAGATTATTAATCCAGAGATTCAGCTAATGTTCTGGGGACTTGGATTCAAAACCCACCATGGCAGATGGTGAAATTTAAATTCAACAACAAAAGAAAATCTGGAATTAAGAATCTACTGATGACCACGAAATCATTGTCGATTGTCGGAAAAACCCATCTGGTTCACTAATGTCCTTCAGGGAAGGAAATCTGCTATCTTCACCTGGTCTGGCCTACATGTGACTCCAGACCCACAGCATTGTGGCTGATTCTCAGTTGCCCTCTGAAATAGCCTAGCCAATCATTCAGTTGTACCAATCACTACAAAGTCTCAAAGAAATGAAACCAGACAGATCACCTGGCATCGATCTAGGCACTGGACGAGACAACGTCAGAAACAGCCCTGTCGACCCTACAAAGTCTTCCTCATTAACATTTGGTTCCTGATGAAGGGCTTATGCCCAAAACATCGAATTTCCTGCTCCTTAGATGCTGTCTGACCTGCTGCGCTTTTCCAGCAACACATTTTCAGCTCTGATCTCCAGCATCTGCAGACCTCACTTTCTCCTCCATTAACATCTGGGGGTTAGTATCAAAATTGGGAGAGTGGTGTCACAGACTAATTAAACAACAGTGTGTCAAAAATCATACTCATATCTTACAATGTCCCAGACATCACCATCCCTGGATATGTCTTGACTCACTGGCAGGACGGACCCAGCAGAGGTGGTATACAGTTGGAAAGGAGTTGCTCTGGGAGTCCTCAACATTGACCCTGTGGACCCCATTAAATCTCAGGGCTTTAGGTTGAACATGGGAATGGAAACCTGCTGACTACCATCTACCGTACTCTCTCAGCTGATGAATCGGTACTTCTCCAACATCAGTACAACACTTGGAGGAAGCACAATGAATGGCAAGGGCACAGAATGCACTCTAGGTGGGGGATTTCACTGTCCACCACCAAGAATCACTTGGCACAATACTATAAATCGAGCTGGTCAGGTCCTAAAGGACAGAGCTGCCAGTCTGGGTCTACAGCAGGTGGTGAGGGAACCAACAAGAGGAAAAGACATAGTTGACCTCCTCTTTACCAATGTGCCAGCTGCAGGTGCATCTGTCCATGACAGTATCGATAAGAATGACCACTGTACGTCCTTGTGGAGACAAAAGTCCCACCTTCACAATCTCCATTGTATTGTGTTTAGTGGGACAGACTTTGAACAGATCTACCAACTCAAGAATGGGCATCCATGAAGCACTGTAAGCCATCAACAGAATTAAAATTGTACTCTAACACAATCTGTAACCTCAAGGCCTGGCATATCCCCCATTCAACCCTGATTCAATGGAGAGTTCAGGAAGGCATGCCAGGAGCAGCACCAGACGTACTTGAAGATGAGGTATCAATCTGGTGAAGCTACCGAACAGGACTACCTGCATGCCAAACAGCATATGCAGCAAGCGATAAACAGGGCTAAATGATGCCATAGTAAAAAATGAGGTCTGCAGATGCTGGAGATCACAGCTGAAAATGTGTTGCTGGTCAAAGCACAGCAGGCCAGGCAGCATCTCAGGAATAGGGAATTCGACGTTTCGAGCATAAGCCCTTCATCAGGAATGCTTCGACGTTTCGAGCATAAGCCCTTCATCAGGAATGGTACAACCAACGGAGCAGATCAAAGCTTTGTAGTCCTGCCACATCTTGTCATGAATGGTAGTGGACAATTAAACAACTCACAGGATGAGGAGGTTCCACAAATGATGGAACAGTCCAACACATCAGGACAAAAGATGAGGCTGAAAATTTCGCAGCAATCTTCAGCTAGAAGCGCGAGTGTATGATCCACCTTGGCCTCCTCCAGTGGTCCAACCATTACAGATACAGTCTCCAGCCAATTCGATTCACTCCACATGATATCAAGAAACGGTTGGAGGCACGGGATATTGCAAAGGCAACACTCCAGTAATAGTACTGAAGGCTTGTGTTCCAGAACCTGCTGCTCTCTGAGCCAAACTGTTCCTGTACAGTTACAACACTGGCATCTGACTGACAATATGGAAAATTGCCCAAGTATGTTATGTTGTACATAAAAAGCAGGACAAATCCAACCCGGCAAATTAACTCCCCATCACTCTACTGTTGATTATCAGTAAAGTGATGGAAGATGACATCAACAGTCCTATCACATAGCACTCACTCAGTGATGCCCAATTTGGGTTCCACCAATGCCACTCAACTCCAGACTTCATTATAGCCTTGGTCCAAACATGGACAGAAGAGCTGAATTCCAGAGGTGAGGTGAGAGTGACAGCCTTTGACATTAAGGCTGCATTCGACCGAATGTGGCATCAAGGAGCCCGAGCAAACCTGGAATCAATGGATATTAGGGCAAGCTTTCTGGCGGTAGGAGTCATACCCGTCACATTGGAAGATGGTCAAAGTTGTCAGAGATCAGTCATCTCAGTTCCTCAGGACAGTGTCCTCGGTCCAACCATCTTCAACCGCTTCATTTATGACCTTCCCTACATCATAGAGTCAGAAATGGATGTTCACCGATAATTGCACCATGTTCAGCACCATTGGTGACTCCTCAAATTCTGAAGCAGTCCATGTCCAAATGAAACAAGATCCGGACAATATCCAGGCTGGGCTCATATGTGGCAAGTAACACGCACGCCACAAAAAAATGCCAGGATATATGACTGTCACCAATAAGAGACAATCTAACCACCACCCCCTTGCATTCAACAGGGTTACCATCACTGAATCCCCCCACTATCAACATCCTGGGGTTATCACTGACCAGAAACTCAATTGGACTCAACCCATAAACACAGTGGCTATACAAGAGCAGGTCAGAGGTTCGGAATATTGAAATGAGTAACTCACCTTCTGACTCCTCAAAGGCTGTCCACCATCTACAAGGCACAAGTCAGGAGCATGATGGAATACTCTCTGCTTGGTTGGATGAGTGCAGCCCCAACAACACTCAAGCAGCTTGACACCATCCAGGATAAAACAGTCCACTTGACTGGCAGAACATCCACCAGCATTCACTCCCTCCATCACTGATGCTCAGTCGCAGCAGTGTGTACTATCTACAAAATGCACTGCAGAAATCATCCAAAGATCCTCAGACAGCACCTTCCAAACCCATGACCACTTCCATCTCGAAGGACAAGGGCAGCAGATTTTGGGAACATCACCACCTTCAAGATCCCCTACAAGCCACTCAGCATTCTGACTTGGAAATATATTGCAATTCCCTCACTGTCACTGGGTCAAAATCTTGGAATTCCCTCTCCAATGGCAAGTGGACTGCATTGGTTCAAGAAGGCAGCTCACCATCACCTTCTCAAGGGCAACTAAGAATGGGAATAAATGCTAGTCAGCCAGTGACACCCACATCCCACAAATGATTTTTTTTTAAAAAGCTATCCTGCCACGTTCACAGATTTATACAGATATACCCATAAGCCCCTCTGCTTCTACACTCCTGTTAACACTGCAGTTTTTAGATTGTATTGATGCACCTCCCTCTTCCTTTCAGATGCATCAATTTACATTTCACGGCATTAAATTTTATCTGCTATCCATCGCACTAACCCATGTCCTTCTGAAGTATATGAAGTGCCTCACAGCACCAAGGAACTTGGGTAAAATTTCAACCTCAGGTAACTATCTGTGTGAAGTTTGCACATTCTCCGTGTCTGCAGGAGTTTCCACCAGTGACTCTGGTTTCCTCCCGAAGTCCAAAGATGTGCAGGTTAGGAGGAGTGACCAAGCTAAATTGCCCAAGGATATGCAACTAGGTGGATTAGCTATGGGAAATGCAGGCTAACAGAGATAGGGTAGGGGATGCTCTTTGGTTGTGGACTCAATGGGCCGAATGGCCTACTTCCACATTGCAGGAATTCTATGATTTGATCATTATTCTCCTCACAGTTCACAAGAACTCCAAGATTTGTCATCTGCAAATTTTGGAATGGTGAACAGCAACCAATTTCACGTATCACATATAGATCAAGGAAAGCACTGGCCCTACGACAGACCTCAGGTGAACAGTACCTTCCTCCAATTCGCAAAACAACTTTTCACTTTTTTTAACCACGGAGTTCAAGATACCTACCACTGACTGGAAAAAATCTTTCTTAAGTACCCTCTGAACTTCGCATTCCTTTACCTTAAATCTTTTCCCCGATTGACCACTTTGCTGAGGTGAAAATGTTCTATGTATTTCCCTCATACATTTGAACACCACAATCCACCTTCAAAGCCTTCTTTGCTTCAAGGTAAACAACCCCAGCCTAGTTTAGTCTCTCTTCACAGTTGAAATGCTCCATCCAAAGCAACATCCTGGTGAATCTCCTCTGCACCACCACAAGTGCAATCACATTCTGTGTAGTAACCAGAATTGCACACGACTCAAGCTGTGGCCAAACTAACATCATATACAGCTCTATCATAATCGTCTTGTTTCAATTAATAAAGGCAAGGTTCCCAAATTCTACATGGATTGCCTGATCCACCTATCCTGCTGCCTTCAAGGACCTACGGACATGCATAACAAGGTCCCTGACTTCTACACTCGTGGCTCCTCAACTATTCCAGAACACTCGTGGCTCCTCAACTATTCCAGAACACTCGTGGCTCCTCAACTATTCCAGAATCTTCTATAGGCCTGTCGGACGCCATTACACATGTGGCCTCCACAGCGCCCGCGGCACCAAAGGCCGCCGTCGACCGTGACGTCACTTCCGCCCCCACCGACCTCGGAGCCCCCGCGATCGCCGCCCCAACAACTGCCCCGGTGACCACCACACACACAACCGCTTCCACGATCGCCGACGGACCCGCGACCCACGCGGCCACCGGGAATGACCACCACTCCTCCGTCGCCGCAACCATTTCCGCCCCTCCGGTTGACGTCGGCGCAGCCACTTCCGCCCCCACTGACATCACTAACCTGCAGGAGCACAAATCCTCAGGTTTCCCCGCCCCCACGCCGTCTTTCGTCACTACGCGTAACCCCGCCCCCACGCAAACCTTCGCCACCACACATAACCCCGCCCCCACGCCGTCTTTCGTCACTTCACGTAACCCCGCCCCCACGCTTATTTCCGTCACGACGCATGACCCCGCCCCCACATCGAGCAACGTCACCACGTCTAACTCCGCCCCTACTTCGATCTCTGTCCCCGCCCCTAACCCCGCCCCCAGCTCCAGTTCCAGTCCCACACCAGGTCCTAGCTCCCAGCCTTGCCGGATTTTCACCATCCCTCCAGACCTCCCCCTCTCTGAGGATGAGAGATCAGTCCTCAGCAGGGGCCTCACCTTCATTCCCCTACGCCCTCGGATTAATGAGTTCAACACGCGGCGAGATATTGAACAATTCTTCCGCCGCCTTCGCCTCCGTGCCTACTTTCACGACTCTCGCTCACCCTCTGACGACCCCTTCTCCCGCCTCCAACGCACCCCATCCACCTGGACACCCCGTACTGGCCTCCTACCCGCCCTCGACCTCTTTATAGCCAACTGCCGCCGTGACATTAACCGACTCAACCTGTCCACCCCTCTCACCCACTCCAACCTCTCACCCTCAGAACGTGCAGCCCTCCACTCCCTCCGCTCCAATCCCAACCTCACCATCAAACCGGCAGACAAGGGAGGCGCGGTAGTAGTTTGGCGCACTGACCTGTATACCGCTGAAGCCAAACGCCAGCTCGCGGACGCCTCCTCTTATCGCCCCCTTGACCACGACCCCACCTCCCACCACCAAACCATCATCTCCCAAGACCATCCAGGACCTCATCACCTCAGGGGATCTCCCAACCACCGCCTCCAACCTCATAGTCCCACAACCCCGCACCGCCCGTTTCTACCTCCTGCCCAAAATCCACAAACCTGCCTGCCCCGGCCGACCCATTGTCTCAGCCTGCTCCTGCCCCACCGAACTCATCTCCCAATACCTCAACACGGTCCTGTCCCCTTTAGTCCAAGAACTCCCCACCTACGTTCGGGACACCACCCACGCACTCCACCTCCTCCAGGATTTTCGCTTCCCCGGTCCCCAACGCCTTATTTTCACTATGGACATCCAGTCCCTGTACACCTCCATCCCCCATCACGAAGGACTCAAAGCCCTCCGCTTCTTCCTTTCCCGCCGCACCAACCAGTACCCTTCCACTGACACCCTCCTTCGACTGACTGAACTGGTCCTCACCCTGAATAACTTCTCTTTTCAATCCTCCCACTTCCTCCAAACTAAAGGAGTTGCCATGGGCACCCGCATGGGCCCCAGCTATGCCTGCCTCTTCGTAGGATATGTGGAACAGTCCATCTTCCGCAACTACACTGGCACCACCCCCCACCTTTTCCTCCGCTACATCGATGACTGTATCGGCGCTGCCTCGTGCTCCCACGAGGAGGTTGAACAGTTCATCAACTTTACTAACACCTTCCACCCCGACCTGAAATTCACCTGGACTGTCTCAGACTCCTCCCTCCCCTTCCTAGACCTTTCCATTTCTATCTCGGGCGACCGACTCAACACAGACATCTATTATAAACCGACTGACTCCCACAGCTACCTGGACTACACCTCCTCCCACCCTGCCCCCTGTAAAAACGCCATCCCATATTCCCAATTCCTTCGTCTCCGCCGCATCTGCTCCCAGGAGGACCAATTCCAACACCGCACAGCCCAGATGGCCTCCTTCTTCAAGGACCGCAGATTCCCCCAGACGTGATCGACGATGCCCTCCACCGCATCTCCTCCACTTCCCGCTCCTCCGCCGCCACCAAGACAGAACCCCACTGGTTTTCACCTACCACCCCACCAACCTCTGCATACAACGTATCATCCGCCGCCATTTCCGCCACCTCCAAACGGACCCCACCACCAAAGATATATTTCCCTCCCCTCCCCTATCAGCGTTCCGCAAGGACCACTCCCTTCGTGACTCCCTCGTCAGATCCACACCCCCCACCAACCCAACCTCCACCCCCGGCACCTTTCCCTGCAACCGCAGGAAATGTAAAACTTGCGCCCACACCTCCACACTCACTTCCCTCCAAGGCCCCAAGGGATCCTTCCATATCCGCCACAAGTTCACCTGTACCTCCACACACATCATCTATTGCATCCGCTGCACCCGATGTGGCCTCCTCTATATTGGTGAGACAGGCCGCTTACTTGCGGAACGCTTCAGAGAACACCTCTGGGACGCCCGAACCAACCAACCCAATCACCCTGTGGCTCAACACTTTAACTCTCCCTCCCACTCCACCAAGGACATGCAGGTCCTTGGACTCCTCCACCGGCAGAACACAACAACACGACGGCTGGAGGAGGAGCGCCTCATCTTCCGCCTGGGAACCCTCCAACCACAAGGTATGAATTCAGATTTCTCCAGTTTCCTCATTTCCCCTCCCCCCACCTTGTCTCAGTCGGTTCCCTCAACTCAGCACCGCCCTCCTAACCTGCAATCCTCTTCCTGACCTCTCCGCCCCCACCCCACTCCGGCCTATCACCCTCACCTTGACCTCCTTCCACCTATCCCACCTCCATCGCCCCTCCCCCTAGTCCCTCCTCCCTACCTTTTATCTTAGCCTGCTTGGCTCTCTCTCTTATTCCTGATGAAGGGCTTATGCTTGAAACGTCGAATTCTCTATTCCTGAGATGCTGCCTGGCCTGCTGTGCTTTGACCAGCAACACATTTGCAGCCCTGACTTCTACAGGTCAACCATTCAACATGCACTCCTTTGCCTTGTTAATCTACCCAAAATGCATCACTTTACACTTTTCAAATAAATTCCATTTGCCCCTCTACACCCCACCTGATCAGCTCTCTTTATTAACTGCACCCAGGTCTTAAGGGGAAGAGGAAACATTATTCACATTGCGCAGTCAATTTTAAATAGAAAGAGAAAGAATCAGTACTAATAACTGCTGGCTATAATGACCAACATACCCGCTGGTTGATGGCAGATGATATCTGGAACAGTAGACGTACTAACAGGCCACTCTCATAGCTGCGAATTGGTTGCAGCTCAGGGTCTCCCTGATACTCTATCTCAAACCGTCGGAGTCCATTTATAATCTGCAAAACATGCACAATTTAGTACAGCCAGACAGCGGTACACAAGGAAGACAATTCAGCCCCTAAACCCTCTCCCCACCCACTAAGGAACAAGGCAGTAGACAGAACCACTGACCTTCTTCCTAGTGAAAGTCACATCATGAACCTAACCCAGTGTCAGCTCCATTAATCTGCTCCTCAGTGACAGTCAATGATCAGTGCACGTGTGGCAACTCGACATGTGAGTGAGCTGCAGCAAGTGCTTGAAAACTGGATGAGTTCCTCCCTCAGCCGCCCACAATTTCCAGCAATATTACCGGTTTGCTACGAGGAATGTAGCAGCTGGCTGATTTTCATCCTCCCTGGTTTCGAGAACATACATGTCTCCTACTCCCCCCACAACCAAGCCTACCAGCTGGCCATGATCAGTAAGGCTCATCTAGACTAGGAAGAAGCCACAGTGTTGTTTGTGAAAATACTTCAGACTCTTTCTGGAGAAATTTACTGAGCTGCTTGGAATGTTTCACTTTTTCAGGTATTAAGTTATTCGCAAGGGAAACGATTACTTTTATAATATGTCTCTCTAACCCCATGCCCAGGAGGTAGGTGATCGGTGTAAAGGCAGTACTCCAAAACTTGCTAAATGTGGTCCTATCCTTCCCAATGAAACATGGAATCAGAACAAGAGGTGGCATGGAATTCTTCAGTGAATTCCCCTAGCCTGCTCTGGCTCAGTAAACACTCAATGCATAACGAGGAACAGAAATGAAGGACAACTACTGGGAGCCAGGGCTGAGCAGTGAGACAAACAATGAAATACTGAAAACTCCATTTCTGCTCTGGTTTCTGAAACTCCTGTGTATCAGATGTGCTACAGCAAGTGACAGGGTTGTTTACATACCTGGTACCTGCCCAGTTGGGTCAAGGTCAGCCCATTCTCGCCCTGAATACAGTCGGGCATCTGGTGCCTTCCATTTTCATCTGTAGCTGCTCCCACATTCATTGCCAGAGATGTCAGGTGTGGGGTGCTGAACTGTGGACAAACAGATATCACTTTGATCAGCTGAACTTTCTAACTCACTCAGTTATTAGGAACTCAGTGGTGAGGATGTTCAAACTGTTTCCTATTGGAAACTTAAAGATTAAAAACATTTTACCACATTTGAAGTACTCCTTGTGATCACTTTTCCGAGGATGCGCGTCGTGTGAAATGCAGAGACTAGTGTTAAGCAACTTTTCCAATCAGCAACTATTTGAAATGAATAACTCAATCTTACCGAGGCAATGATTTGGTTTGAGCAGATCTGTTGGCTTGTAAGCCCGTGTGGCTTGCTTTCTTATTATTCACAAGGGGATACATTTGTAAATGTATCAAGCCCAGAAAAGAGAACAGTTATAAAATAAAAGCGAAACAGTGTAGATGCCGGAAACCTTAAAATTGAAAGCAGAAAATACTGGAGCATTTGTGGAGAGAAAGAACAGTTAACATTATGAATCTAGTAGGACTCTCCTTTAGATCTGAAAGGAGCTGGAGAGAGAGGTTTTATACTTCTGCACAGAGGGGAGGAATTTGAACAGCAGGTGACAATGCCCAGAACAAAACAAAGGCGGTGATAATAGTGATAAAGGAGTGACATAGATGAACTATAGGTGTACAGGTCGTTCTGGTATAATGTGTGTTATACCAATGTGAATTGGCTATAATGTGATTGACAAATTGTTCATTCCAGATTTAACATTATTAATCAAATTAAAATTCTACTATCTACTGTGCTGGAATTTGAATGATGGCCCCAGACTATTAGCCTGGGCCTCTGGATTACTGATACAGCAATATTACCAACACACTACTTTCTTGCCTTAATGAATTCAGTCTTTAAGATGGAGCTGAGGAAGAATTTCTTCTCTCAGAGGCTGGTGACTCTTTGGAATTCTCCACCACAGAGGGCTGTGGAAGCTCAATCACTGAGCAGGTTCAAGGCAGAAATTGAGAGGTTTCTGGAGATTAACGACAAAGGGATATGGAGATAGTGAAAGAAAGAGGCATTGAGGTGTCTTGAAAAATTATTAAAATACAGCAGAGAGACACTCTGAATCCATGACCGCATCATCTACAGAGCAGTTATGGTCCCCAGCCTCTGAAATGCATCAGAATCATGCACCACGTACAGCAGACCCCTCAAACCTCTGTATAGTTATAACTTTTTCAAAATCCAACAAATTCACTGGCAGGTTAAGTGTACCAACTTGAGTGGCCTCTCCCAGATCAATATGCCCAGTATCAAGGCACTGGTCACTCACGACCAGCTGTGATTGGGGGAGGGAACATTGTTTATGTGCTGGCACAACACTGATGAAACAAGTGCTCTACTCCAATATCCTCAATAGTAAGTGATCACTAGGTGGTCAGAGGAAACACTACAGGACACCCCAAAAGCTCCACTAAACAACTGCAACACCTTTACCAATATATTGGAATTACTTATCCTGGAAGGCACAAACTGGAGAAGAAACGTCTGCAAAAGCAGTAATCACTTTGAGCATCACCAAGTGGAGCAGCTGGAAACCAGGGGTAAGCAGCCCGTCTCCTCAAACAACACTGCCCCGCCAGAGGCAGAGTCTACAATTCCAGGAGTGGACCATACTGCAGGGCGGTGTGGAGGCTCAGTGGTGAGCATCGCTGCCTCGCAGCACTAGGGACCCGGGTTTGACCCCAGTCTCAGGCAACTGCCCATGTGGAGTTTGCATATTCCCCCAGTCTGCGTGGGTTTCAGCCGGCTGCTCCTGATTCCTCCCATAGTGCAAAAATGTGCACATTAGGTGGATTGGCCTTGCTAAATTACACTGTGTTCAAGGATGTGCAGGCTAGGTGGGTTAGCCATGGAAAATGCAGGGTTACAGGGATAGGGTAGGGGGATGGTTCTATGTGGGATGCTGTTCAGAGGGTTGATGTGGACTTCTTGGGCCTTATGGACTGTATCCACACTGTAGGGCTTCTTAAGTGGAAGCAACTCATCCTCAGCCATGAGAGACTGTTGAAGAAGAATGACCATGTCTGAAAATCCTTTACTAGCTTGTGTCTTCTACCAGCCTGACTTCCAGTGGAGATATCAGTCTGGGATGCAGGTTTCCTGAACCTGAATTGCACTTTATGCACTGAGCTGGGAAGCAGATTGAAAAAAGTCAAAATCAATCCTTCGTCCATACCTGCCTATAACCAAAGCTTCCTAGATAAAGGTAGAGGTTTTGATATAGTGCAGGTGAAGGGATTGAATTGGGAGTGTGCATAGAAATATATTTCCATTATCTAAACAACAAAAAAGATTTGCTGTTCACTTGCAGTTCATTTCCCCAAAATGTTTTGGGCATAACGTAACTGCAGTTCATAGGGCGAAGGATGTTTGGTTGCTAGGCAAAGGAAAACAATCTGACTCTTGGACTCTGTAAGTAGTCCAATGCTGTAGAATCTTCCAACAGATAAACAAGGGAAGATGTCTCATTTTAGAACATCGCCAGTTGCCCTCCAGGCACCCCCACAGCTCTCTAACAGTGGTACTGGCCTGATACGTAAACACATTCATCAGAATTTGATTTCCTCCCCAGCACCTCCATAGCCAGAAATCTCAAAGATCACAGTTAGAACTCCCTCTGCACCCGAGGGTTGTAACAGTAGAAATCCCTTAGCAATGCAAGATTAGCAGAGGAACCAAACCCACCAATTTAGTCTGTATCCTGAGCAAAGTCTCACTCAAATCAATTCTAACATTCAAAATATGAAACTTACCTTGAACACTAAACACAAGTACTCCAGTGATCTTTCAAGGTACTCATCAGTTTTCCGTATCTCATCAGGTCCCAAGTCATCCAGGTCACTGCCTCCGTAAGTTGAGGTGTTGAAATCATAGGTGGTCAGGCCCAATAAGGACATGAGCGACTGGCCTGTCGATTGCTCAGCTGTATGATCAGAGATTGATTTTGCTGTCTGCTTGGCCTGTGCTATTAAATGGGCCAGTTTCAGAACCTATGGAAGAATGAGCCAATAATTCAGATAGATATAAGCTTTGCACCTACCCTGACTGTAAATATCAGTTCAACTAATTCAGCAGGGCGATGGAAACTGTCGCTCCAGTGTATACAGAAGTATGAGAACAGTGAGGTCAAGAATAAGGTTTCAAGGTCACAGGTGTGTACCAGCAGACAGGGAGGTGGTTTGAAGTATGTCCACTTCAAAGCCAGGTGCATCCAGAATAAGCTGGGTGACCTTGCAGCATGGGTTGGTACCTGGGACTTCAATGTTATGACCATTTCAGAGACATGGATAGAGCAGGAACAGGAATGGTGTTGCAAGTTCCAGGGTTTAGATGTTTAAGGAAGATCAGGGAAGGTGGTAAAAGAGGGAGATATGTGATACTGTTAGTCCAGGACAGTATTATAGTGGCATCGTCTACTGAAGTACTGTGAGCTGAGATTAGAAACAGGAAAGGAGACGTCACCATGTTGGGAGTTTTCTATAGGCCCCTGAATAGGTCCAGTGACATAGAGGAAAGGATAGCAAAGATGATTCTGGATAGGAGCAAGAGTGACAAGATAGTTTCCAAATATTGACTGGAAATGCTATAATTCAAATGTTTTAGATGGGTCAGTTTTTGTCCAATGTGTGCATGAGGGTTTCCTGACACAGCATGTAGATAGGCCAAAAAGAGGTGAGGCCACATTGGATATGGTATTCAACCTGGCCAGGTATTACATTTGGAGGTAGCTGAGCACTTAGGCGATAGTGACCACAGTTTGGTTACATTTACTTTAGCAATGGAAAGGATTAAGTATATACTGCAAGGCAAGAGTTAGAGCTGGGGGCAAGGCAATTATGGTGCAATCAGGCAAAATTTAGGATGCATAGGATGAGGAAGGAAACTGCAGGGGCTGGAGCTTGTTCAATGAAGAACTGCCGTGTGTGTTTGATAAATATGCACCTGTCAAGCAGGGAGGAAGCAGTCAAGTGAGGGAACCAGGGTTTACTAAAGAAGTTGAACCTCTTCCTTGTTAAGAGGAAGAAGGAGGCTTATGTTAGGATGAGATGTGAAGGATCAGTTCGGGCATTTGAGAGTTACAAATTAGCCAGGAAGGACCCAAAGAGAAAGCTAAGAAGAGCCAGGAGGGGACATGAGAAGTCTTTGGCAGGTAGGATCAAGGAAAACCCTATAGCTTTCAAGAGTATGTCAGGAATAAAAGAACAACTAGGGTTAAGATTAGAGCCAATTAAGGACAGTAGTGGAAAGTTGCGCATGGAGTCCAAAGGGATAGGAGAGATGCTAAATGAATACTTTTCATTAGTATTGACATAGGAAAAAGACAATGTTGTCGAGGAACATACTGAGATACAGGCTACTAGACTAGATGCGATTGAGGTTCATAAGGAGGCAGTATTAGCAATTCTGGAAAGGGTGAAAATAGATAAGTCCTCTGGGCCAGATGGGATTTATCCTAGGATTCTCTGGGAAGCCAGGGAGGAAAATGTCAAGCCTTTGGCTTTGATCGTCATTGCCTCCAGGAATAATGCCAGAAGACTGCAGGATAGCAAAAGGGGAGTAGAGACAACCCTGGTAATTCTAGACCAGTGAGCCTCCCTTTGGTTGTGGGTAAAGTGTTGGAAAGGATTATAAGAGATAGGATTTATAATCATCTAGAAAAACTAATTTGAGCAGGGAGAGTCAACACAGTTTTGTGAAGGATAGGTCGTGCCTCATAAACGTCTTTGAGAAGGTGAGCAAACAGGTGGGTGAGGGTAAAGCAGTTGATGTGTATTTGGATTTCAGTAAGGTGTTTGATAAGGTTCCCGATGATAAGTTATTGCTGAAATTATGGAGATATGGGATTGAGGGTGATTTAACAGTTTGGATCAGAAATTGGCTAGCTGAAAGGCAATGGGTGGTGATTGACGGAAAATGTTCAACATGGAGTTCAGTTACTGTTGTTTGTCATTTTTTTAATAAATAAGTTGGATGAGGGTGTAGAAGGATAGGCGAGTAAACTGGCAGATGACGCTAAGTGGTGGAGTTGTGGCTAGTGTAGAAGGATGTAGTAGGTTACAGAGGGACATAGATTAGCTGCAGACCTGGTCTGAGAGGTGACAAATTTAGTTCAATGCAGAAAAGTGTGAGGCGATTAACTTTGGAATAAGTAACAGGAATAGAGAGTACTGGGCTAATAGTAGGATTCTTGGTAGTGTAGATAAGCAGAGAGATCTTGGTGTCCATGTGCATAGATCGCTGATGGCTGCCACCCAGGTTGATAGCGCTGTTAAGGCGGCCAATGGTGTGTTAGCTTTTATTGGTAGAGGGACTGAGTTTCAGAGCCATGAGGTCGTGTGGCAACTGTACAAAACTTTGGAGTGACCAAATTTGGAGTATCGCTTACAGTTCTGGTTGCCACATTATAGAAAGGATGTAGAAGCTTTGGAAAGGGTGCATAGAGGTTAGGTCTTAAGAGGAAAGGCTGAGGGACCTGAGACTGTTTTCGTTAGAGAGAAGGAAGTTAAGAGGTGATTTAATTGAGACATAGAAGATAATCAGAGGGTTAGATAGGGTGGACAGTGAGAGCCTTTTTCCTCAGATGATGATGGCTAGCATGAAGGAACATAGCTTTAAATTGAGGGGTGATTGATGTAGGATAGATGTCAGAACTAGCTTCTTTACTCAGGGAGAGTGGTAAAAGCATGGAATGCCCTGTCTGCAACAGTAGTGGACTCGCCAACATTAAGGGCATTTAAATGGTCACTGGATTACTTACTTACAGTGTGGAAACAGGCCCTTTGGCCCATCGAGTCCACACCAACCCTCCGAAAAGCAACCCACCCAGACCCATTCCCCTACATTTACCCCTTACCAAACACTACAGGCAATTTAGCATGGCCAATTCACCTGGCCCGCACATCTTTGGACTGGGGGAGGAAACTGGAGCACCCGGAGGAAACCCACACAGACATGGGGAGAACATGCAAACTCCACAGTCAGTCACCTGAGGCGGGAACTGAACCCAGGTCTCTGGCGCTGTGAGGCAGCAGTGCTCACCACTGAGCCACCGTATGGATGATAATGGAATAGTGTAGGTTATTTGGGCTTTCAATTGGTTTCACAGTTCGACGCAACATTGAGGCCAAAGGGCCTGTACTGCTCTGTAATGTTCTATGTTCTAACTCAAATGATGGTGGGCGGCACGGTGGCACAGTGAGCGACACAGTGGCACAATGGTTAGCACTGCTGCCTCACAGCGCCAGAGACCTGGGTTCAGTTCCCGCCTCAGGTGACTGACTGTGTGGAGTTTGCATGTTCTCCCCATGTCTGTGTGGGTTTCTTCCGGGTGCTCCAGTTTCCTCCCCCAGTCCAAAGATGTGCGGGCCAGGTGAATTGGCCATGCTAAATTGCCTGCAGTGTTTGGTAAGGGGTAAATGTAGGGGTCTGGGTGGGCTGCGCTTTGGTGGGTCAGTGTGGACTTGTCGGCCCGAAGGGCCTGTTTCCACACTGTAAGTAATCTAATCTAATCTAAAGGTTTTTCACCATGTCCCATTCATCACTAACCTTGACTGACACCAGCTTGATTTGAAAAGTCCTTTTAAGTATTTGCACAGCCACTCTCATCCCTAACTCTGTAATCCCCGCCTAAGTTCAATATCTGCACTCCTTTAATTTTGGTCACTTATACATCATCAACTTTAACAAGTCGACCACTGGGCACTATACCTTTGGCTGCCTAAACCCCGAGCTCCAGAATTTGTCCCTAAACCTTTCAGCCTCGCCCTGCTTTTTAAATACATTATTCAAAAGCTATTTCTTTGACCAAACTTTTGTTCATTTGACCTCATGTGGCTCAGTGTCAAGTTTCGCTCAATGACCCTCTATTGAAACATTCTGGGATCCAGTTGTAGGTTGTTCTTAAACTAAGCAGCAATCTTCAGTTCTAAAGTGCAGTCGAGCCTAGTGTTGCAATGAGTGAATGCTTAAACTGAGCTCCCTTTGACTCTTTGGAAGTCTGTCTTATCTACAGAGTCAGGAGGAAATAGGGAACTCAGTTTAAGCATGTTAGGTCATTTACTCCCTGGATCACCAGGCTTGACTGCACTTTAGAACTGTAATTTGCTGCTTAGCTCAACAACATCATTATGGAGTTACCACAGGACTCCAACAATAATCAATGCCCATGGGGTCATTTATCATATTTTGTTTGTTTGTTTAAAATATATATATATATATATATATATATAAAAAGAAGTCAGCATCTCTGGGACTCATACCTCTGTCTTCAAGGAGTGAGGAGGACTATTTCATGACTGTTTTCTGGTTTCCCATGACCCCAGATCTATCACATCCCTAGTTCTTACATTCCACCAAAGAGACAAGGGAACATGGATCAGGGATGAACATTCAGCACCTTGTACTCACCAGATTCCTGACTTCGGACCCAAACATCTGCTTGTACACACAGTCCTGCCCCTCCAAATTGTACACATGACTCTTGACTCTGAAGGCTGTATCCGCCATTGGGGAATGCCATGAGGACATGTAGGTGCTGCTGAAGCCAGGAGACGTATATACACGATGCTGCCTCGGGCGATGCATTGGATCAGGCTCCATGAACAAGCGCTCAGCTGTTTATAAACAGGACACATTGTGGAGTTTACATCACTGCCAAAAGTAAAACGGTTACCTTCCAGGAACTGGTGGAAATTCCTCAGCCATGCTCAATATCACCCGACACAGAAGCTCACAGACTGGGGAAGATTACTCAGAACCCAGACTGAAGCACCAGTGCAGAAATGTGGGAGGCGCAGCACGAAACAAGGCAGCATTGCCAGAGGGAACCCTGCACCCCTGGGGCAGGGGGCAGCAAATGCAAACCATACAATTTGGATCTGTGGGTCCTTTCAGATGGAAAGATTGAGAGAGACTACTTTGAAGGCATTAAACTGGAAAGTAGACAGGCAAGCAATAAAGACACAGCTGTAATTACAGATGACTTTAAACTGCATACAAATTGGGCAAATGAAATCAGTAATGACAGCAAAGGGAAGTGAGTATGAGACGTTTTTCTGGATTAAAATATCAAGGAACCAGCAAGAGAGCAGGCCATCCTGAACAGGGTATTGTGTAATGAGAAAGGAATAATTGGCAATCTAGCTCTGCAAGGTCACTCGGGGAATAGTGGCTATGATTGAATTTTTCATTAAGGTGGGGAGTGATGTGGTTAATTCTGATACCAGGGTTCTGAATCTGAATGAAGTAAAGCATGATTTGAATGAGATGTGAGCTGGTTATGATAAATGTTACTGAAGGAATGATGGTGAATAGGCAATGGTAAACACCTAAAGAGCACATCTGACTCAAACATAAAACAGACAAGGTGACCAAAGCGTGGCCAACAAGGGTAACAATATCAGATCCAAGGAAGAGACAAACAAATTGTCCAAAAAAAAGCGGAGCTGAGGATTGGATGTAGTTTAAATATCAGCCAAAGAGAACAAAGAGACTGATTAAGATGGGTAAAATAGATGATGAAGGTACGCTTGTGGGGAAGACACCCAGAGAATCTTTTACAATTCGTGTGGATGTGAAGATAAAAAGTTAGTGAAGATAATCAATCTTACAGTCAGAGACTGCGAAAGCTATAATGGGGAACAAAGAGACGGAATACCAGTTAAATACATATTTTGGTTTGATCTTCGCAAATTAGGACATGGATAATCTTCCTAAAATGTTGGAGAACGGAAAGGGAGGAGGAGGGGAAGAAGGAGCTAAAGGGAATAATTATTAGGAAGGAAATGGTATATGGGAAATTAATGGGATTAAAACCAATAAGTCTCCAGGGCCAAATAACCTACATCCCAGAGTAGTTAAAAATGTGAACCTAAGAAATAGTGAATAAATTGGTGGTCATTTTCAAGATCCTTTACACCCTTGGAGCAGTTCCATTAGATTGCTTGGCAGCTAAGGCCATTTAGGACTGGCTATTTACCCAGACAGTAGTGAGCCTGGGGAATTCTCTGCCACAGAAAGCAGTTGAGACTAAAGCATTGAATCTTTGAGTCATAGAGATATATAGCATGGAAGCAGACTCTTTGGTCCAACTCGACCATGCCAACCAAAAATCCTAACCTAATCTAGTACCACTTGCCAGCACCTGACCCATATCCCTCCAAACCCTTCCTATTCATACACCCATCCAGATGCCTCTTAAATGTTGCAATTGTACTAGCCTCCACCACTTCCTCTGGCAGCTCATTCCATACACATACCACCATCTGCGTGAAAAAGTTGCCCCTTAGGGTTTCTTTCATATTTTTGCCCTCTCACTCTAAACCTATGCCTTTCTAGTTCTGGATTTCCCCACGTCAGGGAAAAGATTTTGTCTATTTACCCTATCCATGCCCTCATAATTTTGTAAACCTCTATAAGGTCACCCCTCAGCCTTCGACGTTCCACGAAGAACAGCCCCAGCCTGTTCAGCCTCTCCCTGTAGCTCAAATTCTCCAACCCTGGCAACATCCTTGTAAATCTTTTCTGACCCCTTTCAAGTATCACAACATCTTTCCAATAGGAAGGTGACCAGAATTGCATGCAATATTCTAAAAGTGGCCTAACCTGTACAGCTACAACATGACCACCCAACTCCTGTACTCAATACTCTTAGCCTGCCTGGCACACTCCCCTCATTCCTGATGAAGGGCTCTGGCCCGAAACCTCGAATTTCCTGTTCCTTGGATGCTGCCTGACCTGCTGTGCTTTAACCAGCAACACATTTTCAACACTAATAAAGGAAAGCATACCAAACGCCACCTTCACGAACCTATCTACCTGTGACTCTACTTTCAAGAAGCTATGAACCAGCACTCCGAGGTCTCTTTGTTCAGCAACACTCCCTAGGACCTTACCATTAAGTGTATGAGTTCTGCTAAGATTTCCTTTCCCAAAATGCAACACCTCACATTTATCTAAATTAAACTCCATCTGCCACTTCTCAGCCCATTGGCCCATCTGATCAAGATCCTGTTGTAATCTGAGGTAACCCTCTTCACTGTCCACTACACCTTCAACTTTGGTTCTTATGTTCACATCCAAATCATTTATATAAATGATGAAAAGTAGTGGACCCAGCACTGACCCTTGTGGCACTCCACTGATCACAGGCCTCCACTCTGAAAAACAACCCTCCACCACCACCCTCTGTCTTCTACCTTCGAGCCAGTTTTGTATCCAAATCCTTGCTAACCAGGGTCCCATGGGGAACCTTGTCAGACTAAGAAAGCTTAGAATTAATTCTTAGGGCAAAAGAGATCAAGGGGTATGGGGAGAAACAGGAATAGGGACTGAGATGGATGATCAGCTATGATTGTATTCAAGACAGAGCAGGCTTGATTGGTTGAATGGCCCACTCCAATCTGCTATGTTCCTATGATAAACAATAGTGTCATAATCAATTCTTACCTTCCTTGATCATTTCAGCAAGGTTGGGCTGACTGTACACTTTGGCCACTCGATACACCATCAGTGCATTCTTGGGACTGACAAGGTCAGTGCGCAATGCTCGATTCAAAAAACCTTGGAAGAGTTTTGTGAACATCAGCAGGTTGTCCTGCACAAAGGGTGCCCTGTGAGATAGAATGAATGGTTAGAAGCAAGACAGAAATAATCAATCACCAATTAGATTGTGACAATTGAAAACCGGAAGAATCCTCCACACACCATGGTTCCACAAGGAATGCTCAAACACCAACAAAATATGGTGTCCTCAGAATAACTACTCAGCCCATTGTGCCCGTGTCTCTGTTAGCTCTTCAAACTGAGCAATCCACTCTAATCCCATTGCCTAAATTTTTTTAATCAACTCGGCTACATATTCTTTTTACGTGATGTTGGAATCACTTTCCAATATTTGCATGGAGCAACAAAGCATTTATTTAAAACTCCCCCTTTGCTCTTGCAGAGACAATCTTCATATCTGCACCTATGTTTCTGATTGCCAACCACTGGGAACAATCCTTCATCTTTCAAAGTCTTTAAAGAATTTTAAAGTATCTACCATCTTAAAGAAAAGTTGAGTAATGCACAACTGTTGTTTTTATCTGCTTGGGAGAGAGGGAAATAAAAGATGACATGGAAAGTTTAAGGAATGAAAAGTGGTCTTTGCAATGAAACAATATACTAGCAGATTGATTGCTTCAGAATAAATTACACCAAGCTTAGTGAGCCTCAGCCAATGAAAGCAGCATAGTACTCGCTCAAACATATTTACACAAAAATAAACCTGATCTTAGAAACATCTTTCAAATAAAATAACAGAACAAAATCCCAGCTCCTTTCCAGTTCAATCAATTAAAGACAATTCTAACTGTTGCATTCTTTTGGAACTTTGGAGAAAAAAAAAGTCAAAATAACAGCACTTTAAAAAGGGAGAGGAACAGACAAAGGAAGCACATGGTGAGGTCGGTGTAGGAGAGAGAGAGAGAGAGAGAGAGAGAAACCCCCATTGCTAACTAAAACAGCGGTGAACCTGCACAGTTACTGCCTTTGCTGTTGAATTCATCTATCGCTGGGCATCGGAGTGCGTCTGGGAAAATTAACAAACAGTGAAATTCACAACTGATTCACAAATTCACAACAGGAACCTGTTGGAGAGGTCACAGCACTGAGACAGAATAATGGATATTTTAAATGTGGCCTTACAGTAAGTCTGCAGTAGTGAGTAGAGTGGGTTCTTTCTTGATTATTTGTTTTATTGAGACATGTCTCTTGATTAAACTTAAAATATAAGCCATGAGTATTAATTTAACCTGGAGCAGTGTTTTGTAGAGGAATATTTTCTGGGTCTGTACATTGGAAGAAGCAAAAATGGCCTTTAGTAGAGTGATGTGCTCTTCTTGTTGGATGTGGGAGTTTAGGGAGAGTTTATGAGTTATTGAGGATTATATCTGCAATAAATGCCGTTGGTTGCGAATCCTATCAGATCAAACGGATCGGTTGGAAAGACAGTTAGAGGCAATGAGGACTTTACAAGAGCAAGGGGATGTGATGGATGGCAGTTATAGAAAGGTGGGCAAATCTCAGATACAGTCACATAGATGGGTTAACTCCAGGAAAGGTAAGAGAGGTAGACAGGTAGTGCAGGAGTCTTCTGTGGCTATCCCCATTTCAAACAAGTGTGCTGTTTTGGAAAACATAGGGGATGATGGATTCTCAGGGGAACGTAGCACGAACAGTCAAGTTTCTGGTATTGAGACTGGCTCTAATGCAGTGAGGGGTACGTAGGGTTCCAACAGATTGATTGTGTTAGGGGACTCTCTAGTCTGAGGGACAGACAGACATTTATGTAGCCAGCATGAAAAATTAGAATGGTGTGTTGTTTCCCTGGTGCCAGGATCAAGGATGTCTCAGAGAGGGTGCAGAATGTTCTCACGGGGGAGAGGGGCCAGCAAGAGATCATTGTCCACATTGGAATTAATAACATAGGAAGGGAAAAGGCTGAGATTCTGAAGGGAGATTACAGAGAGTTAGGCAGGAATTTAAAAAGGAGGTCCTCAAAAGTAATAATATCTGGATTACTCCTGGTGCTACAAACTAGTGAGGGCAGGAATAGGAGGATAGAGCAGATGAATGCATGGCTGAGGAGCTGGTGTACGGGAAAAGGATTCACATTTCTGGATCATTAGAATCTCATCTGGGGTAGAGGTGACCTGTACAAGAAGGATGGGTTGCACCTAAATGGGAAGGGGACTAATATACTGGCAGGGAGATTTGCTAGAGCCGCTTGGGAGGATTTAAACTAGGAAAGTGGGGGCGGGGGGAGGGGATCCCAGCGAGACAGTGAGGAAAGAGCTCAATCTGAGATTAGTACAGTTAAACACAAAGGTGAGTCAAACAGTCAGGACAAAGCAGAGAACAAGGTACGACTGATAAATTATTTCAATGCAAGAGGCCCAACAGGGAAGGCAGATGAACTCAGGGCATGGTTAGGAACATGGGACTGGGATATCATAGCAATTACAGAAATATGGCTCCGGATGGACAGGACTATTCCAGGATATAAATGCTACAGGAAGGACAGAAGGGGAGGCAAGAGAGGAAGGAGGTGGCATTTTTGATAACGTATAGCATTACAGCTATACTGAGGGAGGATATTGCCAGAAATACATCTAGGGAAGTTATTTGGGTAGAACTGAGAAATAAGAAAGGGATGGTCACCTTAATGGGATTATATTATAGACCCCCTAACAGTCAGAGGGAAATTGAGAAACAGATTTGTAAGGAGATCTCAGTTATCTGGAAGAATAATAGGGTGGTTATGGTTCGGGATTTTAACTTTCCAAACATAGACTAGGATTGCCATAGTGTTAAGGGTTTAGACGGAGAGGAACTTGTTAAGTGCTTACAAGGAAATTTCTGATTCAGTATGTGGATGTACCTACTAGAGAAGGTACTCTTGAGAAATAAGGCAGGGCAGGTGACTGAGGTGTCAGTGGGGGAGCACTTTGGGGCCAGCGACCATAATTCTATTCGTTTTGAAATAGTGATGGAAAAGGATAGACCAGACCTAAACGTTGAAATTCTAAATTGGAGAAAGGCCAATTTTGATAGTATTAGGTAAAAACTTTCAAAAGCTGATTGGGGACAGATGTTCGCAGGTAAAGGACAGCTGGAAAATGGGAAGCCTTCAAAAATGAGAAATCCAGAGAAAGCATATTCATGTTAGGATGAAAGGAAAGGCTGGTGGGTATAGGGAATTCTGGATGATTAAAGAAATTGAGGCTTTGGTTAAGAAACAGAAGGAAGCATATGTCAGGGACAGACGGGATAGATCGAGGGAATCCTGAGGAGAGTATAAAGGCAGTAGGAGTATACTTGAGAGAGAAATCAGGAGGGCAAAAACGGGATATGAGATAGCTTTGGCAAATAGGGTTAAGGAGAATCCAAAGGGCTTTTACAAATTCATTAAGGGCAAAAGGGTAACAAGGGAGAGATTAGGGCCTACCAAAAATAAGTAAGGCGGCCTTTGTATGGAGCCACAGGAGATGGGGGCGATACTAAACTAGTATTTTGCATCAGTATTTACTGTGGAAAATTACATGAGATATAGAATGTAGGGAAATAGATGGTGACGCCTTGCAAAATGTCCATATTACAGAGGAGGAAGTATTGGATGTCTTGAAGTGCATAAAAGTGGACAAATCCCCAGGACCTGATCAGATGTATCCTAGAACTCTGTGAGAAGCTAGGGAAGTGATTGCTGGGCCTGTTACTGACATATTTGTATCATCAATAGTCACAGATGAGGTGCTGGAAGACTGGAGGTTGGCTAACGTGGTGCCACTGTTTAAGAAGGGTGGTAAGGACAAGCCAGGGAACTATAGACCAGTGAGCCTGACATCGGTGGTGGGCAAGCTGTTGGAGGGAATCCTGAGGGAGAGGATGAACATGTATTTGGAACAGTCAACATGGCTTTGTCTCACAAACTTGATTGAATTTTTTGAAGAAGTAACAAAAAGGATTGATGAGGTCAGAGCTGTAGAAGTGATCTATATGGACTTCAATAAGGTGTTCGACAAGTTCCCCATGGGAGACTGGTGAGCAAGGTTAGATCTTAATGAATACAGGGAGAACTCACCATTTAGATACAGAACTGGCACAAAGGTAGAAGACAGAGAGTGGTGGTGGAGGGTTGTTTTTCAGACTGGAGGTCTGTGACTAATGCAGTGCCACAATGATCAGTGCTGGGTCCTCTACTTTTCATCATTTGTGTAAATGCTTTGGATGCGAGCATAAGAGGTACAGTTAGTAAGTTTGCAGATGACACCAAAACTGGAGGTGTAGTGGACAGCAAAGAAGGTTACCTCAGATTACAACGGGATCTTGATCAGATGGGTTCATGGGCTGAGAAGTGGCAGATGGAATTTAATTTAGATAAATGCGAGGTGCTGCATTTTCGGAAAGCAAATCTTAGCAGGATCTATACACTTAATGGTAAGGTCCTAGGGAGTGTTGCACACCTTGGAGTGCAGGTTCACAGTTCCTTAAAAGTAGAGTTACAGGTAGATAGGATAGTGAAGGAGGTGTATGGTATGCTTTCCTTTATTGGTCAGAGTATTGAGCACAGGGGTTGAGAGTCATGTTGCAAATGTACAGGACATTGGTTAAACCACTGTTGGAATATTGCATGCAATTCTGGTCACCTTCCTATCGGAAATATTTTGTGAAACCTGAAAGTGTTCAGAAAAGATTTACAAGGATGTTGCCAGGGTTGGAGGATTTGAGCTATAGGAAGAGGTTGGATAGGATAGGGCTGTTTTCCCTGGAGTGTTGGAGGCTGAGGGGGTGACCTTGTAGAAGTTTATAAAATCAAGAGGGACATGGATAGAACAAATAGACAAAGTATTTTCCCTGTGGTGGTGGAAGAAATAGAGGGTATAAGGTTTAGGGTGAAAGGGGAAAGATATAAAAGGGACCTAAGGGGCAACCTTTTCACGCAGAGAGTGGTACATGTATGGAATGAGCCGCCAGAGGAAGTGGTGGAGGCTGGTACAATTGCAACATTTAAAAGGCATATGGATGAGTATATGATGGGGAGGGTTTAGAGGGATATGAACTGGGTGCTGGCAGGTGGGACTAGATTGAGTTGGGATATCTTGTCGGCATGGACGGGTTGTACCTAAGGGTCTGTTTCTGTGCTGTACATCTCTATGACTCTAATTTAGCTGGATCTTGCCACTTCCCATTCACTGTGTTAGGTGTGTGGAATGTACTGCCACCAGTGGTAGTAGAGTCAGATACATTAGGGACATTAAAGCAACTCTTGGATAGACTCATGGATGATCATAAAGTGAAGGGTATGTAGGTTAGTTTGATCTTAGAGTAGCATAAAAGGTCAGCACATCATCAAGGGCAGAAGGGCCTGTACTGTGCTGTTCAACAATTTTGTGTAAATACACAGAAGTAGCAACAGGAAAGCATGATATTTCGTCATAACACAAAAGGATATGGACAAGTGCAGGAAATGGGGATTAGTACACTTTTAGTGGTATTTATGTCGATGAAGACTCGATGGGCTAAAGGGCCTTTTTTGCACTTTATCAATCTATGAATTGGCCCAAACTGTCAGATCAGCATTTACCCCCAAGTGAGCAAATGGTTTGACCAATTTTAACCAGCTGTTCCCAAATCTAGTTTTTGTTTTGGGGGTGGGGCGTGCAGTGAACATCTTGACAAAACCATTTCCAATTTACTTCCACCATACAAAACTAAAATACATCTGCTTCCTAACTCCTGGCAGATCAAAGATTAATTGGTGTAAACACATTTGTTTGTAATATCTGCAGTGTTAGGTACTGCACCTTATAAAAGATAGCTATTGTTTGACATAATGGGTGGTGTACTGCTTTTAACCTGGAGAAGGGGAAAGAGAGGAGCATGGCCCAGAGATCCCATGCTCAAAAATATGAATAATATAAAGAAATAGCTCTCCACTGAGAGCTCAAAATTGGGTATAAAGTGAAGATGACTCGAGCCAAGTTAGAAGAGTACCTTTGCTTGCATTTTAACTGTAATTGCACTGTTATATCAAAGTCTTCCATGTGATTTACCATTTGTCTGGTATGCTGCGATCCATAGAATCAATCAGGCTGAATGGTTTATCTCCGGCATACCTC
Organism: Hemiscyllium ocellatum; assembly: GCF_020745735.1. Lineage (NCBI taxonomy): Eukaryota > Metazoa > Chordata > Chondrichthyes > Orectolobiformes > Hemiscylliidae > Hemiscyllium > Hemiscyllium ocellatum. The sequence continues at coordinate 56,506,100 of NC_083424.1, forward strand.
CATGGCTGCAGATAGCTCAACCACGTTTCCAAAACCTGCAGAGAAAAACTGAACTATTAAAAAGAGGCAAACATTAAAAATTGAACCCTGTCTCCAAGGAATCTTTTTAGTGTAAAATCACCAGGCTGTACGATTATAAGTTTTGAACTTTAAGTTGGATTGTGTCTGAAAATTGAAGCTATCAAGCAGATTCATCAGAATGAAATCATAACTTCTTGTTGTACTGGTGATGGCAGCAGAATTAACAGCATTACACTGTCATTCTACACAGCAAGGGGTCGCTGATTTATATATATATTCCTGTGCAGGGTGAAATTTTAAAGATCCATCAAAGGAACATTGCCTTTAATAACTAACAGCTATATTGCTTTGCTTTGTCTTCCAAATTGTGACCAAATGGATTTGTGAATAGACTGAAGAAAAGAATCCATTTGCAACCCAGGGACTGCCTGTCCATTGGCAGCAATTCACTCAACACAGACAAGGGTTATATTGCGATCTGCCAGAGCACAAGTAGTTCAAAATGTTTTAATGATAATCTGGACTTTGTCCGATATTGTAAAACAGCTGACAGCTTTGGTCAAAGTTGGGATTTAAGGAGGGTCTTGAAGGTGGAGAAGCAAAAGGATAGAGGAAAGGAGGTTCATCATTTGAGGGCAGAACTACAAATGGTGCCGATAGATGGGAAAGAGAGGGCTAAGAATTCTTGGGAAATTTTAGGGCTGGAAAAAACTCGAGGTGATAAGACAAGGATGAGAATTCAAGTTTGATCTTGGCTAATCATACTTCAAAATTCAGTCAACCACTTGTTGTTAAATCATTTCAGTCTGGATCATTAAGTATGATCAAGGCTGAGATAGGTTTCTAATCAGTAAGGGAATCATGGGTGATGAAGAAAAGACAAGGAAGTTGAGGATTATCAGATCAGCCATGATCTCAATAAATAGCAGAGCAGACTTGATGGGCTGAATGGCCTAATGCTGCTCCCATTTCATATGGTGTGTTGAAATTCAGTTTCTAGCATTGGAACACAGCAACAGTAGAGCATGGCAAACATCCCTACTGTTCAATCTAGTGTCAGTTACTGTGCATTGAGGAGTTCAACATAATTCCAACTTTTATAGGCAGTTCTGAGGTACATAATAAAAACATGCAGTGCTCAGTTGCAACATACCGCTCTAAAGGAGGCATCCAGAGGCCAGTGACTGAAACATTGTTGCAGGAACACATACAACTTCTGCTGAAGAAAGCATGAAATCACAGCTCTGCAAGAAAATCAAAGCAAATTATTTTCACATTAACTAAGCAGTCATGTGCAAGAAGTGGAGAAAAACTACTTCACAGAATCTTAATTTTCATGATCAATTGGTGTAATTCAGCCTGTAACTTCCTCCAACCCACAGCAGGAGCCACACGATAAAGAACAGCAATGTACTAAAGCAGCAAACAACACATCTACATTTACTACTGTCATTCACCTCTTAGACACACTCAGGTACACACAGAGTAATAGATGTGAACAGGTTAGTAGACCTTTCAATCCAAGTCATCCTTGCTGACCAGATATCCTTAATTAATCTAGTTTCATTTGCCTGCATTTGGCCCATATCCCTCTAAATCCCCTATACACATCCAGATGCCTTTTAAAATGTTTTAATTGTATTGGCCTCCAATACCACCTCTGGCAGCGCATTCCATACACGTGCATTCCATATCTGCGTGAAAATATTGCCCCTCAGGACCCTTTTAATTTTTTTTTCCCTTTCACCTTAAACCTGTGGCTTCTAACTTTGGAATCCCCTATCCTGGGGAAAAGACCTGTCTATTCACCCTATTCATGGCTTTCATGATTTTGTAAAGCTCCACAATATCACCCGTCAGCCTACAAATGCTGCAGGGAAAACAGCCCGAGCCTATTCACCCTCTCCTGAAAGCCCAAACCTTGCAACTATGGATCTTTGTACATTGTCTCTAAAGCCTTTCAAGTTTCACAACATCTTTCCTACAGCAGGGGATCCAGAACTGAATGTCATATTCCAAACATGGCCTAACCAATGTCCTGTAAGCCACAATATGACCTCCCAACTCCTATACTCAGTACACTGACCAATTGAGGCAAGCGTAGCAAATGCCCTCTTCACTATCCTGTGTACCTGCAATTCTGCTTTCAAGGATGCATGAAGCTGCACCCCATGGTGTCTTTATTCAATAACACGCTGCAGGACCTTACTATTAAGTGTATAAGTCCTGCCCTGATTTTTCCTACCAAAATGCAGCACCTCATATATATCTAAATTAGACTCCATCTGCCAATCCTTTGCCCATTTGCCCATCTGATCGAGGTCCTTTTGCACTCTGAGGTAACCTTCTTCGCTGTTTACTAGAGCACCAATTTAGGTGTCATGTGTAAACTTGCTAACCATACCTTTAACATTCATATTCAAATCATTTATGTGAATGACAAAAAGCAGTGGATTCAGCATTAAATTTTACGGCACACTGCTGGTCACAGCCCGAAAAGCAACCACCACCGTCTATGCCACAAGGACACTGCTACGTAAAAGCCCATGGTGTTAGGGGCATGCATACAGGATTGGCTGACTAGCAGAAAGCATGGAGGGGGGATAAAGGGGTTTTTTTCAGGATGGCAACCAGCAACTAGTGAAGTTCCGCAGGGATAGATGTTGGGACCACAACTATTCAAGTTATACATAAACAGTCTGGACGAAATATTGAGGGATTGTTGCTAAGTTTGCAGATGACAGAAAGGTAGGTGGATGACAGGAAATGGAGATGCTGCAGATGGACTTGGGACAGGTTGAAAAGTGGGCAAAGAAGTGGCAGATGGAATACAATGGGGCAAAGTGTGAGGTTATGCACATTGGTAGGAAGAATAGAGAGATAGAATACTTTCTAAATGGGGAAAGGCTTTGGAAATCTGAAGCACAATGGAACTTAAGACTCCTAGTTCTAAATTCTCTTAAGGTCAATAAGCAGGTTCAGTTAGCACTTTTGTAGGCAAATGTAGGCAAAAGGGGACAAGAATACATGAGAAGGGATGGATTGCTGAGGATGTATAAGGTTCTGGTCAGTCTGCATTTGAATATTGAGAGTAGTTTTGGGCCCTTTATCTACAGACGGATAGACTAGCCTTGTTGGGTGTCCAGAGGCAGTTACAAGAATAGTCCTGGGATTGAAAAGCTTGTCATATATGGAATGATTGAGGATTCTGCGTCTGTACTCAATGGAGTTTAGAAGGGTGTAAGGGGAACTCATTGAAACCTGCAAATATTGAGAGACCTGGATAGAGTGGACACTGAGTAAATGTTTCTGCAATGGAGAGATTCTAACCTGGGGCACAACCTTAGAGTGAAGGGCCGCTCCTTTAAAACTGAAGGGGGAATTTCTTCAGGCAGAGTGTGGCGAACCTGTGAATGTCATTTCAGTAGAGGGCTGTGGAGGTCAAGTCATTGACTATATTTAAGAGAGAGGTAAAAAGGTTCTTGCTTAAGAAGTGGATCAAGGGTTATGGGGAAAAGACAAGTGTTGATAATGGTATATGGGGTTGAGAACTCCATCAGAGACCATTGAATGTCAGAGTAGACGCAACAAGCCGAATGACCTAATTCTCTTCCTATGTATTATGGTCTATGTTACACAGTCTGGCAAATTGCTCCATATGTTCATCTCTGAGAATGTCACTCCTTCAACAATCAACTTACAGTCAGAAAAAATGTTCTTGGATTTAAATGCAAGTATGCTGGCTGATTTAAAAGAATATTCTGAACCTTGTGTTTTTTCCTATTTCTCCTCATGACAATGGAGTTTCTCCAGTTTTCCCTCAGTGCATTTCCTTTAGATTTTAATCAGTCTTATTGCTCACCGATACCCTCCTGTGATACTTTAGGAAGGTTTTTGGTGAACAGACGTTTTCATGTGTGGCCTAACTAAGTACTCCAGCATGAATTAACAATTGTCCTTTTGATAGATTTTTAATCAGTTTTCCCTACCATAAATGGCAATGTCATAATCTTCCCATTCTAGATCATTCATCAGCAACACAAGGCAGGCAAGTGTTTGCTGAGGCTTAAAAGCTGGCACTTGAGATACCATTTCAGAGCTTTTAATGGAAAGTCTTCATGTTCAGGCAGTGTGCATCTAATAATAGACAACATGCATTAAAATAATCACAGAAGTTACTGCAACTGTAACCTCAACATAGCTCTTCATTGCATCCGTGGCTGCTCTAACCTTTCCTCAATACCTTCCTGTTTTATTTCAACATTCTGACTCTTATTTCTCTCACAGTAACTCAGTTCTGCTCCCTCTTGGTTTAATATCTCTCCACATTTCCGTTCTGCTCCCGCTGCTTCAAAGAAGATGTCTTAGATGAATTACAAGTGTCTTTGGGGATGGAGGTGGGGAGAGAATGGGGAAGGACAGACAGAGAATGATGGTTCATCAGTGACCATCTATCAGAAAGCAATGTCCTTTGAAGTTCAACAGCTGATGAGAAAACAAGCAGCAGTGCTTTCAGGAAGGCAGACTGTTTGGAAGAGGGTGAGGAGTAAAGATAAATCACTTTCCTGATGGTCCCTTAACACATGAGGAAAGGGTACCTACAGTGCCATTACTGCAGTATCAGTACAATGGGAGGAAAGACACATTCGGGAGACACATATCACCTAGCTCTTAACATGGCATGAGAAGCAATAAATTGAAGGTCTGCTTGTATTATTGTATTATCCAGTGCATGGCGTATATGTAGCATTTTCACAATTAAACTATGGAGAGATGCAAATTAAAAGAAACATAATTAAAGGACAAAACACTCAGGGTCAGAGGTGGGGACTCAACCCTTCTAATTCAGTGCAGCAAAAGTGGACTAATTTGGAAATTGCACTCAGTAAAAGTTTAGTGAGAAATTTTACTGAATCCTTTTGTACCTGACTTTGATACAATGAAGCAACTAGGCACAGTTGTGAAATTAAAAACACAACATCAATACAAGTTTTGTTGTTTGATTAAACAATTGAGGCAAGTTAGCTCCACTATTTACATAAATTATTTGGATACGAGCATAAGACGTACAGTTAGTAAGTTTGCAGATGACACCAAAATTGGAGGTGTAGTGGACAGCAAAGAGGGCTACCTCAGATTACAACAGGATCTGGAACAGATGGGCCAATGGGCTGAGAAGTGGCAGATGGAGTTTAATTCAGATAAATGTGAGGTGCTGCATTTTGGGAAAGCAAATCTTATACACTTAATGGTAAGGTCCCAGGGAGTGTTGCTGAACAATGTGACCTTGGAGTGCAGGTTCATTGCTCCTTGAAAGTGGAGTCGCAGGTAGATAGAATAGTGAAGACGGTGTTTGGTATGCTTTCCTTTATTGGTCAGAGCATTGAGTACAGGAGTTGGGAGGTCATGTTGCGGCTGTACAGGACATTGGTTAGGCCACTGTTGGAATATTGCGTGCAATTCTGGTCTCCTTCCTATCGGAAAGATGTTGAGATACTTGAAAGGGCTCAGAAAAGATTTACAAGGATGTTGCCAGGGTTGGAGGATTTGAGCTACAGGGAGAGGCTGAATAGACTGGGGTTGTTTTCCCTGGAACATCAGAGGCTGATGGGTGATCTTAGAGAGGTTTACAAAATTATGAGGGGCATGGATAGGATAAATAGGCAAAGTCTTTTCCCTGGGGTCGGGGAGTCCAGAACTAGAGGGCATAGGTTTAGGGTGAGGGGGAAAGATATAAAAGAGACCTAAGGGGCAACTTTCTCACACAGAGGGTGGCGTGTGTATGGAATGAGCTGCCAGAGGATGTGGTGGAGGCTGGTACAATTGCAACATTTAAGAGGCATTTGGATGGGTATATGAATAGGAAGGGTTTGGAGGGATATGGGTCAGGTGCTGGCAGGTGGGACTAGATTGGGTTGGGATATCTGGTCAGCATGGACGGGTTGGACCGAAGATTCTGTTTCCATGCTGTACATCTCTATGACTCTACTGATCAGTGCAGGACCTGATCTAAAATATTTAATAACATTGGCTGGAAGTAGTCTCATGACTCTCTTGTTGGGAGAACTTGATGCTGACTTAGGCAACACCAAATAGAATTACTTCGGAGCACAGGTTCCACAGGAACAGGTAATTTAGCACCTTCAGCCTGTCCACCATTCAGTGAGATCATGATTGATACTTGTCTTCTCCCATTTCAATTCCATTTGTTAACAAAAACTATTTTAAAATTTACAATTGATCACGCATATCAACTATCCACCCAAGAGAGTTCTACATTTCTCCTACCATTTCTTTGAAGAAATATTTCCTGATTCAATCCTTGAAAGGTCTCACTCTCAGTGTTACACAGTGCCTAGTCCTTAACTCATCAAAAAGCAGTTCCTCACCATCTAACCTAGTTCCCTTAATATCCTGAAATCAAATTATCCTTCAGCTAATTCCAAATTTTGAAGCAATACAAGCCCAGCTTACTTAATTACTTGCAAAATTACGTGCTTTGTAAATTAATGTTTGGAGTCCACACAACTGTCTGGTAAATCTATGGTCCATTTTCAATGCATTTAAAGATGCTTGCAGCACCATAGGTGTGGTCTTACTGAGGCTTTGCGCAGCAGCATGACTTTTATTTCCTTGTCTTTAAGGTACAAAGTCCAGCAATCCATTAACCTTTGCATGCTCTGCGATTGTTGAGAACCTTTTTCAAACATGTATACCTTCACCTCCACACCCCAACACATCTTCACCAAAATCCCAAATCCCAACAAAAATATTTTTGAACCCTCACCATTTCTAACTTTTCATCATTTAAAAGGTACCTAACTTTTTAAGGTTGAAAGTGAATGATTTTACATGCACATTTGCTGCATTTTTGTTTGCATGCAACCATTCAAAGTTCCCTCATAATTTTAAGCTTCCATCTGCATTTTCACCAAACTGTCTTTCATTGTGCCATCAGCAAACTTGGACATGTGGCTTTTAATGCGACCATCAATAATAACAGTACAATATTTGGGTATCATCATAGAGATTCTTGCTGGACATGAGTTATATCCTGCCATTTGAGGTAACTGCCCACTATCTCCACTCAGTCTCTACTTCAGTCAGACTGAAATCTTCAGAAATACACAATTCATAAAAAGAGATGACTAACCTCTTGAATTCCTCCAGTGGACTCGCAGTGTGAGAATGAGTTGAAGGTGAAGGCAAGGCTTGCTCTGGTTTTAGGCTATTGGAGAAACAGTGGAGATGCTTGACCAGTAGCCTCACCATGAGCACATGCTCCTCTGTTGGAGTGAAGGGTTCCTATCAAATATAGAACAGATGTCAGAAAATGCAGAGAGCATGCAGAATCATAATTCAATGCTAAGGCAGTAACTTAATGTAAGGATCAACTTAATTAAATGTATCTCCTTCTCAGGACCAGTTTTGACTGATCTCATATCTAACCTGCACAATGACAATGGCAGAGTTAAATAATTAAACTAACATGCACCAAAAACAATAATTTATCACCTAACTCTGTTCACTCCACAAGAACAATTGCATGGTCACTGACTTTCCTTGCTTCTCGCTTTTTCCTAGGAGCATCAGAAATTGTTAAGTGCAAAATGGGCTGACACCTTGGTCCTATCATCTGCAAAGTGGCCTGCTCATGCAGCACTTCATCCAAATTCTCAGATCTTATTCAAAATAAACTCTCACTCGTGTGTAACAGGCTCATTCAGCCACAAGATCCCAGATTTCCTTTCTGATCTGTGAAATTAATAGATTTTGACCAGGATGACAGTCAGGGCTCATGATTGGAAGGTTCCTGTTTCTAACTGTGATGCTGTGGCCGCAATTTGGGTTGTGAGAATGTGTGAAAACCAAGCGCAAATAGCTGAGGATAAGGCTGCATTTTCAGCCTGCAACTAAATGGCCAACATTCACAATGTAGTTTCACAACTGAAAAGGGACCAATTAGTCAAGAGGAGGTTCAAGAGTCAGTGATTTCAGGGACCAAAGAGGGAAGGAAACCTCGTTAAAACTAAGCACAGGGAAACCGAGATAGTAAGGACTGCAGATGCTGGGAGTCAGGGTCGATAAAACGTGGAGCTGGAAAGGCACAGAAGGTCAGACAACATCGGAAGAGCAGGCAAGTCGACGTTTCAGGTTAGGACCCTTCATCAGGACTGGTCACAGACACAGTCATCAGGGGTGAGGTTGGGGAAAGATAGTGTAATTCTTAACTGAAAAACACATCCAGTGACGCAATGTCCAAATCCTGTTAACTGGGAAGTGCACTGGGAGACTGTGGACTATATGATTGGAGAAAACTGACAATGGGTGGCCTGTACTATTAGCTCAGTCACCGTAAAGGGGAAAGGGACATGAGGTATGAAAGATGACACTGAATAGAATGATGCTGAATGAGTCATTTTCTCAAAGAAGAACATTAAGCATTGGATCAAATAATGAAAACAACACTGTTGCTTCAGCATAGCTCATTGAATGTTATTCTAGGACAGGATGCTTCTGCCTTTGCTTTGAATTGGCAAGTTTCATGCTGTTTATTTGTTAACGTTTTCCTCTGGGTTCCGCTCCAAGCAATGGGGCTGGAATTTGCTCTGTTCTTTGACTCAGTAACTATCTTCAGGACCAGCCTAGATGAGGAGCACAGCCTTTTACATATCAATTGGTCCAGCATTTTGACACCACTTTCTGCACTAACAGTTTCACTTCAACATCCAAAGCTTGAAGGTCAAGCTGAAGCATCAAAAACAAAAAATACTGATCACATCGAGCTATGCTATGGGAGACACCTGACTGCATCTGCTGTATCCCAGATAGAGTATAATAATGGTAATTCAATATAAATGTCACATTATATAACAGGGTATAATTCATATTACCTGGCAGAGGTGCAAACCCTTTCTGCAGATGCTGGTTATCATTTCAACCTTACCACAGGCAAGATGTTCTGATGTGAAGTCACTACAAACATTCCCATGCAATAAATCACCCACACCAAAAATAAAATTCACAGAAAATACTGAAATGAAAACATTTAAAGGCCAGGATTTGTCTTGGATCAACAAGATGGTCACGGTGGCTCAGTGGTTAGCACTGCTGCCTCACAGTGCCAGGGACTTGGGTTCGATTCCAGCCTCAGGCGGCTGTCTGTATGGAGTCTGCACACTCTCCCAGTGTCTCTGTATGTTTCCTGTGGGTGCTACATTTTGCTCCCACAATCCAAAAATGTGCAGGTTAGATGGATTGGCCAGCTAAATTGCCCATAGTGTTCAAGGATGTGTAGGTTAGGTGCATTAGTCAGGAGTAAATATAGGCTAATAGGTTAGGGGAAGGGGTCTGGGTGGGTTACTCTTTGGAGAGTCAGTGTGGACTTGTTGGGCTGAATGGCCTGTTTCCACAACATAGGGATTCTATAATTGGGGAAAGGTCACATTTGAAATAGAATGTTATAATTCATTACTGAGTCTGTTGTGCAGAACTTTACTGTATAAAAACAGTTATTAATTATCAAGTTTATTTCTGGCACCAACAACACTCTGCCTACAAAAGAGTGTGTTTGGCACCGTTTCCATCTCAAGCAACAGAACACACATCATGTAGGCTGGTTCCATGTACAGCGTACACTGTCAACTCCCAACAGGAGCAGGGTGAGAACTGACAGGAAATATTGTTGGAATACGGCGTGCAATTCTGGTCTCCTTCCTATCAGAAAGATGTTGTGAAACTTGAAAGGGATCAGAAAAGATTCACAAGGATATTGCCAGGGTTGGAGGATTTAAGCTATAGGGAGAGGTTGAATAGGCTGGGGTGTTTTCCCTGGAGCATCAGAGGCTGAGGGGTGGCCTTTTAAAGGTTTACAAAATTATGAGGGGCATGGATAGGACAAATAGACAATTCTTTTCCCTGGGGTCAGGGAGTCCAGAACTGGAGGGCATAGGTTTAGGGTGAGAGGGGAAAGATATAAAAGAGACCCATGGGGCAACGTTTTCACACAGAGGGTGGTATGTGTATGGAATGAGCTGCCAGAGGGAGTGATGGAGGCTGGTACAATTGCAACATTTAAGAGGCATCTGGATGGGTATATAAATAGGAAGGGTTTGGAGGGATATTGGGCCAGGTGCTGGCAGGTGGAACTAGATTAGGTTGGGATATCTGGTCGGCATGGATGGGTTGGACCGAAGGGTCTGTTTCCATGCTGTACATCTCTGTGACTATGACTCTATGCTGTATTTATTAACAGCCCGTAACTAAAGTCATCCAAGAGAAATGCTGAACTGAAACATCTACATCAGTAGAATGCTAACACACCACAAAGAAAGCCACATGGTAAATGGGCTTTTAACCAAGGCAACTTGTAAATAAAACGCTTCATACATGGCAAAACAACAGAACTTTGGTAAAATAAAGTAATGCTCAAAATTTTAGTGCCAAAAGATGATCTTGTTTTTTAGTAGATAGAAGCAAAGACTCGTCTCATCCAGCCTTGAGAGTTTCTATGTTTCCAAGTGTAGCTCTCTTGGGTACTTATCTTGCAAGCATCCAAACTATAATTCCTCATAACCTCACATACTTAGATCTTGAAGGTGGCAGGAGAAATTGAGAGATGGTCAGTAAAGCATATAAGAGCGGGTTTTGAAAAGATTTGCAGCTCAGGTTGAGGTTTTGGATGTAGGTTTGCTCACTGAGCTGCAAGGTTCATTTCCAGACGTTTCGTTACCCTACTAGGTAACATCTTCAGTGGACCTCAGGCAAAGCAACGCTGAAACTTCCTGTTTTCAATTTATGTTTCTTTGGGTTGGGGACGTCATTTCCTGTGATGATATTATTTCCTGTGGTGAAGTCACTTCCTGTTCCTTTTCTCAGGTGGTGGGAGATGGGGTCTAACTCTATGTGTTTGTTGATAGAGTTCCAATTGGAACACCATGCTTCTAGGAATTCTCGTGCATGTCTTTGTTTGGCTTGTGCTAGGATGGATGCAAGTGTGCTGGAAAAGCACAGCAGTTCAGGCAGCATCAGAGGAGCAGTAAAATCGACGCTTCGGGCAAAAGATGTGTTTTCCCAGCCGAAGTGGTGTCCTTCCTCATCCGTATGTGAGGATACTAGTGAGAGAGGGTCATGTCTTTCTTGTAGCTAGTTGGTGTCCATGTATCCTGGTGGCTAGTTTTCTGCCCGTTTGTCCAATGTAGTGTTTGTTACAGTCCTTGCATGGTAATTTATAAATGATGTTAGTTTTGCTCATTGTTTGTATAGGGTCTTTCAAGTTCATTAGCGGTACCAGTGGGGTACTGCAAGGATCTGTGCTGGGACCGCAGCTTTTTACAATATATGTTAATGATATAGAAGACGGTATCAGCAATAACATTAGCAAATTTGCTGATGATACAAAGCTGGGTGGCAGGGTGAAATGTGATGAGGATGTTAGGAGATTACAGGGTGACCTGGACAAGTTAGGTGAGTGGGCAGATGCAGTTTAATGTGGATAAATGTATGGTTATCCACTTTGGTGGCAAGAACAGGAAGGCAGATTACTACCTCAATGGAATTAATTTAGGTAAAGGGCAGTAGAGAGAGATCTGAGTGTTCCACCAGTCAATGAAGACAAGCATGCAGGTACAGCAGGTAGTGAAGAAGGCTAATAGCATGCTGGCCTTCATAACAAGAGGGATTGAGTATAGAAGCAAAGAGGTGCTTCTGCAGCTGTACAGGGCCCTGGTGAGACCACACCTGGAGTACTGTGTGCAGTTCTGGTCGCCAAATTTGAGGAAAGACATTCTGGCTATTGAGGGAGTGCAGCGTAGGTTCATGAGGTCAATTCCTGGAATTACCTTACACTGAAAGACTGAAGCAACTGGGCTTGCATACCCTTGAGTTTAGAAGACTGAGAGGGGATATGATTGAGACGTATAAGATTATGAAAGGATTGGACACTCTGGCAGAGTGTTTCTGCTGATGGGTGAGTGCCGAACCAAAGGACACAGCTTAAAAATACGGGGTAGACCATTTAGGACAGAGATGAGGAGAAACTTGTTCACCCAGAGAATGGTGGCTGTGTGGAATGCTCTGCCCCAGAGGACAGTGGAGGCCCAGTCTCTGGATTCATTTAAGAAAGAGTTGGATAGAGCTCTCAAAGATAGTGGAATCAAGGGTTATGGAGGTAAGGCAGGGAGCGGATACTGATTAGGAATGATCAACCATGATCATATTGAATGGCGGTGCAGGCTCGAAGGGCTGAATAGCCTACTCCTGCACCTATTGTCTATTGTTTTAGTGTGTTGCAGGGTTTGTGGGCTACCATGATGCCAAGGGGTCTGAGTAGCCTGGCAGTCATTTCTGAGATGTCTTTGATGTAGGGCAGAGTGGCGAGGGTTTCTGGACGTGTTTTGTCTGTTTGCTTGGGTTTGTTGCTGAGAAATCGGCAGACTGTATTCATTGGGTACCCATTCTTTTTGAACACATGTCCAGAAACCCTAGCCACTCTTCGCCTGAGGCCCACTGAAGATATTACCTAGTAAGGTAATGAAACTTCTGGAAATAAACTTTGCAGCTCAATGAGCAAACCTACATCCAAAAGTATATAAGACCTTGATTTCATAGATAGAGGCGCAGATAACACAAGAGAAGTGGTGCTGAACCTTAAGAAAGCTTTGATTTAAACCACAACTGGAATATTGCGTCCAGTTCTGGTCATACTTAAGAAAGGATAGGAGGGTCTTTGACAGAGTGCAGAGGAGGAGATTTATCAGAATGGTTTCAAGGATCGGGGGAGGGGGGGGGTGGAAGTTTAGTTATAAAGTTAGGTTGTAAAAGCTGGGTTTGTTTTCTCTTGGAGCAGATATGGAGGGGGGATTTGACAGAGGTACACAAGATTAAGACAGGCTTTGATAAGGCAGACAATGAAAACCTGTTCCATTAGCTAGGGCCACAAATGTAAGGTTTTGGTTCAGAAATCGGATGGGAAATCTAAGAACAATTGTTTTTACGCAGCACAGCAAGTGGTAATAGCTTCAAATTTCCTGCCTGTGAGGGCAACAGAAGTGGAGGTGATAGTGATTTCAACAGAGAATTGGATGGGCACTCGAGGGAAATAAATCTCGAGGCACTGGTGATGCAGGATTACACAAATAGATGGATTGGCGAACCAGGGGCTGAAGTCTTTCCTCTAATTGATAATGACCATTTATTTAGATTCCCTCACTTAACAATTCCAAACCAGTCACACACTGAATAATGTTCCTTGACTGAAGCGTGAATCGATTTGTCAAAGTATGAAGGTGATGCTGGCTAAGGTACTATTTATTGCCCATTCTCAATTGTCCTGGAGAACATGGTAGGAATGCACTGACCTGAATTACTACAGTCCCAGTAATGCAGGTATACCTACAGGAGTATTCACTGCTATTAGGGAGGGAATTCCAAGATTTTCACCTAGCAATAGGGCAGGAACAACATAATTCCAAACAGGATGATGCATGGCTTGAACGAGAACTTGAAGGTCGTGGTGTTCCCTTGCACATATTTTCCTGGTTTCCTAGATAATAGAGGTTGTGAGTTGTGAAAGTGCAATTGAAAGAGTCTTATCTACAGGCCCTGCTCTTCAAAATAGCACATGAGCATTTTTACATCTACCTGAGGGGCAGAAGCCTCCCTTGATTGGTAACAGCATAAGTTTTTGATAAGTTGTTTTGATTCTAAATGTCCAATACTGCTCTGTCCTCCAATAGCATGATCTGTCTCCATATACTTCTGAACAGGTTCCAACTCAAAATACAGGCTCTAATATGACCAATTGTCTTAATTTGATGGCCCTTTTCCTCTCTTTCCAATCGCTCAGGAGTTTCAATTAGTCTCAGCCTGATTCTCCCACTTAATGTCTTCCTCCATCATCTCACTTTTCTTCAGGTCTCATCCACTCAATGAAAAATAATTGTAATTTTTTTTAAAAAGGGAGCATTTTCTAATGTCCCTCTCAAATAAAATCAACAATTTACTCCTCTCGATGAAACTTCTTGTAATATTTCAATAATTAAATCTCAAAGACTTAAGAGTTCTTGTTCATCTTCTGCCTGACCCTGTCCAACAGCTAGAGACAGTAAGGCAGGAAAATATTCAGTCAATGCATTGGGATTCGGATGGCACAGAGAGTCAACTGCTGTTAAAAGGAAGAGTTTTAAGCATCAGGGAGAAAATCAAGGTCCTGGTAAGCAGCATCAATGAGAAAGCGAATCTACATGAGACAGCAAGGCCATGAAATGGGATTAATTATTTAAAAGCATGTTACTTAGCAGATGTTTCTTCAGCACATTTTTCTTGCAAGAGTCTCTTGTCCTTCAGTGGCCAAATAGTAGCATTTTACAATGTGACACAAATTGAAGCAAAGGTTAAGTAACTGGTCTCATTTCACAGTTTCACAGGCCCACAATCATCAGGCTTATGCACTTAGTACCTGATTGACAGCCTCAGTTAAGAGTCTCATCATGGGACAATCTACTTCCTGAAACATAGCAGACTCTGCCCTGTACCCAGGAGTCACTGATTGGCACTATTGGATAGCATAGATTCTCAGTTTTACCATGTGGCTGACAAGATTAAATTAAGACACCAAAAATTAAAATAAAAAGGTACTTGGTAAGTGTGGAAGGTGCCATGGCCAGGCAGTGGTGATGCAGAGTTGTACTGAGTACTGCAAATACCGAGGCGGTACTGTAGCACTTCCAACTGGGGTTAGCATCCAAAAATAAGACAATACAAAGGGAAAGCATTAACCGAGAGAGACACAGAGAGAGAGAGAGAGAAACATTATAAACACAGCAAAATCAACATTTAAACATTCATTCATTGCTAACATGGACATCTTTAACACCCTTTATGGCCAAACTCCAGCTTCTAAAAAGCACAACTGAAAAAACTAGCAGTTTTAACAGCCACTGGATCAAATGAGATTGAAAGTCAATAATGGTATCAGGTGTCAGATAAAGTCAATAGGCAGCAGATTGGAATGGTGCCCAATGACCAAGCAGAACATTGTACTGATGTGGGCTTTAAAAGTGAGATCATTGCATTAGTGAAACAAATTATTGCTCCCAGGCTAACTTCAAGAACCAGGAGCTATGTCAGTGCTGATCAAGTTCAGTCAACAATGCTCCCCTGCATAACAACACACTCAGGATAAGGCCAGCACAGTTCAGATGCAGAGTAAACTGCCCTCTACAGTGCTCAATAAGTCAATAGATTCAGACTATAATCAGATTGCATCAGGGGTTTCAATTTCATGTGAGGTCCATCAGTGAGATCAATCGCCTGCCCCATGTCTGGTACCAGGACAATATCAAGGCACTAATATTTGCAAATGAACCACGCTTTAAGCATGGCAATAAAACTGTTTTTAAGTGACTGAGAACAAAGACCACTGCAGGCATTTAATGAGGGACATCATTTCGTGATAAATTTCATAAAAGTATAGAATAGCATAAAAGGCAGGCACAACATCGAAGGCCGAACATCGAAGTGCTGTACTGTTCTATGTTCAAAAATGTTTCACTCTTGAGCACAACATCCCTCACCTTGAACTGCCCAAAGAGAAACATTTTGCAGAATTACTCTGCAGTCTCGAGCTTTAGATTTTCAGATTTGCTTTTAGGCATTGTCTGCTGGCATTGACCAAGCACTGAATGGCAGTTAAGAGGGTTGATACAATGGCCAATACAAACATGAAACACTGAGTAGTACAGTGCAAGAACATAATCAATTTACCATCAATTCTGAAATACACATTTTTAGTCAATGCAGCATTACCAAAGTCACAGAAGCTGCCCAGAGGTAACCAAAGCAAGCAGTAGTGTTGTCACTGGGTTCCGAGTTTAGCATTGGGTGTTTGAAATTTTCATGTCTGGTCGAACTAAAAACATGCACATATCTCTAAAATTGTTAAATAAACCAAGTCACAACACTGCAATAGGTTATATCATGTTAACCCTTTTGAATTTTGAAGGACACTCAGCTTTTGAAATATTTGTCTCATTTTTGGCCCATATATGAAAAGCTAAACATTTAGTCAGCTTAGTTCCCAGCAATTAGTGCAGTGGTGCGCTCTATAGTGGGTCAGTTGGATACAGCTTAAAACAGAACAGTCGAACTGTACATGTAACCCATCAATCAGCCGAGGCCACTGATGGTTTGAAATAGAGGCAGAGAACCATCTTCTCAAAAGAACAGAATTACGAAAAGTAGATGACTGCTGAGGCAGACCCTCATCCTCAAAAAGGTTAACTTGAGTTAGTCGGTTTCAAAGTGAATACCTGTGGCCCTGGCTTGCAATGCCCCAAATGTACAAGGCAGTCAGAATCAGAGCGGAGACGATGAAGATGGCGAGGGGGGAGAAAAAAAGAAAATAATGTAGAAGCATAACGCACATGCACCCAAAGCATCAAATCGACACAACATGCAAAGCTGGAGCAGAGCTCTAAAGTGCGGTCAAACTAAATGATCACCCTCAGATTTAAAAACTCCATCCTGGTCACACTGGGAGTTTCAGGATAACATGAATATGCCAGTGGGAGCTCTGGTCCACAAAATGAAGCACAAGTTTTAAAAACAAGCCATTTCAATCCAGTACAACCAGCATTTGATCCACAGCCATAATTCCAAGCAATGACTCTGCTTCAGGGGTGTGGTCAAGGAGTAATTAGAATGTTAGAATTTACTCATGAAATCTCTGAAATCAAATCATAATACCGTAGGTTATCAAAAACAAATTACTTTAATACTTAATTTTAAAAATTGCCTAAAAAGTGGAGGGGGGAACAGAGTAAAATGCTTCTCCTCCTTGAAGTCTCACACCATTCTTAATTAGATCAGAGTTGCTGGTCAAAATCTTGGAACTCTCTCCCTGACAGCAATGGGGATGTACCTACACACATGGACTTCAGTGGTTCATTAGAGCAGCTCAATACCGCCTTCTCCAGGGCAATTAAGTAAGTGCCATAACTCCTGGCCTGACCAACAATGTCGCATCCCATGAGAGATGACAAGAAAATTTAAATTTCACAATAAACCAAAATGAGGTTGAGTCTATTCCTAAGCGGTCAGGAATCATGTTGGAAGCACTCCTTTAGAGCCTGAAACACAAATCGGTTTCAATGAAGCAGCAGATTAAAAATCAGGGGCTTGCAGGTTAAATGTAGATTAGTAAACCAGTTTCAATTTTATAACTGCAGTCTGCTGGAGCCCACACATAGCACTCAAGACAAGTGATAAAGCAGTTAAACCAGTTCATCAGAAAGCATAAGAAAAATATGGGAGCACATACCTTGACATGGGGAGACTGCATTTTCTGATATAATTCCAGTGAATAATGGTGAAGCCACATTTCAATGAAAATCTGTGAGCAAACAACAGAAAAGTAAAAGGTATAAAAGCATTTAGCCCACCTCTCCCGTACCAGCTCTTGCATCCAAACCCCTCTCTCCTCCAGCTCAACCCTTTCATCCTCATGTTTCAAAAGCCCTGCCCCCCCCACATTTTGGCAGTGACTCAAAAGCCCATCAAGTAAGTTATTTGAAACTTTCTAAAATTTCTGAATGCATCAATCTTCCGGGTGTTTTAATGGGTTAAATGTAGTTTCCTCTGCTTGTACTTGTGTAGTATATTTGACAATATTTTTAATCAGCAAGTCTCTCTAAGGCTGTGCAGAAACTCCAGCTTACACCGATGACCAATAATTTCTGCCTCAATCACCTTGATGAAGACAGCTCTCGTTCGGGTCAAGAATGTTTGCTCAGCCCTGTTCATGTATTTGTTTCCTTGAATTGTAGAACATGCTGCTCTTTAGAGCACAGCATTACACCATATATTCACCCAAAGAGAAATAAATGGGAGAAAGCAGAAGGCAGGCAAAGAGGAATCGTCTTCATCACTCCCTGTCAGCTTTCTGAAATTCATTTCAATATGGAGCCAAACAAAAATACAAGACAGTGAAGTAATCCTGCAAAATTAGAGCAAGGCACAAAACAACTGTACTCAGCACCATGGCTTTTCTGGCTGAGATCAAGCCTGACCAATTAGACATGGACAAAAGGATTGAAATGAATGATAAATATGTAAAACATTGAGTAATGGGAGGCCTTTAAAAGAGCAGATAACTTGAGTAATGATTTGGGACATTCTCACTAGCTGGAAAAAAAAGGACGTTGAAAGCTAAAGTCCCCTGGATGACTGAAGGCAAAAACTAAAATCTAAGTTAAAAGATGTTTATGAACAATGCCAGGTTCATTATTTCAAAGAAAATCAAACTCAATACAAAGAGGGGAACTGAGAAACAAAAAAGGAGCAAGGATGACAGTCTAAGAAACGAGGTTAGTGGGCAACCTAACAAAGTGATTATAACTTGATCATCAGGTAAAAAGATTAGTCAAAAGAAGAGTCAAAATGGGAACCAAAAAGGTAATGACTTTGTGGAGATGGATGGCACAGCTGTGATTCCAAATGAGCATTCACATCTGCCTTCACGAAAAAAAGAGGTTACAGTCAATGTAGTTATGAAGAGGCAGCAGAGAAATGAATAGGACAGGAACTACCGAAGAGAAGGTGATTAAAATGTTTCCAGCCCTCAGGATAGAAAAGGCATACAACTTCAGATACTGAAAGGAGATTCAGAGGAAAACACCTTGTTTCACAGTCAAAATTATTAAACTATAAAATGACAGGTCAGTCAGCTTAATGTTAGTGGTGGGAAAACTTCAAGATAATATCTGGCACTATATTAATTCATATTTGCAAATTTTGGGTGAATAAAAAGCTAGTATAGATTTACTTAATGTAAACTGTATTTGACCAACTTGAGCTCTTAGATAACAGTGGATGAGAACAGTCTAAGGTGCAGTTGTATATATGGATTGTCATGAAGTACAGCATGACCAATTTGTTTTCAAAATTGAAGCCTTTGGGACTAAAGGGACAAGTACAGATATATACTAAACTGACTAATAGTTATAGATAAACTAGTGAACAGTCATCGCAGAAGGAGACACAGAAAACCAACCAACTGAAGATCATCAGTGGATTTAGCAATGTGGTTCAATGATGTTTGCTAGAAGCTATGAATTTACATACCCAGGACAAAGAAGCATAACCAGGCATTGTGCCCTTTTTTGGATTAAACAAAGCCTGGGGAAGCTAAAATAGAAATGAAAGTTATGAAAGTAGAAAGCAAATATGCGGCTAGCAGTAAATAAAGTCCTAGTACAAGAAGTGTTAAAAAAGATTAGCCTGAAGGTTGTATATCTGAACACAAGGCAAACTCAGTAAAGGACAGAAACTAATAGCACACACAGTCGTAAACACGTATAATATGATTACATCTACACAGTCATGCTCCCACATGCAACTAAGGCTGGGAAGTGAACATCCAAGGTTATTCAAACTTTAGGAAGGACAGGAAACAAAAAAATGAATGGTGCTGTGAAAGATTAAATTAGTGCAACAGAGAGAAAGGTTACGAAACACGAAGAGGTGAAAAACATTAGCCGGAGTTGTCATTTGGCCTCCAAACAGAAATGATATGGTGGGTTATGGCATTAAATTAAATCATTGAATATATTTTTCAAAAGCAGCAAATAGATTTCTAGAGGCTAACAATGTCAAACAACAAGGAGTGAGAACAGGAGTATATCACTGAGACTGAGCCATGACCATACTGAATATCATGTGAGCTAGATGGGCTGAATGGTTCTGGTTCTACTCTTGTTCCAATATTCTACGTTTCTAATAAGTTTTTAGATTAGATTAGATTACTTACAGTGTGGAAACAGGCCCTTCGGCCCAATAAGTCCACACCGACCCGCCGAAGCGCAACCCACCCATACCCCTACACTTACCCCTTCACCTAACACTACGGGCAATTTAGCATGGCCAATTCACCTAACCTGCACATCTTTGGACTATGGGAGGAAACCGGAGCACCCGGAGGAAACCCACGCAGACACGGGGAGAATGTGCAAACTCCACACAGTCAGTCGCCTGAGGCGGGAATTGAACCCAGGTCGCTGGTGCTGAGGCATCAGTGCTAACCACTGTGCCACCGTACCGCCCCTAAGTTCCTGACGTATTCTCCATAATGGGTCTTGATCAATCAAAACTGACTGGCTAACCAATCAGCCCCCTGTTCTCAGACAGTATAAATTGTTGCTCCTTTTGTAATTTGATATTCTTGAACTCAACAGTTTGTCTTTCAGCAATGCTAAAGGTCTGTGTTCAAATGCTGTGTTTAAGACCAGACCAAAGTTTTAGTGGTGTCATCCAAGCATCAGTATAGGACAACTATTTTTACAAATATATAAAAATGATCTGAACTTGAATATATACAGAGTATAATTTCAAAAGTTGCAGACAACAAAAACCCAGAAATATCAGAAACATAAAGACAGACTGGTGAAATGGAAAGAGATACGGATGAAATTTAATGCAGAGATATATGAAATGATTGATTTTGGTCAGAAGGACTGGAAGACAATTTTCAAGTGGGTACATGAACAAAGAGACCCATGAGTGAACACACACAAGTGTTTGCAGATAGTAGGACAAATCATGAAGGCTATCACACGCTATTTGAGGCACTGTCATAGGGTCATAGAAAACTAAAGTACTGATTTGCACCAGTCAAAAGCAACCATCTAACTATTTTAATTCTGTTTTCAGATACTTGGCATCTCAAGTGCACATCTAAACATTCATGTGTAATGAGGGTTTTTGCCTCTACCCCTCTTACAGGCAGCAAGTTCCCGATACCCACCACTCTTTGGGTGAAAATGTTTTTCTTCACATTTCCTTTAAATTTTCTGCCACTTAGATCTATACTGCTGGTTGGTGATCCCTCAGTCAAGGGGAAATAGTTGCGTTCAACCTCATGAAGAGTTTCGAAAGAATAAATAAGGTCAGCATAAGGGTCCCATAAATGGGTCAGTAACCAGACAACATAGATTTAAGGTGATTGGCAAGAGGACCAGAAATGACATGAGGCCTAAATATAATATACAATGAGTTATGATGATCTGGAGCACACTACTTTAAAGAGAAGTGGAAGCCGATCCAATAGCAATTTTCAAAAAGGGAACTGGATTAAAAATGGTATGAACTCATGTAAAGTAGAATTTTTGAAACCAATTCTTTTAGGCCAGAAGTCAACCTTTACATGGGATATATTTGAGGGATGGATAGGAGTGTTTGATTTGGACTCCAACTGGAATTTAAAAAAACACAGATAAAATAAACACTAACTCTGAAGAGCTAATCAATTATAACTTAAAATAGAGTCATAGCGATGTGCAGCAAGGAAACAGACCTTTCAGTTCAACTCGTACATGCCGACCAAATATCCCAACCTAATCTCTTCATATTTGCCAGCACTTGGCCCATATCCCTCTAAACCCTTCTTATTCATATACCCATCCAGATGCCTTTTAAAATGCTGAAATTGTGCCAGCCTCCACCACTTCCTCTGGCAGCTCATTCCACACATGCACCACCCTCTGTGTGAAAAAGTTTCCCCTCGAATCCCTTTTATTTCTTTTCCCTCTCGCACTAAACTTATGCCCTCTAGTTCTAGACTCCCCTACCCCAGGGAAAAAAAGATTTGCCTATTTATCCTATCCATGCCCCTCATGATTTTATAAAGCTCTACCTCAGCCTCCAATGCTCCAGGGAAAACATCCCCAGCCTATTCTGCCTCTCCCTGTAGCTCAAACCTTCCAACCATGGCAACATCCTTGCAAATCTTTTCTGAACCTTTCAAGTTTCACAACAACCTTCTGATAGGAGGGAGGCCGAGCCCAACATTCTGTACAGCCGCAACATGACCTCCCAATTCCAATACTCAGTGCTCTGACCAATAAAGGAAAGCATACCAAACACCTTCTTCACTATCCTATCTACCTGCAATTCCACTTTCAAGGATCTATGAACCTGCACTCCAAGGTCTTTGGTAAGGTCCTGGGGAGTGTTGCTGAACATTCAGTGTGTAAGTCCTGCTCTGATTTTCCTTTCCAAAATGCAGCACCTGGCACTTAACTAGAATAGAATGAATTGAATCCCTAGTGTGGAAGCAGGCCATTTGGCCCATCAAGTCCACACCAACCCTCTGAAGAGTAACTGACCCAGACCCATTCCCCTACCCTATTACTCTATTAATGCACTCAACCTACACATCCCTGAACACTACAGGGAATTTAGCTTAATCTATTCATCTAACCTGCACGTCTCTGGACTGTGGGAGGAAAGCGGAGCACCCGGAGGAAACCCATGCAGACATGGGAGAACGTGCAAACTCCACACAGAGACAGTCTCGCAAGCCTGGAATTGAACCTGGGTCCCTGGTGCTGTGAGGCAGCAATGCTAACCACTGACCCACCATGCTGCCCATTAAACTCCATCTGCCACTCCTCAGACCATTAGCCCATCTGATATAGATCCCAATTTACTCCGAGGTAACCTTCTTCGTTGTCCACTGCACCTCCAATTTTGGTGTCATCTGCAAGTCTAATAACGATATCTCCTATGTTCACATCCAAATCATTTGTATAAATGACAAAAAGCAGTGTAGCCATTGCCGATCCTTGTGGCACAGTTTTCCAGCCATCCCATTACCTGTGAACATCTGCCCACAATTAACTTTGGAAAGTTCTTGCCTAATACCATCAAAATTAGTCTTCCTCCAATTCAGAACTTCAACTTTTAGATCTGGTCTATTCTTTTCCATCACCATTTTAAAATTAATGTAATCATGGTTGCTGACACCACAGTCACCTGCCCTGCCTTCTTCCATCACACCTCACCCACCCACCCCCCAATAAAACGAGCTTATTAAAACATTCAGTATTAACAAATGTTTTCATAATGAAGACTTCTTTCTCCCCCAAAGTGAAGGCAATAATTTTGAAAGACATAGAGGAACCACACAACGAGCAATCAAAGCAGCTTTTGTAAATCATTCAAACCCAGAGGGAGCAGGACATGGATCCCATGCAAGGCTCTTGAAAGAGGAGGTGCTAGCCAACAAACCAGATTTTTAAAAAGTCTGGCGTCAATGGTAAAGGAAAAGCTAATGGAGCAACACTAGAAGCATTTGCAATAAACTGCCTGAACTCAAGGCTGCTTGTATCAAGGAACTACGACACAAGCAGAACAGAAATACTGCTTACCTCGGAAGATGGACAGAAATAGGACAGCAAAGGAGAGAATTTCAGGAATACTATAAAAGCTAAGAGTACAGTTCTCTATGCAAGGACAAAACAACTAAAAACATGCCCGAAAGAGAGAGAATAAGAAACAACATAAATTAAATGGCTGTAGTGGAGTTTATAGCAAAGGACAGGCCACCAGTGGTGTACCAAGAGTTGCAAAGAAAACATTGAGACAAACGCCTTACAAAATATTACCACTAGCACCCAAATGCTGCAGGGACAAAAACTGGGATGGATTAAAATAAAACTGAATACAGGGCAGAAAGCAAATGTTATTGGTTACGAACTGTAAATTTGTCAATTTACTCTAATAAAATAGGAGAAGCTGTGGATTCAGAGCGTATTGATATTTTACCTAATATACTTCACATGCAAAGGGGACAAAAACAATGCACGAAATAATTAATCATTATAACACAACCTGCCATTCATAATCTGCTCACTTCCATAATTCAAATAAATAAAAACATGAGATTAATTACTAAAATTGTGCAGAACATAGAAGTGGCCAGAATACCTGGTCAAAGTGACACAGGCTTTCAAAGAGGAAATCAGTTGGAGAGGTTGAGGGAGGGGAGCTCCATTAGAATGCAGACAGCTAACAGTACATTCATCAATGGTGTATATGATAGGTCTGGGAGGAATGGTATACAGAATATCAAAAATAGAGCAACACAATAGCTATGCTTTTATCTACTTATGTACGTCAATGGGCCCAGACTGATGGGTGAACTAGGACTTGGTGCAAATTTGGACAGGAGAACTTTGGATGCACTTATGTTTACAGAGGGTAGAAATGGGAATAATGCAGTCCAAAGTAACAAAGGAGTAGATCAAGGTTTCAAAAACATGCAGGAGGGAGGACTTAAGGTTGGGAGTTCAGCTTTCTGCTGAACAGTATCAAACTCTACGACTTGATTTGCTAACACTTGATACTGACTCTGTTTGCAAGCAAACGCAAACTGTCTGCTAACAAAGTCACATTCAATACTTTGACCAGGATAGCATTACAAAGCTCTGCAGCAAGGAAGACACCAAACTGTATTGATCATTACCTGAAGCAGTGTTTCAGATCTCCAGATTTCCTGAGCAGCTGGGTCTGTATTCACAGAAGGCTGATGTGAAATGTGACGTTTCAGTAGGCTGGTGTGGGGCCCACCATAGGACGTGAATGGTACACTTGGTGTTCTGTATGAAGAGAATAAAAAACAGATATTGAAGGAGGACACAACATCCTGGTTAACAAATGTGCATTTTCTTCCCACTGATAAATGGTTTTGATAGTAAGTGGCTCAGCCAGATAAATTCTTAACAGTCTCCTGAATCAATTCCTGCTCAATAACATCAGCACTCTGTGGGTGAATACTGAGGGAGCTGGCTTACTGTGACAGAAAGAAAACAAACAGGAGAAAAGCATTTGGTATTCAAATAGATTAGTTTAGTCCAATGTGTACAGGAGAGTTTCCTGACACAGTATGTCAAAGGGTCAACAAGAGGGGAGCTCATATTGGATCTGGTGCTCGGTAATGAACTAGGGCAGGTGTTTGATTTAGTTGTAGGTGAGCACTTTGGAGAAAGTGACCATAATTTAGTTACATTTAGTTTAGCGATGGAAATGGATAGGTACATGCCACAGGTCAAGAGTTATCGATGGGGCAAGGGCAATTATAATGTGATTAGGCAAGAATTAGGATGCATAGAAAGGGGTAGCAAAATGCAGGGGATGCAGACAATGGAAATGTGGAGCTGGTTTAAGGAACAGATATTGCGTGTCCTTGATAGGTATGTCCCTATCAGGCAGGGAGGAAGTGGTGAGGTAAGGAAACCGTGGTTTACTACAGAAATTGCATCCCTTGTTAAGCAGAAGGAGGCGACTTATTTGTTGATGAGGCAAGATAGTTCAGATGAGGTAATGGAGAGTTACAGATCAGTTAGGAAGGATTTAAAGAGAGAGTTAAGAGCAAAGAGAGGACACTAGCAGTCTTTAGCAAATAGAATAAAGGAGAACCCTAAATCTTTCAATAGGTATGTGAGGAATAAAAGGATGACTAGGGTAGAAATAGGGCCAGTCAAAGACAGAAGTAGGAAGTTGACCTTGTCGAGATCGGAGAGTTGCTTAACGAACATTTTTTATTGGTTTTCAATCAGGAAAAGGAGAATATTGTGGAGGAGAAGAATGAGGGACGAGGCAGCACGATGACTCAGTGGTTAGCATTGCTGCCTCACAGCACCAGGAACCCGGGTTCAATTCCCATCTCGAGCAACTATCTGTGTGGAGTTTGCACATTCTCCCCGTGTCTGCGTGGGTTTCCTCCGGGTGCTCCGGTTTCCTCCCACAGTCCAAAGATGTGCAGATTAGGAGAATTGGCCATGCTAAATTGCCCATAGCGTGCATTAGTCAGGGGCATGCAGTGGAATGGATCTGGATGGATTGCTCTTCAGAAGGTTGGTGTGGACTTGTTGGGTCGAAGGGAATCAAATCTAATATTAGACTGGAAAGGATCGAAGTTAGTTATGAACAGGTGTTCTCAATTCTAGAAGGAGTGAAAGTAGACAAGTCTCCTGGGCCGGATGGGATTTATCTGAGGATTCTCTGGGAAGCTAGGGAGGAGATAGCAGAGCCTTTGACTTTGATACTTGAGTCATCATTGTCTACAGGTTTAGGACCAGAGGACTGAAGGATTACAAATGTTGCGCCCTTATTCAAGAAGGGCAGCAGAGATGACCCAGGTCAGTATAGACCAGTGAGCCTTACTTCTGTTGTAGGAAAGGTTTTGGAAAGGATTATAAGAGATAAGGTTTATAATCACCTAGCAAGCAACAATTTGATTTCAGATAATTGGTTTTAGTCAAGGGCAGGTCATGTCTCACAACTAAGTTTTTTGAGAAGGTGTACAAGCATGTAGATGAGGGTAGGGCAGTTAACCTGGTATACATGGACTTCAGTAAAGCCTTTGATAAAGTTCCATATGGTAGGCTATTGGAGAAAACGCAGAGGCATGGGATTGAGGGTGATTTAGCAGTTTGGATTAGAAACTGGATTTCTGAAAGAAGGCAGCGAGTGGTGGTTGATGGAAAATATTCAGCCTGGAGTCTGGTTACTACTGGTGTGCCACAATCACCTGTTTTGGGACCACTGCTGTTTGTCACATTTATAAATGACTTAAGACGCAGGCATAGGTGGATGGATTAGTAAATTTGCAAACGACACTAAAGTCGGTGGAGTAGTGGGCAATTTGGAAGAATGTTACTGGGGCATTTGGACAAACTGCAAGATTGGGCTGAGAGGTGGCAAATGGAGTTCAATGCAGCTAAATGTGAGGTGATGTACTTTGGGAAAAATAACAGGAAGGCAGAATACTGAGTCAATGGAAAGATTCTTGATAGTGTGGATGTGCAGAGGGATTAGATTATATTATTCCAGTGTGGAAACAGGCCCTTCGGCTCAACAAGTCCACACAGAACCGCCGAAGCACAACCCACCCAGATCCATTCCCCTACATTTACCCCTTCACCTAGCACTATGGACAATTTAGCATGGCCAATTCGCCTAACCTGCACATTTTTGGATTGTGGGAGGGAACCGGAGCACCCGGAGGAAACCCACACAGACACGGGGAGAATGTGCAAACTCCACACAGAGAGTTGGGAATTGAACCCAAGTCTCTGGCACTGTAGGGCAGCAGTGCTAACCACCGTGCCGCCCCATTCTTGGAGTCCATGTACATAGCTCCCTGAAAGTTGCCTCCCAGGTTGATAGTGCTGTTAAGAAGGTATATGGTGTGTGTTAGGTTTCATTGGTAGAGGAATTGAGTTCCGGAGCCGCAATATATTGCTGCAACTAAACAAACCACTAGTGCGGCCACTCTTGTATACAGGCCAATATTGTATACAGTTCTGGTCATCATATTTCGGGAAGGATGTGGAAGCATTGGAAAAGGTACAGAGGAGATTTACCAGAATGTTGCCTGGTCTGGAGGGCAGGTCTTATGAGGAAAGGCTGAGAGACTTGGGTCTGTTCTCAATGGAAAGGCGGCGGCTAAGAGGGGATTTGATAGAGACATACAAAATGATCAGAGGATTAGATAGGGTAGACAGTGAAAGTCTTTTTCCTAGGATGATGATGTCAGCTTGTACAAGGGGGCATAACTATAAAGTGAGGGTTGATAGATTTAAGACAGATGTCAGAGGCAGGTTCTTTACTCAAAGTGGTAAGGATGTGGAATGCCCTGCCTGCCAATGTACTTAACTCAGCCACATTAGGCAGACTTAATCAATTCTTAGATAAGCACATAGATGATGTTGGGATAGTATCGGGGGATGAGCTGAAAATAGTTCACAGGTCGATGCAACATCAAGGGCCGAAGGGCCTGTTCTGCGCCGTGTTGTTCTATGTAACTTCATCCCAGAATCCCCAATATAATTGATAGTTAGAAAAACGAGCAAAAGTACCTTGGTGTTGGGGGAGAAACTGTTCCACATGCATTCAGAACTGGTGATGGTGGCACATTCCCCTCTGTAGGGAGAAAGTATTTCAGGTACCTGTCCACTATGACAAAATAGGCACTGTCTGAGGTGCTGAAGAGCTGACCGGATGAACAATTCTGTAACAAGAGTTGAGAGCAATATTAAGAGAACAAAATGCTTCCCACAAGAGCCTTGAAGTTTTTGTGAAGCATTTTATCAGTCTATACCCAGCCCATGATCTCCCACACAGTTCTGTGAAGTATTTGTGTCACTTGCTACTCCCAAAATGTAACATCCCCATTGAAACAATATTCTTGGTCCACATTTTCAACAGCAAGTCTTAATATTGTAAATGAAATGAGAGCAACAAAAGGTGAAGAGAGCTTTGAATAACAATTTATATTTATACTTTGATATGGGAAAAAATATCAAATAAACCTGTCACCAAATTACATAAGCTGATATTAAGACTGATAATTAAAAGCTTAATTAAATAGATTTTAAGGAGTGTAATAAAGGAGGAAAGTAAGGTGAAGAGTTTCAAAGGAAAATTCCACACCTTGCATCCTCGCGATTGAAGGTGGGGTTGCACTAAAGAAATTGTGGTTATACAAGAGTTCAGAACTGGAGAAGCACAGAAAAAAAGTGCTTAAGACTCCTAACACACTTTCACTGAGTTTCAAAACTATTCTGATATTGCATGTATTTGGGAGAAAGAGGGGAAAAAGTTGGTAGATGCCAGATTGGCAGTGCTGTGGAACAGAGACACAGCTGGCAATACTGAACTGAGAGATATTGGTAAAGCTAACTACAAGAATAGCATTCTGCAACAATTCATGTTGACCTGTCACATTATTGTTTAGATGCAATCATAACATCAACTGGAATTTTGCATCCAACATTTTAATCATTATACATAATGATCACAATCTTACATTGATCTTGCACTTTATTTTTCTTTATCTGAGTCCTTTTCAAAGTGACAAATTCATTGGCATGGATTGAAATCACCAAGAGGTGGCCATGCTTTCTGTTGGCTAGGCAAAAGCTCTGTCAATAAACCTTGTGAGACTCTTTCCTCCTTCAAGATATTCCTTAAAACGTACCCCCTTGACCAAGTTTATAGCCTCTTGCCCTAATATCTCCTGCCACTGAGTGTCAGATTTTGCTTTATAATATTCCTGTGAAGGTTCCTGGAATATTTTACATTAAAGAAGTTAAATAAATGTTGTTTTTGAATGGCGAGAATATGGAATTTCTGCTCTACCATACTGAGCAAGTGAGTCACTTTGCACAATTTATAAGGGGAAGCTAAGCAAAGACTGAAGAAGAATGGGAGGATATGTTAATGAGGGTGAGAAAAAGTACCACAACAATTCATATTGATACAGTAGAGTTCATGAAATAAAATGTTCTGAGGAACTTCACAAGATTTTTCAAACAAAATTTAACACAAGAAAATAGGACAGTAACTAAATGTTTGGGCAATGAGATAAATTTTAAGCAGTGAAGAGAGGTAGATGGTGAGGGGTTTAGGGAGAATGCTCCAGAGGCAAGAGTCCCGATAGGTAAAGCTATATCCAAGATGGTTCCGCAAATAAAATCAAGCAGAGGGAAATGCTGGACGGGTACAGGTATCCCAAAGCAGAGAAGATTACAGAGATCTGCTTTTTGGGTGAGCACCTTCAAAGTACGTGAAAATAAGGTCGAGTATTTTTAAAATCAAGAACAGAAGCAGAGTCAATGATAAAAGTTTTGAATGAGCTCAATTTATGTAATGTGGTAGGCTGAAAGATATTTAGGTTAATCAAATATGAAGAATTGTCAAAACCATAGATTGAATAACAACTGTATATTGGGGGTGGGGCGCGGAGGGGAGAGTTGGGTGGGAGATTGCATGCTGTTACAGAGATAGGGTGGAGGAAGATTACATGATGCACAGCTACTTGAATAGATCTGATGAGGGGCTTTACTGAAACACTTCTATGTTATAAATCTCAATTAGAATGGAACTGCCAAGACTTTATGGAATGAATCATTAGCCACAGGGTCAAGGTTACAACTTAGGCATCCCTGACAGAGGCCACTGTTGGCAGTGGGTCAAACACCCAGGCAGCAGGCTCTCTCTGTCCTTTATCCTGTGCCACTTCATATCCAGCAGTCTCAACTTACCCGCGGTGTGGTGAGGTGCATAGCAAAATTGAAGAAATAGTATTCAAAGGGATCTGGTTATGCAGTTAAGAATTGCCAACTACTTTAAAAAAAACTGTGAAAGTCTCTGCATTGCTGGTTCATCGTACAGCTGTTCAAAATTCAATCCCAATGCTCCAAAGAAATTCACAGAACAAAGCGCACCTTGCTACAACCTTTTAGAGTAATAAATGACACAGTTTTCATGAAGAAAAAGAAACATCATTCTATGTAGTGAGAAGGAAGAGAATCGTTCACCAGCAAAACTCGACACATAATTGTCCTAACAGGATTTGGGTGAGTTCTATTTATTATCAAGTGTGAAAACTATGCATTAAATCTGCCAAACAGAGTTAGGGAATCAATATTTCAGGACAAATTTAAACCAGTCTCACACTTGCAGCATTGAGTCCCAGCTGCCTCCTTGGAGTTTGACTGCATGGACATCAGTCACACATTTCCCATCCGCAAACCAGATGTTTTGGTTAGCCTAGACAAATGAAGGATTCACATACACAAATTAAAGGTGGTGGGACAAGTTTACAGGGCAAGATCATTGATTTTATGAAAGAGATATGGTTAAGCTAATCCTTTATGATGTCATCTTTAGACTCAACATAGTTTTGCAAAAGGGAAAGAGTGTTGGAGCAACTTATTAGAGCTCTTTGAGGATGTAACCCAGAGTTGATCAAGGGGGAACCAGCCTATGTAGGTGATTTGGATTTGGTACCATTCTGAAATTGCCAGGGCTCTCAGTCAACCCTGTATTCATGCTGCTAACAGTCATACTGTGTCATTGTCAAGTTGACAAACTGTAACCACTGAATGCCACATGATTGCAGTCACTGAAGCCTCAACTACTTACAACCTTACAATTAATGATCAGGATGAAGAAACAGAATATTTCGCAAGCAATTTGCAGATGACAGGGAGGAACATCAGTTATGGGTAGGATAATAAAAAATTGCCAAAGGATAGAGGTAGGTAAATTCAGTGGACAAAATTTGGCAGAAGAATACACTAGGAAAATAAATTAGGCTTATCATTCTGTCATGAGAAATAGAAAAACAGAATACAGACAGCAGAGTGCGACAGTACATGGATCTGGGACAGCAGGCACATGAATCATAAGAAGTTAACATGCAGGAACAGCATGCAACTAGGAATGCCCTTATTGCAAGAGGAATGAAATATAAAAGAAAGACAGACTTGTTATCACTGTGCAGGCCTTGTGTGGGACTGCACTGAGAGTACAAAGTACAGCTTTGGTCTCTTTACTGACAGATGGATATATTTGTGTTAGCAGTTCAGAGAACGTTCATTTGGCTGATTAAGCAAAAATGAGGACTGCAGATGCTGGAGATTAGAGTTGAGAGCTTGGTGCTGGAAAAGCACAGCAGGTCAGGCAGCATCCGAGGAGTAGGAAAAAAGCCCTTCATCAGGAATGAGGCTGGGAGCCTAGAGGGTGGAGAGATAAATGGAAGGGGTTTGGGTCTGGCGGGGGAAGGTATCTGGGAGTGCAATAGGTGGATGGAGGTGAGGGGTGGGTGGAGTGGATAGGTGGGAAGGAAGATGGGCAGATAGGACAGGTCATGAGGATGGCGCTAAGCTGGAAGATTGGAACTAGGATAAGGTGGGGGAAGGCGAAATTAGGAAACTGGTGAAATCCACATTAATGCCCTGGGGTTGGAGGGTCCCAAGGTGCGCTTCCTCCAGGCATCAGGTGGATTTGACAAGATAGTGGCGGAGGGAACAGTCTTTATGCAAAGCAGGTAGCTTTGCGGAGGAAATATATTTCAGGTGGTTGGTTCAGTTTGTAGGTGGTGGAAGTGGCAGAGGATGATGCGATGTGGAAGGTGAGGACCGGGGGGTTCTGTCCCGGTTGCAGTCGGAGGAGAGGGGTTCGAGGACGGAGTTGCAGGAAGTGAAGAGATGTGCTGGAGGGCATCATCAACCACATGGGAGAAGAAATTGTGGTCTTTAAAGAAGGCCATCTGGTCTGTGGTGTAACTGGTCCTCCTGGGAGCAGATGTGGTGGAGACGGAGGAATTGGGAATAAGGGATTGCATTTTTGCAGGAGGCAGGGTGGGAGTAGGTGTAATCCAGATAGCTGTGGGAGTTGGTGGGGTTGTAGAACATGTCAGTGTTGAACTGGTCACCGTTGATGGAGATGGAGAGGTCCAGGAAGGGGAGGAAGGTGTCGGAGATGCCTGGTTCAAGTGAATTTAAGGTCGGGATGGAATGTGTTGGTGTAGTTGATGAACTGAGCACTGAGATTATTGAGTTGAAGGGGTTATCTTGTGAAGAAATGTTGAGTAGGCTGGGTCTATACTCATTCAAGCTTAGAAGAATAAGAAATGAACCTTTGAAGCAGGATTCTAAAGGATGCTGAAAGCATATTTTCCATTGTGGAAGGATACAGGATTATGGGGCACAGTTTTAATATTAGGGGTTTCCTATTTAAGACTGTAATAAGCAGGAATTTCTTTTCTCAGAGGGTCGTTAGAATTTGGGATTCTCTTCCACAGACGACAGGACAACGTGGTGGCAGGGTCTTTGAATATATTCAAGGCTGAATGAGACTTGTTTTCAATCTGCAAGGGAGTAAAAGATTAAGGTGGTTAAATTGGAAAGTGCTGTTGAATTTACAGCTAGATTAGCCATGATCTTATTGAACGCTGGAGAAAGTTTGAAGAGGTCCATTATTGCATATTTATGATTGCTACATATCATTGATTAGATCTTAGCTGGTGCACTGTGCTCAATTCTGTGCTTTAGGTATTTACTAATAGGGTACCAGAAATGAGAGATCTGATAAGCTGAGATATCCTCCTGAGGGTAGCTACTGCAGAGGGCCTACAGGCAGCTTCCAGAACCGGCATCACATGCAGGACAGAACCAGCAGAGATTATTAGTCTGCTTTCTTTGAACAAAATAAGAGTTATAAGTGACAAGCTGTCTATTTTCATGGTCAGTGTTTCAGGTGAGAGCTGACAAGTTACCAGGTTTCACACATTACCATGATGGGATTTGAACTCATGACATCTAGGTGTTTTGCCCAGTACCACAACAGTACCATAAAAGTACTTCGGGGTTTTAAAGTTGAGAGGAAGTCACTGGACAGAAGCAAGAATCTTGACAGTTGTGCATAATCAATTTCAGAGTTTTGATACCAATTAGCACCCTTACAGTATCCAAGTTCAGATCATTGTACATAGGGATACAGGCCGGGGCACAGTACCTCTGTCTTTATTACTATTAAAATCCCTCTGGAATCTGAAACCATTTTCGTGTTGAGTGAATTTAAATTACGAGGTGCATTTGCTCTTGCTAGTGTGACAGCTCTGACCAGGTACAATGACATGAGCTGGGACTTCTGGCAATGAATCATCAACAAAGACTCAAAGATCAGGTACAGCTATATCAGTTAACATATCCAGATATTCTACCCACGCCCTTGATTGAAACAACACAAATAAAAATGCCCTGAAGCCAGTTATTCAGATTATCCCAAAATCAAGCAAATTAATATCCTGAAACACAAAATGCAAAGAGAAGGATCCGGCACCAACACTACACAGCGAAGGCAGAGTCATCAGCTCCACATACACTTGAGTGAAAGGATACTGAGTGAGAGACTGAGGTTGGTCATTCCTGACAGAGGAAACTGCAGCTTGTTATGATACAGTGGAAAATCAGGTAAAACACCTTCTTGGATTGAAGCTTTCACAGGACCCTGGATGATAAAAACACCAACAGACCAATATTAGAAAGCATTGCAATTTTCAGGAAGCCAGTCTCAAACTGCAGATAGTTTATATCTGTCCTTCACACAAATTTCTGCACAAGAGGCATTGATCTTTTTATAGATAAATATGGACATAAGGAAGACATGAGTAGACAAAACATCTCTGCAAATGAAGATTGTGAACAACTGCTACAGTCAGGGCAGAAATGATTTTTAAAGCTGAGTTAAATAATCATTAAGGAGTGTACAGGGCAATTAAAGGGCAGTGCAAGACAGATTTATATTGATTTTCAAGTTATGGTAAAAGTTCCGAATGATATTTTTTGCATCATTGTTGATTATATTTCTATTCCAAAGAAGGGTGCTCAGTCCTGAACAGCACACATACAACAGATGATGGCATTTTTGACAGATTAGAAAAACTGAATGCACAAACAGTAATTAGAAAAGGTCAATTAAGGAGCTGGGGCAGACACTACCAGACTGAGTCTTGAATAGCTTGGGTAATTTCATTCAA
The DNA here is from genome assembly GCF_020745735.1 of Hemiscyllium ocellatum. Lineage (NCBI taxonomy): Eukaryota > Metazoa > Chordata > Chondrichthyes > Orectolobiformes > Hemiscylliidae > Hemiscyllium > Hemiscyllium ocellatum. Next base: position 56,540,289 of record NC_083424.1, read on the forward strand.
CTGAAAGCTCGATCATGTACTTCATGTTTCAAAAAAGGGTCAAACCAATCTGACATCTGTTATTTGAGAAATGTGGCAAACGATATGATTATGATTTTATGATTTATTCTTTCACGATTACTGGCAATGGGAAGGGATCAGTAGAAATATACAACATGGCTTCTGAAAAGATACAGGGTACCCAACACAAGAATCAATTATTGATTAAGTCACCACAATATTATTAAATATATTATTAAACTGGAGGAGTTTCAGAGAAGATTTACCAGGGTGTTGCCAGGCATGGAGGATTCCAGTTATAAAAATGAGGGAGGAGAAACCGTTCAAAACCAGGGGATATAATTTAAAGGAGAGGTAAGATTTAGAAAGGCCATGAGGGGCAACTTTTGTTATATATTGGTCTGTGTCTGGAATGGACTACCAGAGGAAGTGGTGGATGCAAATAAAGTTACAATGTTTTAAAGATATTTGGATAGAAAGGTTTGGAGGGATATGGGCCAAACACAGGCAAGTGGGCTTACTTGGTTTGGGAACATGGTCAGCATGGATGAGTTGGATGAAACAGTCTGTTTCCATGCTGTAAAATTCCAATATCAGGACCTGAACTGCTGACTCCCTAACCAGGAAAAGTATCCTCTTGGCTACACTAACCGATTATTTAGTACAATCTAGGACATCTAGGCCAAGGGCATCTGTAATATTCATCATTGTCAATATCGTGGTCACTACTTAATTGCTTAAAATGTCACAAAATGTTGTACTAATGCTGCGAATCTGCCCTGAACACAATGTACATTAGTACAACACTGCTCCATACTCACAGGAAGATATGAGAGTGGGAATTCATACTTAAAATCTTCAGCCTGAAGTTTGTAAACTAACTTCATCATTGGGCCACTGTTAAATATAAGAAAAAGAGAATTTTCATTAATAGTAAAAAGTCATCGAAGTGGTAGATTTTAATGCAAACCTTGCATTTAATATCATAGAATATAGAATGTTACAGCACAGTACAGGTCCTTCAGCCCTCGATGTTGCACCGACCTGTGAAAATAATCTGATGCCCATCTAACATACGCCGTTCCATTATCATCCACATTTAAATGGCTTTAATGTCGGCGAGTCTACTACTGTTGTAGGCAGGCTGTTCCACGTCTCTACTACACTGAGTGAAGAAACTACCCCTAATATCGGTCCTAAATCTATCACCCCTCAATTTAAAGCTATATCATTTGAAGCTTGCCATTTGCAAATTGGCTGCTTCTTTTCCAACAATATGGTGAACACATTTCAGAAGTACACAAATGGTTGTGAAGCACTAGAGACATCCAATGGTTGTTAGAAGTGTTATATTAAAGCAAGCAATTCTTTCCGATGCCCTTCATGCGTACAGGTCAACCCAAACGTTATCACAATCACTTAATAATTGTGTATTGTCATTACTGTTACTAGGCAGTGAGATGCAGCAGTGTGTGCGCGCACCAAACTCTTACAAGCAACCAGATAAATGACCGCACAATACGTTCTCCTGAAACAGGTGAGCTAAAAACATTGGCCAGAACAGTCAGAGAAGCAATGCATTTGTCTAAAGTCCAGAACAATCCAAAGATATACGGGTTAGGTGACACTAAATTATCCAAGAATGCACAGGCTAGGTGGATTGGCCATGGTAAAATCCGGGGTTATAGAGGTAGGTTTGGGGGGGCCTTGGTGGGATCTTATTTGGACTCGATGTGCTGACTCGATGTGCCAAATGGCGTTTTTCCTTGTGGTGGCACAGTGGTTAGCACTGTTGTCCCACAGGACCAGAGACCCAGGCTCAATTCTAGCCTTAGGTGACTGTCTGTGTGGCATTAGCATATTCACCCGATATCTGCACCACTGGGTGTTCCAGTTTCCTCCTGCAGTCCAAAGGTGTGCAGGTTAGATGGATTGGCGATGGTAAATTGCGCTGCAGTGTCTAGGCTTGTACAAGCTAGGTAGATTAGTCATGTAGGAATAGAGTAGGGGATTGTGGGGCTGAGTCTGTATGAGATGCTGTTTGGAGGGCTAACATAGAGTCCATTCAGCCCATCAAGTCTATCTGCAGGTCACAAAATCATATACTTGAAATCCAAGATACTGCGCTTCCCAAAGATAATGTACAGACTGGGGCTGTTTTCTCTAGAGCATTGAAAGCTGAGGGGTATTTTTATAGAGGTTTATAAAATCAGGAGGGGTATGGATAGGATAAATAGACAAAAGTCTTTTCCCTGGGTTGGGGGGGGGGGTGGAGTCCAGAACTAGAGGGCATATGTTTAGGGTGAGAGGGGAAAGATTTAAAAGGGACCTCAGGGGCAACGTTTTCACGCAAAGGATGGTGAGTGTATGGAATGAGCTGCCTGAGGAAGTGGAGGAGGCTGGTACAATTACAGAATTTAAAAGACATCTGGATAGTTATATGAATAAAAAGCGTTTAGAGGGATGTGGGGGTCGAGAGTGTGGTGCTGGAAAAGCACAGGAGGTCAGACAGCATCCGAGGAGCAGGAGAATCGACATTTCGGACATAAAGCTTTCATCAGGAATGAGACTTGTGGGTCAGGGGGAGGATAACTGAGAGATAAATGGGAGGGGGGTGAGGTTGGGGGGCAGTGGGGGGGAGAGGTAGCTGAGAATGCGATAAGTCGGAGAGGAGAGTGGAGCGGATAGATGGGAAAGGTGATGGACAGGTCCTGAGGGCAGTGTCAATTTGGAGGCTTGGGACTGAGATAATGGGGGTGGAGAGGAAATGAGGAAACTAGTGAAATCCACATTGATCTTGCATGGTTGCAGGGTCCCAAGATGGAAGATGAGGCATTCTTCCTCCAGTCATCGGGTTGTTAGGGTTTGCAATGGAGGAGGCCCAGGACCTGCATGTGCTTGGTGAAGTGAGAGGGCAGTTGGAGCGTTCAGCCACGGGGCAGTGGTTGGTTGGTGCGGGTGTCCCAGAGATGTTCTCTGAAACGATCCACAAGTAGGCATCCTGTCTCCCCGTTCCACATCGGGTGCAATGGATACAGTAGATGACATTAGTGGAGGTACAGATGTGGAAGGATCCTTTGGGGCCTTGGATGTGAGTGAGGTGGAAGGGGAGGACCAGAGGGATTCTGTTCTTGTTGCGGTTGGAGGGGTGGAGTTCAAGGACAGAGGTTCTCCTGCTCCTCGGATGCTGCCTGACCTGCTGCGTTTTCCCAGCGCCACACTCTCGACTCTGATCTCCAGGATCTGCAGTACTCACTTTCGCCCCCTTTTGAGGGATGTGGGTCAAGAGCTGGCAAATGAGACTAGATTAATCTAGGATATCTGGTCAGCATGGATAGGTAGGACCTGTTTCCATGCTGTACATCTCTATGACTCTACATATCCAAATGTCTTTTAAACACTGCATCCATCACTTCCTCTGCTCCAGTGAACCCATACACTCCAGTGAAACAAGCCCCAGCCTGTCCAGCCTCTCTTTTTAACTCAATTCCCAGCAATGTCCTGGTAAATCTTTTGTGAACATTCTCCAGCTTAATAATATCCTTCCTGTAACAGGGCGACCAGAACTGGACTCAGTACTCCAGAAGAATCATCAACATCCTGTTCAACCTCAACACGACTTAACTCCTACACTCAAAGGAGTGAGAACTGAAGGAAAGGATGCTGCCTGAACTGCTGTGCTCTTCCAGCACCACTAATCCAGAATCTGGTTTCCAACATCTGCAGTCATTGTTTTACTCCGAAAGTGTGCTAAATGCCTTCTTAAATACCCTGTCCACCTGTGATGCAAATTTCAAAGAACTACATACCTGAACCCTTAGGTCTCTGTCAGACAACACTACCTAGGGCCCTTCCATTAATTGTACAAATCCTGCCTTTGTTTGTTTTACCAGAATGCAATACTTTGCATTTATCCAAACTAAACTCCATCTGCCACTCATCAACCCATTGCAGTTTTCTGAAGATGAGCTTAAATATTTACCTAACACAGCTGTTGCTGACCTATGAATGCTTGCTAATGAAGCTTATGGAAATAGTTTTTGTTATATCCTATTTGCTGTTGACAATATCAGATAAAAGCCAAATATAAATAAAGGTTTACATCTCTGCAAGACCTTTCTCAAAGGGATGTTTCAAAAGTGCATCGCAGCAGATACAGTAATTCTGAAACTTTGATTCACTGATGGAAATTAGACTGACAGTTAATCTGACAACATGTGTGAATAGAGAAGCAGTTAACGTTTCAAGTCTGATAAAACTCCTAAGAACAATTCCTAATAAGAGTCATACTTGACAGGAAATATTACACTGTTCTGTCTCTGCAGATGCTATGAGATCTGTTCAGCTTCTCTGGAATTTTAATTACAGGACAGAGCTAAAAATCAGGAGTCGCCCAATCAGGACTGAAAAATTGAATGTTAATCAATTTTTCTTAGTGGTAAAGGTAGATAATTCTTGACGAGGAAGAGAGTTGGATGTTATCAGGGATTGGGAGATCAGATCAGCCATGAGCTTATTGGATGGCAGAGGTGGTTTGAGGAGCTGAGTGTTTTGTTTAAGAGAAGACAACTCACCATCACTTTCTCAACAGCAATTAGGAATCGGCATTAAGTGCTGACCCAAGAAGCCCACAGCCCGTGAATGGACTTTTAAAAAAAAGAACAATGAGATCATAGTTGGTCTCCCTACCACTGATACTCCAACTCCCTCTTCTACTCGTACTCCTAACTCAAGTTTGTAAGCATACAAGGAAGATTGACTACTTTTATAATTTAGGCTCCTTAGAGTCAATCTTCAGTTCTATCCTTCTACAATGAAAAGGAAGCAAGAATGGTTATACCTGGGATCTAAAAAATCAACCACAGCAGCGTATTCACTTGGATTCAAACGACCCTGCAAATATCGCAAGTTCCAACCAGGAACAGTTCCATCTGGGTTGCCAAACACACTCTCCATTAGCCAGGGGAAAATCAAATGGAGCTCCTAGAAACAGCAAAACAAAAAAAAAAAACAGGTTCACCAAGCAGCTGAGTAACTAAATACTGATAAAAGGCAAAAGACACACTAGAAAAGTAAAAAGGCTCCCTGATGGTGAAAATGCATAAGAGCTTTATGAATATAGCTTTGTGAGAATACAGAAGGCATGCTCAGTGAGTTCATGGGTGACACCAAAATTAGTGGTAAAGTTGACATTGAAGAAGGCTACCTAAGATTACAAAGAGATCTTGACAAATTAGGTCAACAGGTATTGCCTTTTAGCAAAACGAACAAGGGCAGAGCTCGCACAACTGAAGTACGGCCTAGGGTAGTATTGGGGAAAAAAAACGTGAGAAAAGAATGAGAGTTAATCTTTTTGAAACATACAAGACTCTTAAGAAAAACTGAAGAGGGATCAGGGCTGGGTCCAATTCTGATATTTATATAAATTATTTAGATGAAAATATAAAGGTACGTTGTTGTGGTTCTGTTCGCCGAGCTGGGAATTTGTGTTGCAGATGTTTCGTCCCCTGTCTAGGTGGCATCCTCAGTGCTTGGGAGCCTCCTGTGAAGCGCTTCTGTGATCTTTCCTCCAGCATTTGTAGTGGTTTGAATCTGCCAATTCCGGTTGTCAGTTCCAGCTGTCCGTTGCAATGGTCGGTATATTGGGTCCAGGTCGATGTGCTTATTGATTGAATATGTGGATGAGTGCCATGCCTCCAGGAATTCCCTGGCTGTTCTCTGTTTGGCTTGTCCTATAATAGTAGTGTTGTCCCAGTCGGATTCATGTTGCTTGTCATCTGCGCATGTGGCTACTAAGGATGGCTGGTTGTATCGTTTCATGGCCAGTTAGTGTGGTTGGCAAGTTTACAGGTGGCACTAAAATTGGTGGTGTAGTGAACAGCAAAGAAGGTTATCTAAGATTACAGATAGATCTTGATCAAGTCAGTCAATGGGCTGAGGTGTGCACATGGAGTTTAATCTAGATAAGTGCAAAGCATTGCGTTTTGGTAAAACATGCAAAGGTACAATTAATGGTAGGGCCCTAGGTAGTATTGTGGAACAGGTAGACCTTGGGGTTCATAGGGTCATAGAGATGTACAACACTGAAACAAACCCTTTGGTCCAACTCGTCCATGCCGACCAAATATCCCAACCCAATCTAGTCCCACCTGCCAGCACCCAGCCCATGTCCCTATAAACCCATCCTATTCATTTACCCATCCAGATGCCTTTTAAACATTTCAGTTGTACTTCACCACTTCCTCTGGCAGCTCATTCCATACACATATGACCCTCTGCGTGAAAAAGTTGCCTCTTAGGTCTCTTTTATATCTTTTCCCTCTCACCCCGAACCTATGCCCTCTAGTTCTGGATTTCATCACCCCAGGGAAAAGACCTTGTCTATTTATCCAATCCATGTCCTTCATGATTTTATAAACTGCTATAAGGTCACCCCTTAACCTCCAATGCTCTAGGGAAAACAGCCCCAGCCTGTTCAACCTCTCCCTGTAGCTCAAATCCTCCAACCCTGGTAACATCCTCGTAAATCTTTTCTGAAACATTTCAAGTTTCACAATATCCTCCCAATAGGAAGGAGACCTGAATTGCATGAAGTATTCCAACAGTGGCCTAACAAATGCTCTGCACAGTTGCAACATGACTCCCAGCTCCTGTACTCAATACTCTGACCAATAAAGGAAAGCGTACTCAATGCCTTCTTCACTATCCTATCTACCTGCAACTCCATGGACTTTCAAGGAGCTATGAATTTCAGTTTCGAATTGAGCTAATCAAGTTTAGTTTCTCACTAACAAATTTCTGGATTACAAAAGGAAGTTGTGAAACATTTACCTGGATCACCAGTACTCAGTATTAACCAGAACATTTCAATATTAAAAAGTAACCCCTTTTCTTTACTTACTAGTTCAGATTAATATCAACTACAGAAATACAAATGTGATATTACAAAAATATACAGGGTACTGAGCTGGGCTGATCAACTGAAGATTTTGACTCTTTTTGATAAAAGTAGGATGGAGTGAGGGAAGAGGATGGGCTCATTAATTATATTTTCCACCAGACTATTTTACTAGTCCAAAGCAAGGTGGGAAACATTAAATGGTGGGCGGCATGGTGGCACAGTGGTTAGCACTGTTGCCTCACAGCGCCAGAGACCCGTGTTCAATTCCTGACTCAGGCGACTGACTGTGTGGAGTTTGCATGTTTTTTTTAGATTAGACTTACAGTGTGGAAACAGGCCCTTCGGCCCAACAAGTCCACACCGACCCGCCGAAGCGCAACCCACCCATACCCCTACACTTACCCCCTACCTAACACTACGGGCAATTTAGCTTGGCCAATTCACCTGACCCGCACATCTTTGTGACTGTGGGAGGAAACCGGAGCACCCGGAGGAAACCCACGCAGACACGGGGAGAACGTGCAAACTCCACACAGTCAGTCGCCTGAGTCGGGAATTGAACCCGGGTCTACAGGCGCTGTGAGGCAGCAGTGCTAACCACTGTGCCACCGTGCCGCCCGAAATGTTCTCCCCACGTCTGCGTGGGTTTCCTCCAGGTGCTCCGGTTTCCTCCCACAGTCCAAAGCTGTGCGGGTCAGGTGAATTGGCCATGCTAAATTGCCCCTAGTGTTAGGTAAGGGGTAAATGTAGGAGTCTGGGTGGGTTGCACTTCGGCGGGTCGGTGTGGACTTATTGGCCCGAAGGGCATGTTTCCATACTGTAAGTAATCTAATCTAAAATTTAGCTTTCTTAAACAGCAGAATATTCACACCGATTAGTGCAAGATCTGGAGGATACCAAGGAGTAATTCCTTGAAACTTGTGTCACAGGTGGACAGGGTGGTTAAGGCAGCATTTAGCATACTTTCCCTCATTTTTCAGACCATTAAGTACAGGAGTTGGAACATCATGTTGAGATTGTACAAGATGTTGGTGAGGTCGCTTCTGGAGTACTGCATTCAGTCCTGGTCACTCTGTTATAGGAAGGATATTATAAAGTTGGAGGAGGTTTCAGAAGAGATAAACCAGGACATTGCAGAGAAAGGATTGAGGTATTAGAGAGACTGGATAGGCTGGGTCTCTTTTCACTGGAATGTAGGAGGTTGAGAGGTGACCTTCTAGAAGTTTACAAAATCAAGACAGGGTATCTATAAAATAAATGTCAGGGATCTTTTCCCTAGGGTGGGGGTATTCAAGACTGAGGGCATATTGTTCAGGAGGGAGGAGAAAGATTCAAAATAGACATGAGGTACGATTTGTTTTTAAAAACAGAGTGGTTCATATGTGGAGTGAATTGCCAAAGGATGAGGTGGATGCACAATGTTACAATGTTAAAAAAACATTTAGATTAGTACATGAATAAGAAATATTTGGACCGCAGGCAGGTGAGACTCATTTAGTTTGAGATTATAGTCAGCATGGACTGGCTGGATTGAAGGGTTTGTTTCCACGTATAATTCTATGAATAGGAGGCCATTTGGCCCTGCAAGGTTACTCTTGTCAATTACAATCTAGCAGACCTTTGATCTCAATTTCATTTTCTTGCAGGATTCTCCAATTGTTCATATATTCATAAATCTAACAATCTCCACCTTAAACAACTAAGTACCCATATCTCACTTGATGAGAGAATTCCACAGATTCACAATACCCAAAGTAAAAGAATGCTCATGCAAAGTCCATCTGTAGTGCTGTGGTCATGCCTTGCTGCATCCTTTCACACAGACAGGGTCAGAAATAAGGACTGCACACACTCAAAGGATGTGTAGTTATGGCCTGGGATGGCATAGAGGGTATATACACCCAAGGTCAATGTACTGGAAGAACTGTCAAGAGTTATCACAAAAGAGAGATAAGGTAGCATCATACCTTGGGTGAATAATCTTCTATCGCTTTGGATAATTCATGACATCTCTGAAATAGAGGCTTATTCGTACCATCTGCTTTTAGAAGAGCCTGCAAAGAGAGAACAATTCCATTCCTTCATTTTCTGAAAAGGCTTCTGACAGGGATCAGAATTCCAAATATCACCAGAAAGTATAGACAAAAATCTACAAATGTGCAAGTTCAATTTATAGATGCTTTCAAGGAACAAGTGGAAGAGAAACTGATTCCTGAAAGTTACAATCTATCACACAAAAAGATTCAAGGACAAATAGCAAAAAAACTAACACTGTAGAGAACCTAAGGACACTCACAATAAAGAGCTAGTAGCCATCATATAGCCATCAACCTTTCATTCTGTGCACCCAGATCATTTCTATACCTCAGCTTCCCAAAATGGGATCATAAGTTAAAACCTTGGGGGTAACAAGCTCCAAAGCAGCAATAACCACCAGTGCTCATGCCCCCGTTCCCCACCAGCTGACAGACCATCTCTTCAGTTACCTGCTTTTCGATGTGGGATTAAAGAAAATTTCCAAGCTTTGGAATAGATATCAGTGGGAGAATTTGGGAAGGATTGATCTATATTGTCACAGTGCTATCTGCTTCCACCTCACACTATCATTGCGGTTGTCATTTAATCATTCCAGTTAACCACAAAACTTTTCTTGCGCTCTTCTTCTACCCCCAGTTTCTACATGGCATCCTGCTGTCTGTTCAGCTCATTTCCAATGAGTTACAATGCTGATGGCCTTTGGTCAGATATGTTTATTCTGTTGCACAGAGGTATTAAACCTGCTGAGTGTTTAAAGAGTTTAAATTGTGTTTATTTCAGATTTCCAGCATCCACAGGGTTCTGTTAGGAATAAAACCCAAAGCCAAGGCCGTCGGCTGAGCCCGGTGCACTCACCAGCAGGTAGCTGGGCTGCTGTAAGGGCAGGGCCGCCATGCCTTCCCCGCAGAGGGTATCCCGCTGCGATAAGCGGCCACACACCCGCCCAAACAACCCCCGCCACACTCCAGAACCACTCGCCAGCTTCAAGCCGCCGCGCCGATCGCCGTCATCAACCTGCGACATCAATATCACGTGGTCCTGACTGCAACACCCGATTGGAGAACAATGTGAAGGGAAAGCCGCTGCTGATTGGAACAGACCGGGGGAGGAATCCGCTGCTGATTGGACGTGATGAGACGAATCCGGATTCTGATTGGATGAGGTCGGACAGAGGTTCGCTGCTGATTGGGTCATATAGGTCTTGGCTGACGATTGGTGTAGGTGAACTTGACAGGGCTGGCGGTTCGAGTAAGGCTAGTTACTGATTGGTCGGGTTAAAGCACGGGTTTGGCGAATGGGAACAATGTTACCGTGTGACTGAAATCACAGCGAGAAACCCGCGAGTAATGTTCATTCGGGAAAATGGCGGCTTCTGATTGTTTGGATGTTGGTGTAAAGTAAAGAGTGAGGAGCGGGGGGAGAGAGGGAGGGGGAAGGGTCCAGTGGGAGCGAGGGGGAGGGGCCCAGTGAGAGAGAGGGGGTGGGGCCCAGTGAGAGAGAGGGGGTGGGGCTCAGTGAGAGCGAGGGGGAGGGGCCCAGTGAGAGCGAGGGGGAGGGGCCCAGTGAGAGCGAGGGGGAGGGGCCCAGTGAGAGCGAGGGCGTGGGGCCCAGTGAGAGCGAGGGGGTGGGGCCCAGTGAGAGCGAGGGGGAGGGGCCCAGTGAGAGCGAGGGGGTGGGGCCCAGTGAAAGCGAGGGGGAGGGGCCCAGTGAGAGCGAGGGGCCCAGTGAGAGCGAGGGCGTGGGGCCCAGTGAGAGCGAGGGGGTGGGGCCCAGTGAGAGCGAGGGGGTGGGGCCCAGTGAGAGCGAGGGGGAGGGCCCCAGTGAGAGCGAGGGGGAAGGGCCCAGTGGGAGCGAGGGGGTGGGGCCCAGTGAGAGCGAGGGGGAGGGGCCCAGTGAGAGCGAGGGGGAGGGGCCCAGTGAGAGCGAGGGGGAGGGGCCCAGTGAGAGCGAGGGGGAGGGGCCCAGTGAGAGCGAGGGGGAGGGGCCCAGTGAGAGCGAGGGGGAGGGGCCCAGTGAGAGCGAGGGGGAGGGGCCCAGTGAGAGCGAGGGGGAGGAGCCCAGTGAGAGCGAGGGGGAGGGGAGCGGAGCTTACCCCCCAGTGAGGGGGGGGGAAGGGAGCGCTCCCCATTGAAAACAGAGAGAAGGGGAGAGCCCCCCCCCCAGTGAGAGCAAGGCGGGGGGAGCAGTGAAAGCGGGGGAAGGGGGAGTAGTGAGAGCTGGGCCCGGGGCGGGGGGAGCAGTCAGAGCGGAGTGGAAGATGGGACAGTGAGGGGGGAGGGACAGTGAGAGCATACCTGGGGGAAGGGGGTTAGGGGGGCGGTGAGAGCAGGAGCAGGCAGAGGGGGAGCAGTGAGAGGGGGCCCAGGGTGAGGGGGGCAGTGAGAGCTGGGCCATGTGGGGAGAGGGGTACAGGGAGAGCAGGGTCTGGGGGAAGGGGGGGCACTAAGAGCGGGGTCTGGGAAGGCATTAACAGTTCGGTCTGATCCTCAGGAGGGCAGTAATAGTGAAAGTATTGAGATGGGAATGGTTTATTTGGAATGTGATGAGGTGCTTTTCCCTGTAAACGGTTGATGATTTGTTTTGGGCTTGTTTCCTGGTGATGTGGTAAAAGCTGTTGTATGGAATGGCGGAGTCTCCCCAGAGAGGTGGTGGCTAGCAGACTGAACTGTGCAGTGATAGTGGACATGGGTTTGTCATCGTAAGCAACAAACAGAAGGATGTGAAACATGGGTGTATTTTATGGTTGAGATTCAGCATTTTAAGCTTTTTATGCTTTTAAAATTTGAAGATGGGAAGCACAAGCTTTATTTGTGTTTTTAGGTGACTGACCACACTATCAGCCGAGTTCCCCTAATAGTTTGCCACATCGAAGTCCTCACCACCTCCTTTTTCAGATATCACAATCCATCCTTTCAGAGTGATTCTTCTCTAAAACTTTTGGTTCACACTTGTAATTATCAGAAGCCACATAATCCCTACAGTGCAAAAAAAAACCGTTCTGGGACAAAAGGAAACTCTGGGCATTTGCTACATTGCTGAATCTCCCACAGAGGGAGATGGTCAGATGCTGGTGTGCCTTCGCACCCAGGTAGCAACTTCCCACTTGCAGAGAGACACCAATGTCTTCTGCATCTCCTACAGTGGTCTGTACCTTTCAGGAATTACAACCCTGACTCCCCACCTAACCCTACCTTTATCAATTGACAGCTCATTCTTATACATTTAAAAAGGAAGCCTGATTTCTAAATCTGTATATGTGTTTGCCACCTATTTGCAATATAGATCTATGCCCTTGGTAATACAGCGTCCCTATGGGTTGTTCTATCTGTGTCATCTACTTTGACTGGCAACTCCTACATGTAAAAAGTCATCCTTGAGTTCTATATCACTTGGGGATGGTAATTTGATCACCTGTACTTAATATCACATCTATCAAATCAAAGCCCATGTCTGCATTTGGGTTGCAATTGAAGTGGGCACTGGAGACTTTGAGTTTAAAGGAACTGTCAGTGGCCCATGGTAAGGTTTGATTATGAAATCACAACAATACAGGTATTTATGAAATCACATTCCAAAGTCCAAAGACATTGTTTCATGCTCTGTCTGAGTATAATTTTGCACACTGGCACAGGATTTGTAAGGCAAATGCAATCTGTTTTTCTTCACTATTATCCAAGACATTAGTGAGCTGGACACTTACTGCATATGGAGAAGTGTCACCTGCTAGCTGAGTCTTATTGGACATGTATAATGTACAAGCATTACACCGTTTAAATGTACAAGCATTGTACCATTGAAATGTATAAGTATACCATTGTACCATCTTCCAATTTACTACCACACAACTTGAACACTTTGTCACACTTGTCTGTCCTAAACCCCAGATGAAATATGTTTACCAGACTTGATAGAATTTGCCATAATAATTCACTAGACTAAAGCAAGATCTGAGCTCAGAGATATTCTGAGGGTGTGGTATATTTCCTGTTACAGTATGGGTTGATGTGAGCCACCTTTGTCTAACTTGTGACCCAAATACCTGACAGAATTTTGAATATTATACATTTGACTGCTTTGATTTGTACTTCATGCTCTTCCAAATGTTGGAACATCTCAACCTGTCATCAAAAGGTTGCCTATTGGAAATGAACTAAGTAAAACATTGAACTAACATACTGCTCCCTGAATTATTTGCAAAATATGATGTTCATTAACTCTTGAACAACTCCAAAGGCTGAAGAAAAATGGCAGCCTTTGTAAAGTGAAATAGATCTATGTAGGAATTAATAGGCAAATATGATTTTGACCGATGATTCAAGTTGCGGATAGGCATTCGTGAAATTTAATAATGAAAATATCACAACTCCGACAGCAAGTGAAGGGATCGTCGACATTTGTGAAACTACCGGATGGATTACATGCTAATATCTGAATTGCTTTCTAATTCCTGCATATTCTTACACTAGCATACATCTTTGCACTGCCACTTATGGGAGTAGTCTTGTTGACAAGTAAATAGATGTTCTGCAAAGAAGGAAGGTGCTGAGCCAGTGGCAAAGTCCCCTGCATCAATATTGAGATTGCTGAGCAGGATGTGAAAAGTTAGGAAGAATTAACCTACAGCTGCTTGCTGTGGGAGAAGGTCAGTGAGAGAAAGGATGGGCAATTAAGATTATAGGTTGGAAAGAGGAAATTCTGTGCCTCAAAGGACACTACTAAGGATGCAGAAGAGGCAAAGATGGCCAAACTAATTAAAATACATAAAGCCTGGGTCAGTGACAAGAGAATAGGAAAGAGTGTTGAAGAGGCCAAAGTACTCAGGCTAAAATGAAATGACCAATGAAGAGGGGATTAAGTAAGAGGAATCTGTTCTGAAGAAGGGTCACTGGACTCAACATTATAACTCTGCCTTCTCTCCACAGATGCTGCTAGAAGGGCTGAGTTTCCCCAACAATTCTGGTTTTGTTTGTATCCCCTGAACATTGTATCCCCTTATCAGAACAGTGTTTTCTGAGTAGTTCAATTGGTCCAATGGTTTGGAAGCTTAGCTTCGACATACATAGATGCAACTTTTCCAGTCTGTGAGGTGAATGAGAAGATAGAGTTTGTTCCCAGTGTTGTGGAACAGGCCAGACCCCCTCAAAATATTTCAAGAAAGTATCCCAGACTCCAATGTTGCTAGTTGTTTTAAGCAGGCGTAAAGTGGAGATTTCTAGGAGTGATGCAGTTGAACAAAGAAAATTTACAGACCAGGAACAGGCCCTTCGACCCTCCAAGCCTCAGCCAATCCAAATGTACTGTCTAAACCTGTCACCCAATTCCTAAGCATCTGTATCCCTCTGCTCCCCACCTACTCATGCATTTGTCCAGATGCAGCTTAAATTAATCTACCGTGCCTGCCTCTACCATCTCTGCTGGCAAAGCGTTCCAAACGCCCACCACCCTCTGTGTGAAGTACTTACCGCGTGCATCCCCCTTAAACTTTCTACCTCTCACCTTGAAAGCGTGACCTCTCGTTATTGAATCTTTCACCCTGGGAAAAAGCTTGTCTCTATCCACCCAGTCTATACCCTTCATGAATTTGTAAACCTCAATCAGGTCCCTCTCAATCCCCTTTTTTCTAATGAAAATAAATCTAACATACTCAACCTCTCTTCATAGCTAGCACCTTCCATACCAGGCAACATCCTCATAAACGTTCTCTGCACCCTCTCCAAAGTGTCCACATCCTTTTGGTAATGTGGCGACCAGAACTATACACAGTATTCTAAATGCAGCCAAGCCAATGTCTTGTACAATTTTAACATGACTTGCCAGCTCTTATACTCAATACCCTGTCCAATGAAGGCAAGCATACTATATGCCTTCTTGACCACTCTATCCACCTGTGCAGCAACCTTCAAGGTACAATGGACCTGCACTCCCAGATCTCTCTGCCCACCAACTTTCCCCAAGGCTCTTCCGTTCATTGTACAATTTGCTCTAGAATAAGTCTTGCCTAAATGCATCACCTCAAATTTTTCAGGAATGAAAACCATCTGCCACTTTTCTACCCAACTCTCCAGTCTATCTATATACTGGATACTGATACTATATACTGGATGAAGCGGATACTGATTAGGAATGATCAGCCATGATCATATTGAATGGCGGTGCAGGCTCGAAGGGCTGAATGGCCTACTCCTGCATCTATTGTCTATTGTCTATATCCTCCTGTATTCTCTGACAGTCCTTTATGCTTTCTGCTACTCCACCAACCTTTGTGTCATCTGCAAACTTGCTGATCATACCAACAGTGCCCTCTTCCAGATCATTTATGTATATTACAAACAAGAGTGGCCACAGGACTGACCCCTGTAGAACATCACTGGTCACCTTTCTCCATTTCGAGAAACTCCCTTCAACTACTACTCTCTGCCTCCTGTTGCTCAACCAGTTCTTTATCCACCTGCTGGAACACCCTGCACACCATGTGACTTCACTTTCTCCATTAGTTTACTATGGGGAACCTTCTCAAACACCTTACTAAACTCCATGTATATGACATCAACAGCCCTTCCTTCATCTATCAACTTGGTCACTTCCTCGAAGAACTCTTATTAAGTTACAAAGGCACGATCTCTCCCCCACACAAAACCATGTTGCCTATCATTGACAAGCCCATTCATTTCTAAATATAAATAGATACTATCCCTCAGTACCTTTTCCAGCAACTTTCCCACCACTGACTTCAGGCTTACTGGTCTGTAGTTACTCACAATATCCTTACTACCCTTCTTGTACAGGGGACAACATGAGCAGTTGACCCAACCACTGAATTTTAAACAAAATGTATTTGCAAGATCATTGAATGCAACACAAAAAAAAACAGAATATTGAATAACTTAATTTATCTGAAAACCGAGTAGCCTATCCCAACTTAATTGTTCCAAATTCCTGCAACAATTACCTTAAACAGCCCTTGGCAAAAAAGGTAAAATCAAACACACGGCGTTGAGGGATTCAGGATGGCGATGACCCAGTAGGTCTAAGTCTGCTGAACTCTGCCCAGGACCCAGACGAAGTGGTGTACCAACCCTCCCCTCACTTTTTAAATCATTAAAAATAGCTTTTTCCCAGCTACTATAGCCATTTTGCACCAAACTTTAGTAGTTTGGTACATTTTAAGGCCACTAAAGGTAAAGGATCACGGAGTTCGCAACAGACAGGGACCCCCACCCCACCCGCAGCAACAGATGCATCCACGGCCGCCCCTGGGGAATTACCTGCAGAGGCGAGCCTGATCTCAGAGTTCGTCAAACTCCAAGAGAAGATCAATGCTTCGATTGAGGAATCCCGGTCCAGTTGGGAGTCGATTTTGGTCATGCTGCAAAAGCGTGACCGGGAGATCGAGAAACTTGGGCAGCATGTTGGAGGGGCGGAGCAATGGGCCGCGGCCTCCGAGACCACTGCTGAATCTTCCATGGGTCAGGTCTGGGCTCATGAATGCCGAGTCTGGGCCTTAGAAGAGCAGATCAACGGCCTTGGCCCTGCCCAGTCCTAGTGTGACTCCAGCACTACAGGGATAAGCAGATGTTGCTGGAGTCCTCTAGAGCTTTGGGGAAGGATCCCCAAGCCACGGTATACGAGGGATCCAAAATAATGCTGTCCCTGGTCTTCTCTCCAGTTGTGGTACACAAGTGGAAGGCGGTTAATGAGGTAAAGAAGTGTCTGAGGGATTTAAATATTCAGTTTTCCATGAGATACCCGGCAGCGCTGCACTTCAGTCACGGACGGTCTGTGTATAAGTTCGGATCACTGGAAAAAGCAAAAGAATTTTCTCAAATAGACTGAAGGATTTGAACTATATGGACGAATATTTTATTTAACCCCTGTTTTTTCCTCCTCCCCCCTTTCTCTTTTTCATCATTCCTTTGGCGGGGAGTGCTGTTTGTTTTAACTCTTAGTTATAATTTGCTTGGTTTATCTGGTTGTTGGGGGATGCTTTCAAGATTTCCTTTAATACTCGCTGGGATTGTAATTGTATATATTTTATTTCATGTTGCTGCTTTGCTAAGAATGCTGAGGGTAATAATATGAAGGGGATGGTTGGTTGCTCACTTTTAATTTCCCTGTGATAAGACATTGGTATTTGTTTATCTTACTTTGCGATGTCTGGGCCGAGGGCATGTCTCTAGTTGGAAGGAGTCATGGTGGGATTATTGGATGGTAGGATTATTGGATGGTGGGATTATTGGATGGTAGGAGTGCCCCTTGTGGATAAGGGGAAAAGTCTCCTTTGAGTTTTGTTTTACGTTATTGTTTCTTAGGAGTAGTTCTTAGTAGTTTTGATTTAGTTGTTTCAAAGGTTATATTTTTAAATTTATGTGAATTGTTTACGGTCTCTACTCAATGCTTTTTGAGTGGGGTTCTTCCTCCTGAACGATTGTGGCTAGCCATTCATTTAAATAGTGCACCTGGAATGTTAAAGGGAGCCACTCGCTAACTAAAAGAAAAAAGATACTATCAAGTCTTAAAAAGAAGGTCGATGTAGCCCTTTTACAGGAGATACATCTAATTGACAAGGACCATTTGAAACTGCAGGAAGGATTTGGTCAGGTGTTCTTTCTACCTTTAAATTCGAGAAGTAGGGGATTGGCCATTCTTATCCGGAAGAATCGACCGTTCCAAATGTTAAGCCAGATAAAAGATGAGTCCGGACAGTTTATAATACTTAAAGCTCGAATATATGGAGAGGAGTATGGGATTTTGAATATTATATTGCCCCCAGCACATCCTTTTAAATTCGTAACAGATGCGCTCTCAAGGTTGATGGCCCTCTGGGTGCGTCACACAATTATAGGGGTAGATTTTAATTGTATTATCGATCCCAAGGTGGACAGGATGCCGAAGATGTCTGTGGGTATATCTCTGCGATCTAGGCAGTTGGCTGATCTGAATAGGGAGTTGGGACTGGTAGATGTGTGGAGGTGTCTTCATCCTGAGGGTAGAGATTTTACTTGTTATTCTAACCCGCATAAATGCCATATCAGAATTGATTTATTTTTGTCCCCTCAACCTTTCTGAATTCGATATTGTCCTGTAAAATAAGAAATATAGTTATTTCAGACCATGCAGCAGTGTACATGGAGGTCAAGACTAGTGGTCATGTAAATATATGGCTTACTTGTGGAATAAGCTGGCCGCGAGTATGGATGTGCTCGGCGTGCGGAGGTCATGTGATGCTCCGTTGCGCGCACAGAAGGGGATCACGTGATGCTTCATTGCGCGGACGGGAAGGTCACGTGGTCTGCCATTTCGTGGGCAAAGGAAGGTCACGTGGGGTCGGACATCCGGGAATGCGAGGAGGCGGAGAATGGAGTCAGATCAACAGCCAATCAGAAGATAATCCTACCTCAGTGATTACATAACGTTTTTTATTGTATAAAAGACTGGGTCGGGGCAGGAATACGTCTTTTCTTTTTGAACTGACACATTTTGTAGTTTGTCAGGGACAGAAAGTTTTAGACACAGAGCTCTGTATATTTTATCCACTTACTGCTAGAATAAAACTAAAGAGTGTGAGATTGAATATCTTCTTCTATTGCTTCATTTAAAGAACACACAGGACTGGGCTCACACATAGAAGAAAGTAAGTTGGTAGATTGAGCCAAAGTCCAACAATTGGTGACCCCGACGTGATGAAGATGGAGAAGTGACGGAAAAGAGAGAAAAATAGAAACAACGGACAACTGACGTCTGATGACAACAACAAGCGGCGCCGCATAAAAAGGTGAGCAGACACCTGTTTATATCGAAGTTCTGCAATTGGAGATACTAAATTGATTGTTGTCATTATACTGTAAGTGTCCTGGTAATAGTAAGTGGATAAAGTATTGATATAATACGTACAGGTTTAAAGTCCCATGGGGTTAGAGTCCTCATAAAAGCACCAAGGTATGTAAGTGTGAGAAGGTTTAAAGTCCATTGAGCAGGATCTCATAAAAGCAACGCTCACAAATGTTGGTTTATGGTTGATGTGTTGTAAGTTTTGAAATTATATTGGGGAATGTACGGAGGGTGGCAGAAAGCCAGTGGTGTCTCGGAGACAAAGACGGTGGTGTCTCAGCGAGAGAGAGTAGGCAGTGGAAATCTAAAGGTGACAACGAAACTGCTGATAATTCTCACTGAAAGGGTCAGTTGCTCAGGTGTACTCCATACAAACTGACTGGCCACCGGATTTGTCTCTGATTGGGTTGGTTGCTCGGCTATATTATATCCAAACCGACTGACTACTGGACGGGAGGATTAAAAACAAGAATGCATAAAATGGTAGGGGAATTTGATAAAGAGTGTGAAGAAAATGGAGGATGTTCTTCCGACTTAATGTTGCCCGTAAAACAGCAGTGGGGTAAAGCCAGAAGTCAGTTAGTCAGTGGGCCTGCAAAGAACAAACAAAAAACAATGATGGAGAAATATGACAAGATTTGGGAAGAATTACAAAAACAGGGCAAAATCCCTAAAGGTGAGGAGCGGAAGAAATTGTTACCATTTTTAGGAAAAGCAGAAGAGCAAGTTAAATTAGAAGTAGAAGAGCATATGAAGAGAGAGAGAGGGTCAATATTGGTTAGAAGAAAGTGGACAAAAGAAGGCGAGGAGAAAGAAGAGAGGAGGATTAATCTACATAACATGACATTAGCCTGTGTAGCAGTAGAAACATTACAAAGGGGAATAGGTGGTACCTCTAAAACAGAAAAGGCAGGACCATCCGCGCCATTGTATCCTAACTTGCCTGGTGCACAATCACCACTTCCATATCCTGTAACACAAATGCCACTTATGCATGTTCAAGAAAGGGTGTTAGATTTGCAAGAAGTAGGAACAAGAAAGTATAATGTAGTAAAAGAAAGACTGGCAAAAGCACTAGAAGAAAGCATCAGAAACGTAGAAAAACTAACATTAGAAGCTGAACAGAGGATTAAGGATGCAGAGGAAGCAAGCAGGATGACAATCACGTACAGCAGAAACAAAGAACAGCCAGGACAGGGGAGATATTCAATAGTGCAAGAGCCAGATGCTCACTCGACATCGTATAGGGCTGAGAATGAAATGAGGGGAAGATTACATGGTTCAGGTCAGTTACCAGATGACGGATTCTCAGACAGGAGAAGGAGAGATTTAAGAGAAGTAAGAAGTAGGGAAAACTGGGATGAGGAGGAGTCAAGGAATAGCACAGATAGTGAAGACGACGAGTCCCGACCAGGGGACGGTCCAAACACATACCCCATCACTTTAAAAGGCTCGCTTACCATGCATGCCGAACATGGCCCATCAGGGGTACAGCCCCCGTTTGAAAACAGTTATGATCTGCGACAAAGGGATACATTGTGGCAGCCTATAAAATATC
Source organism: Hemiscyllium ocellatum (assembly GCF_020745735.1). NCBI lineage: Eukaryota > Metazoa > Chordata > Chondrichthyes > Orectolobiformes > Hemiscylliidae > Hemiscyllium > Hemiscyllium ocellatum. The sequence goes on from NC_083424.1 coordinate 56,560,613, forward strand.
AGCACCACCAAATGCCTTTAGTTTATAAAGGCTCTTTTACGGGGGATGTGTATCAGCCCTTTACCTGTACGGACATGAACTGTATCTTGGATAAAATACCCCCGCCCATGAGGAAGGTGGACCCTGGATGACTAAATTTTGTCAATACACACTAGGCCACAAGTTAGCTATGGGCGACTGGAGAGCATTATTGGGCAAACAATTGAGTATGTGGGAGGTACAGCAGATTGAAGTGTCTGCGGGGACCACCTTAGTACCTGACTCGGACCCGTTTGTGCAGCATGCCACCTGTGTGGGAAGGGCAATGAGGGATAGATTCCCAATTCCACCGGGGGCAATGCACTCGCTCACCTTCACAATGAAGGTGGGCAAGGATATGCCTGCATTTTTGGCTAGACGTAAAGGCACGTGGACAGATACTGCGGGGAGCCATTCAGGGTCGGGTCAGCTACAGACCACATTATTTAGGAATGCCATTATGGCAGGGATGCCTAAGGGAGTAAAAGAGGCAATGAAGAGTAATCCTGATATCCCAGGATGTTCTACAGAACAGTGGGAAAAACACTTGACACATCACACGAAGCGTTACAGGACAAAACAGGATGAAGATAAACAAAGCAACGAGTCAGCTCAAGTGCAGTTGCTGAAGTTACAGCTCGATGAGGCTAGAAGGAAGGCTAATGAAACAAAGAAGGCTTCCCGAAAGACGATTATATTATGATAGAGATGATGATGAAATCTATCAGCATGCATTCTATCAACACTCAATAGGATATTTCCTCCAGTTGCATTCTGCTCGGGTCAGAAGGTGTGGCGCGTGTTGTGGAACTAACTGCAGAACAGTTGGAATGGTACGAGATGTTTGAAGAAGCTATACCGCATGTCACATTGGCAGTGCATGCTGAATATCAAGCCAAGGATCTGGGACCTATGTCCAAACGCTTGATGGTGCCAACTGATTGGGTTTGGACTCAGTTACCCGGCTTACAATATTCACCATCAGTTGAAGCTTATAGAATTATGTACAGGACAACTGACAAGGTGCTGCTGGAACATACGCAGATTGAAAGGTTTCATGGCAGAGAAAAGACAGACCATCTACAGGCTGTAGCGATGCTTGATACTCTACCGGATACCTTGTGGTCAGCAGGTTCGACGGACGTTGGTTACTGCAAACACGTCACACCAATCACATTCGATTTAATAGACCCCTCTTCGATTTGGCAGAGACAATACCCACACAAACCAGAGGCTGAAGCCTGCATCGCCGACACAATTGAAGGATTGGTAGCAGTAGGGGTGTTAGAACCCTCCCAGTCAGCCTGGAGCACTCCTATCTTACCTGTAGAGAAGCAGAATACAGGCAAATATAGGATGGCGCATGATCTTAGATGGATCAATAGTGTTGTTTCTACTCCAACAGTTCCAGTCCCAAACCCTTACACTGCGATGTCTGTGCTGACCCCTGACCATAAGTGGTTCTCGTGCATTGATCTGGCCAACGGGTTCTTTTGTTTGCCTCTAGCTGATCATTTGAGGGACATTTTTTCGTTCACCTACAAAGGCCAACAACTTCATTATACAAGAGTCCCTCAAGGGTTCATTTTGCCGCCTGGGGTGTTTAATCAGGTACTGAAACAGCAGCTGAAGGATCTGACGCTCCCAAAGGGGGTGGTATTGATCCGGTATGTGGATGACATTCTTTTGCCGACACCCGACCATGTTTCTTGTTTGGCAGCTATGAAGTCGTTGCTGCTTCTCCTGTATAAAGTCGGTTTCAAAGTTTCACGGGCTAAATTACAATGCTGCAGACGAATGGTGTCTTTTCTGGGTAGACTTATTTCCGCTAAGGGAACAGGTGTGTCTCCGTCCCATAGATCCATTCTGCATCATACCAAACCAGTCACTGTAAAAGACATGCTCTCATTTCTTGGGTTGGCAGGATACAGTAGACAATTCATTGCATTATATGGGGAGGTCACTTTCCCTCTAAGGACCATGGTAAATGAACAAAGTATGAGAAATTTGTTGGCCCATTTGCAGTGGACTACGGAGGCAGACGAAAGTTTCATATCTCTTAAACAGGCCCTAATGCGGGCTGCTGATTTCGCGGTCCCAGATTACAAAGAGCCATTTTTCCTCGATACTTCTGAAAAAGTACACACAATAAATGGTGTTCTTTTTCAGAAAAAAGGGGGAGGCAGGCAGGTGCCGATGTTACCCTTGACCCAATAGAGGACAGACACCCAGCATGCAGCAGGGGTGGCAAAAATTCTCCAAAAGGTAGCACATATAGTCATGGGCCATTCACTAACAGTACTGACGACACATAGTATAGTGGCCTATGTGAACTCAACAGCCTTTACAATGACGTCACTGCGGCAAACCAGGTTAGAGTAAATCCTGAATGCACCACATATGATTTTTACACATGAAGGAATTAACACGGCTGATAACATGGGAGAAGGAGAGCCACATATGTGTGAGGAAAGGGTACAGAGAGACACCAAAGTTAGGGTAGATTTACAGGCAATTCCATGAGTAGACTCAGAAGAAGTGCTGTTCACAGATGGTTGCTGTTACAGACATCCAACAGAAGGACTTAAAGCAGCTTATGCAGTGGTGCGACAGACAAGTGAGGGATTTGAAGAAGTGTTGACAGGAAAAGTGACAGGCAAAGAATCAGCCAGGTAATGATAGCTGCGTTAGAATGGTCAGAAGGAAAAAGAGTAAACATCTACACCGACTCTGCATATGTAGCAGTGGCCATACAGGTAGAACTCAGTCAATGGATCAGAGCAGGATTCTTAACAGCAGCAAAAACCCCAATTAAACATGAAAAAGAGGTGAGAAGATTAGTAGTGGCCCTAATGAAACCTGCACAAATGGCGGTGAATAAGTGTAAAGGACATGATAAAACTGATACAATAGTAGCTAAGGGCAATCAGGAAGCAGACTTAGCAGCAAAAAAAGCAGCAGGATATGCACCCCAGTACATAATGATGTAAACAGAGAGAACAGTGTATGATCTGCTGCCCGCCTGCGATGCAAATGTGTTAATAACAGAGCAGCAGAAAGCCTCTCCTCATGAACTGACAGTGTGGAGAGAGAGAGGGGCCATAGAGTCAGAAGGAATTTGGAGGTCACCGAACGGTAGACCAGTGCTACCCCCAGGTTTGATAGCTTCCGTGCTCCAGGAGGCTCATGGGTTGACACACTGTGGAAAGATGCAGATGCAGAGGTATCTGACACATTGGTGGCATCCGTACTTGCCAGCAATGATTGAAAATTATATCAGAGAATGTAAAGCGTGTACAGAATATAATGTAAAAGCAACAGTGAAACCACACGAGAGAAAATTCCCTCTCCCAAGAATGCCAGGTCAGGAAATAGTGATTGACTACACTGACATGATAGAGAGAGTAAACGGATACAGGTACCTTTTGGTAGCAGTGGATGTATACATTGGTTGGCTAGAAGCGATACCCGTGAAAAAGGAAGACGCAAAAACAGTGATCAAATTTTTGATAAACCAATACATTCCAATGCATGGGTTTCCAAAGAGAGTCAGGTCAGATAATGGCACACATTTTAAGAACAAAGACCTGCAAGAAGTTGAAGCAGCTTTAGGACTGAAACATGCGTCTAGAACAGTGTACCATCCTCAGTCACAGGGAAAGAATGAATCAGTCCATAAAAGGAAAAATAGGAAAAGTGGGTGCACAAACAAAGTTAAGTTGGGTGGATGCCCTACCTTTAGCTTTAATGTCCATTAGAAGCTCAGTAAACTCTATCACAGGGTTTACCCCGTACGAGCTAACAACAGGGCAGCAGTTCCTGGACCAGGAGCTGGAATACAGATGTTAGAGGGAGGGGCCTCTATAATGTACAAACCTTATTATGACCAACTAACAGCTTTGGTGTCGGCTTTTTCTAAACAGGTTGGATCAGGAAAGGGGGATCTACAGAGACAGGCGCCATCTACCACAGACTGGGTCCTGCTGAAGGTGATCAAACGGAAGTGGTCGGAGCCACGGTGGACAGGACCTTACAAAGTGGTGGAGAGGACATCTCATGCGGTCAGACTACAGGGGAAAGGAGAAAGCTGGTACCATTGGAGCCAGTATGCAGCTACGGAACCGCCAACGAGAACTTTAGAACAAATAAGAACAGAAAAAGAGTAGAAGGGTCTTAAACTTTTAACATTTGTGTAAAGGATATCATGTCTATCTTTGTAACTAGCCCACATTATCCTAGGCTGTTGGGGTTGGGAGTTTTTGCTATTATTTTATGTATAAGTGTTATGCCACTATTAATAAGGGTATCAATCGCGAGGGACAAACACACAGACGCATGTGAGCCTGACTAAGGGGTAACCCGATCATTCCTCAGAGCTAAAAAAATCCACTCTTGTTAACCCTGACAAGATTCAACACTAACTCTGGTCCCAAAGAGGTACGGATTTATTGTGGAATTGATGACAGAAGCTTTTATTTCGTAATAGGTGTAGACCAATCTGGAGTGGATACCATGGGACTAGTGAAAGTAACCTTAGTGGACCCTCCTACGAACCAGCCACAAACCGAAAACACAACAAGCATGGTGGTAGAACCAAGTTCAGGAGTTGTAACAGTAGACTACAACAACCTCATGAGAAGGGACATTATTAAATTAGCCACCGGATATGGGGATAGGAACGTATGGCTGGACTGGATGACAGCGACCGCAATCTCAATGAATATGAGTAATTGCGTCACGTGTTCCTCGGCCAGGCCAACCCTATTTACCACCCCAGCCCCATTGTTCCCTAATGTAGACCCAGCAGGATTTCACTGCATGATGGCTCTCACCATGCAGGCGGACCCTTCAAATTGTACCACCTTAAGTGCTATTTTCCCACCTGTAAAGAATTCCACGTTACCTCCAGTGTTTACCCCAAGGCCAACAATTACACTTGTTTCGCTCGAAGATCTAATACAATTATGGGAGACATGCCCACTGACTGGTGTCAGGACACAATTAATGTAACCGGCTGGCAGAATGCTAGCACAATGGTTTGGGCCAGAGCTGATCTTTTTTGGTACTGTGGAGATAGAACACGACAGAATAGTCTACCTCCAGATTGGTCTGGAACCTGTGCAATGGTCAGGCTAGGGGTACCCTTAACACTCTTAGGAGAACTACACAGGGAATAGATCAGCATGCACAAATACGCAGGGATTTGTTCGATGTCACATCTGGCTCAACCATTTACATAGATGCAATAGGTATTCACCGCGGCGTACCTGATGAATATAAGTTGGCAGACCAGGTAGCAGCAGGATTTGAGAATCTCCCAATTATTAGTGCTCTATTCCTAGTCACGCCAAATAAAAATGTCGACCGAATTAATATGTACATTACGTATTACTCAGTACTCATATACAATGTACTCAGGCTAGCCAATAGAACTAGAGATGCAGTGGCGGGACTTGCTGAACAACTGGCAGTGACCTCATTGATGACAGTACAAAATAGAATGGCCTTAGATATGTTGTTAGCAGAACAGAGGGGAGTGTGCTCTATGTTTGGAGATCAAGGTTGTACATTCATCCCCAACAATACAGCACCTGATGGCTCTGTAACCAGAGCCCTGGAAGGACTAAGAACCTTGTCTGAAGAAATGCATGAACATTCAGGTATTGACAACCCTCTAGGAGGCATTTCGATTCATGGTTAGGGAAATGGAAAGGATTAATTGTCTGTGTTTATGTCCCTCGTTGGTATGATCATTGTGTTAGTGTTGTGTGGATGTTGTTGTATCTCCTGTATTAGATCTTTGTTGAACAGGGTAATCATTACAGCAATTGAAGGGAAGGCTCCCCCGCCCTACCAGATGTCACAGATGGAGACGGAAACCATGGCTCTGGCAAGAAGGGAAGATTATGTGTCAGAGAGCGAATGTGATGCATAAAACTGGTTTGTTGGTCTCATTTTGGGCGGCACGGTGGCACAGTGGTTAGCACTGCTGCCTCACAGCGCCTGAGACCCGGGTTCAATTCCCGACTCAAGCGACTGACTGTGTGGAGTTTGCACGTTCTCCCCGTGTCTGCGTGGGTTTCCTCCGGGTGCTCCGGTTTCCTCCCACAGTCCAAAGATGTGCGGGTCAGGTGAATTGGCCATGCTAAATTGCCCGTAGTGTTAGGTAAGGGGTAAATGTAGGGGTATGGGTGGGTTGCGCTTCGGCGGGTTGGTGTGGACTTGTTGGGCCGAAGGGCCTGTTTCCACACTATAAGTCTAATCTAATCTAATCTAATCATTTTCATGAGACCAAAAGGGGGACTTGTAAATATATGGCTTACTTGTGGTGTGGATTGCTGGCCACGAGTGTGGATGTGCTCGGCGTTCGGAGGTTACGTGATGCTCCGTTGCGCACACAGAAGGGGACCTCATGATGCACCGTTGTGCGGGCGGGGAGGTCACGTGGTCTGCCGTTTCGCGCCCCGGAAGAGTGCGGGGAGGTCACGTGGTCTGCTGTTTCTTGGGCAAAGCAAGGTCACGTGGGGTCGGACATCCGGGAATGTGAGGAGGCGGAGAATGGAGTCAGATTAACAGCCAATCAGAAGATAATCCTACCTCAGTGATTGCATGACATTTTTTATTGTATAAAAGACTGGGTCAGGGGCAGGAATACGTCTTTTCTTTTTGAACTGACACATTTTGTAGTTTGTCAGGGACAGAAAGGTTTAGACCCAGAGCTCTGTATATTTTATCCACTTACTGCTAGAATAAAACTAAAGCGTGTGAGATTGAATATCTTTTCTTCTTGCTTCATTTAAAGAACACGCAGGACTGGGCTCACACATAGAAGAAAGTAAGTTGGTAAATTGAGCCAAAGTCCAACAGTCATAAGATGGGTTCCTGGCATTGGCGTATGGACCCTTTCCTATTGAAGGATAGTAAGTTGATAGAATACTTCCCGCATGAGTTTAAAGCTTTCTGGGACATTAACTTGGGTAGAGCCAGTAACCCATTGGTGATGTGGGGGACTGCTAAGGCATATGAGTGCAGCTTGATTATCTCATATTCTGCAAGCTGGAAATGACAAAAGGGAGAACAACAGCATCAGCTTGAGGCTCGCCTGAAGGCAACTGAGTCAGCGCATGTTGTAGGCCATCCATTACTAAATTACAGTGGATTACAGCCCTGAGGGCTACTTTGAATGCCGCCATTACTCAAACAGTAAAGAGGGAGATACTGTTTGTGAAGCAGAGATTTTTTGAGCATGGCGATAAGCCGGGCATGTATCTAGCATACCTTGCCAGAAAGATAAAGGCTCCCCAATCCATTAGAGAAGCTGCTGGTACTTTGACTTGTGATTCTAAAAAGATCAATGCAGCTTTTAGAAAGTTCTATTTTGAGCTGTATCAGTCGGAGGGCTGTGAGGATAGAATGAAGAAGATGGAATCGTTTTTTAAGAATCTGAACCTCCTCAGCATAACCTCAGAGCAGGTATCTTTCTTGAATGCCCACCTGACAACTCAGGAAGTACAGGAGGCAGTGAGGCAGCTCCAGAGCAGCAAAGCACCTGGGCCAGATGGATTTCAGGTTGAATTCTATAAAAAGTTTATAGATAAATTGGCCGGACTACTTTATAGACATGTATAACTACTCATATAGTCAGGTTAGTCTCCTGCCCTCTCTGAGAGAAGCAAATATCTCTCCCATCCTTAAAAAAAGGAAAAGTCCCAGGTGACTGTATTTCATCCAGGCCTATATCCTTATTGAATGTGGACTTTAAAATCCTTTCAAAAATGCTGGCATTAAGACTGGAGAGGACTTTACCATTTATTATAAAAGAGGATCTGACGGGGTTTATGAAGGGTTGCAGATCTACTTATAATATCAAGAGAGTGTTAAATATGGTACAAGTCTGCCAGCAAAGAACAATACGTCTTCCTAGATGCAGAGAAAGCATTCGACTTTTTTATACTGTGGAGCGGTTTGGCATTGGAGAGGTGTTTACCAAATGGATCACAGTGTTGTATAACTGCCCAAAAGCAGCAGTGATTACTAGCGGCATAAGATTGGATAGTTTTAGTGTTGGCAGAGGTTGTCATCAAGGATGCCCTCTCTCGCCACTACTATTTACAGTAGTAGTAACTGCTGGTGGAAGCTATCTGAACTGACCCCAATGTAACAACTTCGGAGGTAGGATCAGGCAAGCATAATATTACTCTTTATGTGGATAACATTCTTCTTTTCTTAAATGATCCATTGACATCTGTAGCCCACTTAATTTATTTGGTATGTTTTCAGGGTACAAAATTAATTTTATGAAATCAGAGGCTATGTTGTTAGGAGGTCTTACCAGCATATCCAACTTTGTGGATGGATCCTGCTTCTCCTTTCAGTGGTCACTGAGAGGTTTTCTCTATTTAGGTATTTTTATTATCCTGGTATTTGGTCAGTTATGAAAATGTGTTGCTGGTTAAAGCACAGCAGGTCAGGCAGCATCCCAGGAACAGGAAATTCGACGTTTCGGGCCAGAGCCCTTCATCAGGAATGAGCACTCTCCTCATTCCTGATGAAGGGCTCTGGCCCGAAATGTCGAATTTCCTGTTCCTGGGATGCTGCCTGACCTGCTGTGCTTTAACCAGCAACACATTTTCAGCTCTGATCTCCAGCATCTGCAGACCTCACTTTTTACTCATTTGGTCAGTTACATAAAGCTAATTATACACATTTATTAGAGAAAATAAGGCAGGACCTCCAACGTTGAGAAGATCTCCTGATATCCTGGTTAGGAAGAATAGTTTTGGTCAAGATGAATATTCTCCCTCACCTATTATACCCCATGAAAATGCTTCCTTTGACGTGGCCAAGACAGGCACTGCGTAAGCTCAATGGTCGGCTTGGTTCTTTTATTCGGAATCATAGATGGGCCCTTATTAAATTAGATAAGTTGCAGCTTACACAAGTAAGGGGAGGTCTAGATTTCCCAGATTTTAGGAAGTACCAACTGAGTTCCCTGCTATCATATGTGGTTGATTGGGTTACTTGTGATCCACAATCAGTTTGGCTGGATATCATGAATAACTTGAGAATTGTCACGGATCATTGAAAAAACTGGATTGTCCTAAACACAAAGCTTGGAGGAAGATACAACAGTAATTTACAAAAAACCTCCCCCTTTACTCCTACGGTGGGAATGTTGAGATTTCAGCCAGGCTTGAGAGACACTGGATTTAAGACTTGGGCATCCAGAGGAATCTCCTGCTTGGGAGATCTGTTCAATGGGGAGATCATGATGTCCTTTGAATAGTTGCATCAGAAGTTTGGGTTGCCTAGCAAGGATTTCTTTTGATATTTTCAAGTACAAGACATCATACAAAAAAAGACCACATCGATGACTTACAAATCAAAAATGGAAAGGAGAGTGCTTCTACCGATGGATGCACCCTCAGTCAGTACTCTCTCTCACTCGCTCGGTAATAAGGTATCAAAGGACATGGAATGGCTACATAAAACCTGGACCCGAGTTAGCAATGGAAATCTCCTTAGAGATGTGGGAGGACGTCTGGAAAAATACCAGGAAGATCTCTATCTGTAATAGGACTCAAGCTATTCAATTGAAGATACTTCACAGGGCTCATATAGCACCAGGCTTGCAAAGTTTAAGGCAGGAGTGTCCCCAATATGCCCTAAATGTAAAATATAAGTTGGTACTCCCACTCATTGTTTGTGGACATGCTATAGGATTTGTAAATACTGGGACAATGTAGCGAATACCTTAGCAAAAATTTTGGGAATGGAGATTGGGTTGGACCCGGTATCTCTCCTTTTGGGCTTTCCAAATCTTCCTTCTCTAGATGCATATGGGAAGAAACTGTTAACTATCCTCTCCTTTTGTGCAAGGAAAACATTTTAGCAAGCTGGATATTGGAAAGTACTCCAGGACTTTCGAATTGGCATAGGATAGTTATGGAACTTATTCCCTTAGACTTCCTTATGAATATGGTGCACCAAAAAACGGAATTGTTCTATAGAACATGGCAGCCTTTCTTGAACTACACTGATGCAGATGTATCGGCCATACTGTCTAGGGCTTTTGTTTAGCCCTGAGCATGATGTTTGTTGGTTCCCCTGTTTGTTGCCCTGGGAGGGAGAATCCCGTATAAATACGGGTCTTGTTATGACTTGATATCATTTTATTTTGAATGCTTATTTATTTGTTTATGTATTTATTTACCCTTTCTTTTTTTGTTTTTTTTTTGCTGTTAGTATGATACTATAATCTTTTTTATGTATAGAATCTTCTTTCCTATATCTTTCCTTGTGTTTTGGTAGTCTGTCGAGCAGATTAGTAGTTAGTTTTCTTAATGTATATCGATACTGTTATTATATTGTAAAATGGTTACACTATTTTGTATCAGTTTTATAATTTCGTTAAAAAAAACCCCAAAAACCTTTTTCTTTCAATAAAAAGTTTTACTAAAAAAAAAGGGTCTTACAGGAGAGGTGTCAGAGAGAGATGGTAGAGAAATTCAGCATGGAACACCCTCTTCCATGCAGGTATTTCTTTGACCAGCAGCCTCAAAACTGACTGACTGCTTTGAACAGCCAGACTGCTAAAACCCAAACCAAACCAGAGAAAAACTAAGCTGGCAGAACTGGCCACTCCCCTTTCATTATACAAGTTTTTTTTTAACTTAAAAGCTTCCTCAATAAGATCAACCCATACATTTCGGAATCTGTGTCTATACAACCTCCTGAACTAAAAAAAGCCACAAACAACATAACCTTGTTAAAGGAGCAGCATTGTCACACCAGCCTCTGGAGTGATAGAGAGATATTCAACACACCCCTATGACAATGCAGGCAGTTAGGTTTTTTTTTAAGTCAATCACAGAATGTGGGCATGTTTGCATGGACCAGCATTTATTGCCCATTCCTAGTTGCCCTTGAGAAGGTGATAGTGAGCTGCCTTCTTGATCGATTGCAGTCTTTTTGCTGTAGGTTAACCCACAATGTCCTTGGGGATGGAATTCTAGGATTTTGACCCACCAACAGAACTTTCAGAAGATTTTCAAGTCAAGATTGTGAGTGACTTGGAGAGAACTTGAAGGTGGTAGTGTTCCTATGTATCTGCTACCAATGTCTTTCTAGATGGAAGTGGTCATAGGTTTGTAAGGTGCTGTCTAAGGATCTTTGGAGAATTTCTGCAGTGCATCTTGTAGATAGTATGCAGGTCAGGCTTGCTACATTTTGGAGCAACAGCCTCACCACTGCTACTGGGTTTTGGAGGGAGTTGATGTTTGTCAATGTAGTGCCAATCCAGCAGGCTGCTTTATTCTAGATGCTGTCAAGCTTTGAGAGTGTTGTTGGACTGTGCCCATCCAAGCAATGGAGAGTATTCCATCATATTCCTGAGTTGTGCTTTGTAGATGGTGGGCAGGCTTTGGGGAAATCAAGAGCTGAGTTACTCATTGTAGTAATCCTAGCCTCTGAGCTTCTGGTTAATAATATCCCAAGGATATTGATAGTAGAGGGGTACAACAATTGAACGACAAAGGGTGGTGGGTTCGATTTGTCACTTATTGGAGACATTGCCTGGCATTTGTATAGTGTGAATGTTACTTGTCGCTTGTCAGTGCAAGCCTGAATATGGTCTAGGTCTTGTTGCATTTGAACATGGACTGACTCAGTATCTAAGGAGTCAGAAATGGAGCTAAGCATTGTGCAATCATCAGTGAATATTCCCACTTCTGTCTTTAAGATGGAGGGAAGATCAATGATGAAGCAGCATTGATGAAGATTATTGATTGAGGTTAGCCTCGGACACTATCCTGAGGAACTTCTGCAGGGATGTCCTGGAGCTGAGGTAACTGACCTCTAACAATACAGCCATCTTCCTAGGTGCTAAGTGTAGAACATAGGAAAATACAGCGCAGTACAGGCCCTTCAGCCCTCGATGTTGCACCGACCAAAGCCTACCTAACCTACACTAGCCCAATAACCTCCATATGCTTATCCAATGCCCGCTTAAATGACCATAAAGAGGGAGAGTTCACCACTGCTACTGGCAGGGCATTCCATGAACTCACAACCCGCTGTGTAAAGAATCTACCCCTAACATCTGTCCTATACCTACCACCCCTTAATTTAAAGCTGTGTCCCCTAGTAACAGCTGACTCCATTAGCGGAAAAAGGTTCTCACTGTCAACCCTATCTAAACCCCTAATCATCTTGTACACCTCTATCAAATCTCCCCTAAACCTTCTTTTCTCCAATGAGAACAGCCCTAAGTGCCTCAGCCTTTCCTCATACGATCTTCCTACCATGCCAGGCAACATCCTGGTAAACCTCCTCTGCACTCGTTCTAATGCCTCCACATCCTTCCTATAGTATGGCGACCAAAACTGCACACAATACTCCAGATGAGGCCGCACCAGAGTCTTATACAACTGCAACATGACCTCAGGACTCCGGAACTCAATTCCTCTACCAATCAAGCCCAGTACACCAAATGCCTTCTTCACAGCACTATTTATCTGGGTGGCAACTTTCAGAGATCTGTGTACATGGACACCAAGATCCCTCAGCTCATCCACACTACCAAGTAGCCTACCATTAGCCCAGTAATCCATCTTCTTGTTACTCCTACCAAAGTGAATGACTTCACACTTAGCTACATTGAACTCCATTTGCCACCTTTCTGCCCAGCTCTGCAACTTATCTATATCCCGCTGTAACCTGCCACATCCTTTTTCGCTGTCCACAACTCCACCGACTTTCGTGTCACCCGCAAACTTGCTCACCCAGCTTTCAAGCCCCTCCTCTAGGTCATTTATAAAAATGACAAACAGCAATAGTCCCAAAACAGATCCTTGTGGAACACCGCTAGTAACTGCACTCCAAGATGAACCTATACCATCAACTACTACCCTCTGTCTCCTTCCAGCCAGCCAATTCCTAATCCAAATCTCTAATACACCCTCAATGCCATACCTCCGTAGTTTTTGCATTAGCCTACCATGGGGTACCTTATTGAACGCCTTGCTAAAATCCATATACACTACATCTACTGCTTTACCCTCTTCCACTTCCTTGGTCACCTTCTCAAAGAACTCAGTAAGGTTTGTGAGGCACGACCTGCCCTTCACAAAACCATGCTGACTATCCTTGATCACATTATTCCTACCCAGATGTTCATAAATCCTATCCCTTACAATTCTCTCTAAGACTTTGCCCACAACAGAAGTGAGACTCACTGGCCTATAATTACTCGGGCTATCCCTACTCCCCTTCATGAACAAGGGGACCACATTCGCTATCCTCCAGTCTTCTGGCACTATTCCCGTAGACAATGACGACATAAAAATCAAGGCCAATGGCTTCGCTATCTCCTCCCTAGCTTCCCAGAGGATCCTAGGATAAATGCCATCAGGCCCAGGGGACTTATCTATTTTCATCCTTTCCAGTATTCCCCAGACCTCTTCCCTACATACCTCAAGGCCATCCATTCTAATCACTTGTGACTCAATATTCACATCAGCAACAGTGTCCTGTTCCTGAGTGAATACTGACGAAAAGTATTGATTTAGTGTCTCTCCAATCTCCTCTGCCTCCACGCACAACTTCCCACTACTATCCTTGACTGGATCGATACCTACCCTAGTCATCCTTTTATTCCTGACATACCTATAGAAAGCCTTTGGGTTTTCCCAAATCCTACCAACTAAGGACTTTTCATGTCCCCTTCTCGCTGCTCTTAGCTCTCTCTTTAGATCCTTCCTGGCTACCTTATAACTCTCAATCGCCCCAACTGAATCTTCACGCCTCATCTTTACATAGGCCGCCGTCTTCCCTTTCACAAGGGATTCCAATTCCTTATTAAACCATGGCTCCCTCACAAGACCCTTTACTCCCTGCCTGACTGGTACATACTTATCAAGGACACCCAATAGCTGTTCCTTGAACAATCTCCACATATCATTTGTGTTCTTCCCTTGAAGCCTATTTTTCCAATCCACGCATCCTAAGTCATGCCTCACCGCATCATAATTTCCCTGCCCCAGCTATAACTCTTGCCCTGCAGTGCACACTTATCCCTCTCCATCACTAGAGTAAAAGTCACCGAGTTGTGGTCACTGTCCCCGAAGTGCTCACCTACCTCCAAGTCTAACACCTGGCCTGGTTCATTACCTAGAACCAAATCCAGTATAGCCTCACCTCTTGTTGGCCCGTCTACATATTGTGTCAGGAAACCTTCCTGCATACATTGGACAAACACCGACCCATCTAACGAACTCGAGCTATAGCTTTCCCAGTCAATATCTGGGAAGTTAAAGTCCCCCATAACAACCACCCTGCTACTTTCACTCTTCTCCTGAATCATCCTCGCAATACATTCCTCTACTTCTCTCGGAGTATTACGAGGCCTGTAGAAAACTCCTAACAGTGTGACCTCACCTTTCCTATTTCTAACCTCAGCCCAAACTACCTCAGATGGCAAGTCTTCCTCCACCGTCCTTTCCACCGCTGTAATACTATCCTTGACAAACAATGCCACACCTCCCCCTCTTTTACCCCCATCTCTGACCCTGCTAAAACATTTAAACCCTGGAACCCGCAACAGCCATTCCTGTCCCTGTTCTACCCACGTCTCTGTAATGGCCACAACATCGAAGTCCCAGGTACCAACCCACGCTGCAAGTTCACCTACCTTATTTCTTATACTTCTGGCATTGAAGTATACACACTTCAAGCCACCTTCCAGTTTACAGGCACCCTCCGAGATCGATGCCTTGTTCCTAACCTCCCTACACTCAAGGTCCTGTACCCTAAAGCTACTGTCCAGGTTCCCATGCCCCTGCAGAGTTAGTTTAAACCCTCCCTAAGAGCACTAGCAAACCTCCCCCCAAGGATACTGGTGCCCCTCAGGTTCAGGTGTAGACCATCCTGTTTATAGAGGTCCCACCTTCCCCAGAAAGAACCCCAGTTGTCCAGAAACCGGAATCCCTCCCTCCTGCACCATCCCTGTAGCCACGCATTTAACTGTTCTCTCTCCCTATTCCTCGACTCTCTATCACATGGCACGGGTAACAAACCAGAGACAACAACTCTGTTCGTTCTAGCTCTGAGCTTCCAACCTAGCTCCCTGAAAGCCTGCCTAACACCCTCACCCCTCTTCCTACCTATGTCGTTGGTGCCAACGCGGCCCATGATCTGGGGTTTCTCCCCCTCCCCCTTAAGGACCCGGAAAACATGATCAGAGACATCACGTACCCTTGCACCTGGGAGGCAACATACCAATCGTGAGTCTCTGTCGCCCCCGCAAAACCGCCTATCTGTGCCCCTCACTATTGAGTCCCCAAGAACTATTGCTCTACCTTTCTCCACCCTTCCCTTCTGAACAACGGGGACAGGCTCCGTGCCAGAGGCCAGAACCTAGTTGCTTACCCCTGGTAAGTCACCCCCCCCACAAGTATCCAAAACGGTATACTTGTTCTTGAGGGGAATGACCGCAGGGGGTCCCTGCACTGGCTGCTTCCTCCCACTCCCCCTCACTGTCACCCATCTCTCTATAACTTTCGGAGTAACTACTTCCCTAAAGCTCTGATCTATGACCACCTCTGCCTCCCGAATGATCCGCAGTTCATCCAACTCCAGCTCCAGTTCCCTAACATGGTCTTGGAGGAGCTGGAGATGGGTGCACTTCTTGCAAGTGTAATCAGCAGGGACGCTAATGGCTTCCCTCACCTCATACATGTTGCAAGAAGACTCCAAGCAACACAATATTTGCCCCCAATTTTGCTAGGGCACCTTGTTGCCACACTTGATTAAATGCGGCCTTGATGTCAAGGGCTATAATTCTCACCTCATCTCTGGAATTCAGATCTTTTGTCCATTTTTGAACCTAGACTGAAATGAGCTGAGGAGCTGAGTGGCCCCAGTGGAACCCATATTGGGCATCACTGAGCAGGTTGTTGCCAGTGCGACAGGACATATCCAGGGATGGTAAAGTATGAGTCAGTAAGTATAACTGTGTCAAGCTGTTTCTTGACTAGTCTGTGAGATAGCTCTCCCAATTTTGACATTAGCCCCCAGATGTCAGTAAGAAGGACCTTGCAGGGTCATCAGGGCGTTTCAGCCATTCTTTCCAGATGGTCTGATTTCATTTGTTTGTTGAGAATTTGTAGCAATTGATACAACTGAGTAGCTTGCTAGGCCATTCAGAGGGCAGTTGAGAGTCAACCACATTGTGTGGGGTTGGAGTCACATGTAGGTCAGACCAGGCAAGAATGGCAGATTTCTTTCCCTGAAGGACACTGGTGAAACAGATGGTTTTTTTTCTGACAAATGACAATAGCTTCATGGTCATTAGTAGATTCTTAATTCCAGATTTTCTTTAGTAAGTCCAAATTCCACCATCTGCCATGGTAGGATTTGAACCCGGATCCTCAGAACATTAGTTGAGTCTCTGGATTAATAGTCTAGTAATAATACCACGTGACCATCTACCCCACTAACATTAAATACAGATAGTGGGGTATGGGGAAAAGGAAGGATGATTTGAAATGTATTGGTTCAGTGAGTAGCATTGCTGCCTCGCAGTGCCAGGGACCCAGGTTTGATTCCAATCTCAGGTGTCCAGCCCAGTCATACAGATGTACAGATGGAAACAAACCCTTCGGTCCAACCCGTCCATGCCGATCAGATGTCCCAGATGCCAGCACCCAGCCCATATCCCCCCAAAGCCTTCCTATTCATTTATCCATCCAGATACCTTTAAATGTTGCAATTGTACTAGCCTCCACCAATTCCTCTGGCAGCTCATTCCATACACAACACACTTAGAGTGAAAAGGTTGCCCCTTAGGTCTCTTCTATATCTTTCCCCTCTCACCCTAAGTGGTGAGAGGGGAAAGATATAGCCTTCTAGTTCTGGACTCCACCACCCCAGGGAAGCAACTTTGCCTATTTATCCTATCCATGCCACTCATGAATTTATAAACCTCTATAAGGTCACCCCTCAGCCTCCGACGCTCCAGGGAAAACAGCCCCAGCCCATTCAACCTCTCCCTATAGCTCAAATCCTCCAACCCTGGCAACATCCTTGTAAATCAACTCCATCTGACACTTCTCATCCCAATTTTCCATCTGATTAAGAACCCATTATAATCTGAAATAATCTTCTTCACTGTCCACTACACCTCCAATTTTGGTGTCATCTGCAAATTTTCTAACTATACCTCTTATGCTCACATCCAAATCATTTATATAAATGATGAAAAGCAGTGGACCCAGCACCTATCCTTGTGGCACTCCACTGGTCACAGGTTTCCAGTTGACAAACAACCCTCCACCACCACCCTCTGTCTTGTACCTTCAAGCCAGTTCTGTATCCAAATGGCTATTCTCCCTGTATTCAGTGAGATCTAACCTTGCTAACTAGTCTCCCATGGGGAACCTTGTCAAACGCCATATAGATCATGTCCACCACTCTGCCCTCATCAATCCTCTTTGTTACTTCTTCAAAAAACTCAATCAAGTTTGTGAGACATGATTTCCCCAGCAGAAAGTGATGTTGACTATCTCTAATCAGTCCTTGCTGTTCCAAATACATGTACATTCTGTCCCTCAGGATTCCCTCCAACAACTTGCCCACCACCGACATCAGGCTCACTGGTCTATAGTTCCCTGGTTTACCATCCTTCTTAAACAGTGGCACCACATTAGCCAACCTTCAGTCTTCTGGCACCTCACCTGTAACTATCAATGATACAAATATCTCAGCAAATGGCCCAACAATCACTTGCCTAGTTTCCCACAGAGTTCTAGGGTACACCTGATCAGGTCCTGGGGTTTATTCATTTTAATGTGTTTCTAGTCTGTGAGGAGTTTGCACATTCTGTGTATGTGTGGGTTTCCTGTGGCTGCTGTGGTTTCCACCCACAGTCCGAAGATACACAGGTTATGTGGATTGACTATGTTAAATTGCACATCGTGTCCAGGGGTACGTAGGTTAGGTGGACAGGCCGTGGGAAATGCAGGATTACGGGGATAGAGTAGGGGGTGGGTTTGGGTGGAATGCTCTTTGAAGGGTTGGTGTGGACATGATGAGCCAAATGGCCTGTTTCTGTACTGTAGGGACTATATGATTTATAAATGGAATATCTGGACTCCTGGTTCCAGAGTTTGTTAGTTATTACTCCTTTGGGAATTTTGCAAAGTTAAAATATTCCAAAAAATGCTGAAAGAAAACTCAAAACATTTAACCGCATCTGCTCCCAGGAGGACCAATTCCAACACCGCACAGCCCAGATGGCCTCCTTCAAGGACCGCAGATTCCCCCCAGACGTGATCGACGATGCCCTCCACCGCATCTCCTCCACTTCCCGCTCCTCCGCCCTTGAGCCCCGCTCCTCCAACCGCCACCAAGACAGAACCCCACTGGTTCTCACCTACCACCCCACCAACCTCCGCATACAACGTATCATCCGCCGCCATTTCCGCCACCTCCAAACGGACCCCACCACCAAGGATATATTTCCCTCCCCTCCCCTATCAGCGTTCCGCAAGGACCACTCCCTTCGTGACTCCCTCGTCAGATCCACACCCCCCACCAACCCAACCTCCACCCCCGGCACCTTCCCCTGCAACCGCAGGAAATGTAAAACTTGCGCCCACACCTCCACACTCACTTCCCTCCAAGGCCCCAAGGGATCCTTCCATATCCGCCACAAGTTCACCTGTACCTCCACACACATCATCTATTGCATCCGCTGCACCCGATGTGGCCTCCTCTATATTGGTGAGACAGGCCGCTTACTTGCGGAACGCTTCAGAGAACACCTCCGGGCCGCCCGAACCAACCAACCCAATCACCCCGTGGCTCAACACTTTAACTCCCCCTCCCACTCCACCGAGGACATGCAGGTCCTTGGACTCCTCCACCGGCAGAACACAACTACACGACGGCTGGAGGAGGAGCGCCTCATCTTCCGCCTGGGAACCCTCCAACCACAAGGTATGAATTCAGATTTCTCCAGTTTCCTCATTTCCCCTCCCCCACCTTGTCTCAGTCGGTTCCCTCAACTCAGCACCGCCCTCCTAACCTGCAATCCTCTTCCTGACCTCTCCGCCCCCACCCCACTCCGGCCTATCACCCTCACCTTGACCTCCTTCCACCTATCCCACCTCCATCGCCCCTCCCCCTAGTCCCTCCTCCCTACGTTTTATCTTAGCCTGCTTGGCTCTCTCTCTCTTATTCCTGATGAAGGGCTTATGCTCGAAACGTCGAATTCTCTATTCCTGAGATGCTGCCTGGCCTGCTGTGCTTTGACCAGCAACACATTTGCAGCTCAAAACATTTAATGTCAAAGTAGCAAAATATCCAGCAGAAAAAGCCAGCTCCAACAATGTTGGTTCTTATTTAAGAATTGTTCAGTGGTGGACCAAATATAGTTTAATAATAAGCTTTCGATTGGTATATCAGGAATAAAAGAATGACTAGAGAAAGATTAGGGCCAAACAAGGATAGTAGTGGAAAGTTGTGTGTGGAGTCCAAGGAGATAGGGGAAGCACGAAATGAATATTTTTTGTCAGTATTCACACTTGAAAAAGATAATGTTGTCAAGGAGAATACTACACTAGAAAGGGTTAAGATTCACAAGGAGGAGATGTTAGCAATTCTGGAAAGTGTGAAAATAGATGGGCCAGATGCGATGTATCCTAGGAGTCTCTGGGAAGCCAGGGAGGAGATTGCTGAGCCTTTGGCTTTGTGTTTTATGTCGTCATTGTCTACAGGAATAGTGGCAGAAGACTGGAGGATAGCAAATGTTGTCCCTTTGTTCAAGAGGGGGAGTAGAGTCCAACCTGGTAATTATAGACCAGTGAGTCTTATTTCAGTTGAGGATAAAGTGTTGGAAAAGGTTACGAGAGAGGATTTATAATCATCTAGAGAGGAATTAGTTGATTAGGGATAGTCAACACCGATTTGTGAAGGGTGCGTCGTGCCTCACAAACCTTATTGAGTTCTATGAGATGTTGACCAAGGACATGCATGAGGGTAAAATGGTTGCTGTGGTGTATATGGATTTCAGTAAGGCATTTGATAAGGTTCCCCATGGTAAGGGGGGGAAAATATTGCACTAAAAGCAAAGGCATGGGATTGAGGGTGATTTCGCGGTTGGGATCAGAAATTAATTATTTGAAAGAAGACAGAGGGTGGCGGTTGATGGAAAATGTTCATCCTGAGTTACTAGTGCCATACCAGAAAGATCTGTGTTGGGTCCACTGCTGTTTGTCATTTTTTATAAATGACCGACATGAGGGTGTAGAAGGATGGGTTAGTAAATTTGCATATGACACAAAGGTTGGTGGAGTTGTAGATCATGCTGAAGGATGTTGTAGGTTACTGAGGGACATAGATAAGTTGCAGAGCTGGGCTGAGAGGTGGCAAATGGAGTTTAATGTGGAAAAGTGTGAGGTGATTCACTTTGGAAGGAGCAACAGGAATAGAGAGTACTGGGCTAATGGTAAGATTGTTGGTAGTGTAGATGAGCAGAGAGATCTCGGTGTCCATCCATGAAAATTGCCACTCAAGTTGATAGGGTTGTAAAAAAGTCTTACAGTGTGTTAGCTTTAATTGGTAGAGGGTTTGAGTTTCAGAGCCGCAAGGTCATTCTGCAGCTGTACAAAACTCTGGTGCAGCTGCACTTGGAGTATTGCATGCAGTTCTGGTCACCACATTAGAGGAAGGATGTGAAAGCATACTGTGCAGAGGATATTTACCAGGATATTGCCTGATATGGAGGGAAGGTCTTATGAAGAAAGGCTGAAGGACTTGAAACTGTATTTGTTAGAGAGAAGAAGGTTGAGAGGTAACTTAATTGAAACATAATAATCAGAGGGTTAGGTAGGGTGGACAGTGAGAGCCTTTTTCCTCGGATGGTGATGGCAAGCACGAGGGGACATAGCTTTAAATTGAGGGGTGATAGATACAGGACAGATGTCAGAGGTAGTTTCTTTATTCTGAGAATAGTAGGGGTGTGGAATGCCCTGCCTGCAACAGTAGTAGACTTGCCAAATTTAAGGGCATTTATATGGTCATTAGATAGACATATGGATGAAAATAGTTGAAAATGTGTTGCTGGTTAAAGCACAGCAGGTTAGGCAGCATCCAAGGTATAGGAAATTCGACGTTTCGGGCATAAGCCCTTCATCAGGAATCCTGATGAAGGGCTTATGCCCGAAATGTCGAATTTCCTATTCCTTGGATGCTGCCTAACCTGCTGTGCTTTAACCAGCAACACATTTTCAACTGTGATCTCCAGCATCTGCAGACCTCATTTTTTACCCATATGGATGAAAATAGACTAGTGTAGGGGAGAGAGGTTTCACAGGTCGGTGCAACATCGTGGACCCAACAAGGGCCTGTACTGCGCTGTAGTGTCCTATGTTCTATACGTCAGGTTATGTGATCTGGTTGAATGCTAAGACTGGACATTGATCAATAGTTGTGACAATGGGTGTAGTGCTTTGTTTTCAATTAATGAGGCTTGCCTGCAGATAAATAACCCTGCACTCTGAAAAATCCAATCACTTGAATTTAAAACCACCTATTGGCAAAATTCGGAGCTTGAAGCTCACAGAACGGGATCATATGTGTATCCTACATGAAACTGGATTTGAACTCAGAGTTTTCAGCTTCAGAGCTGACAGCATTAATTATTGAAGGAACAAAGTGCAGAGGAGATTCTCCAATCGTCAATGATGAGCTGGAACTTCTTCCCTATAGTGCATTAGACACATTGCTTGAGTCATAATGTTATTTTGATCATCACTACGGGAAGACATCCAGTGAATCGATAGACCTATCCTGGCTTCTCAGCTGTCACTCTGAGTTAGATCCACAACTTTTCTCAGAGAGCCTGTTTGCAGTAGGAATGATGTAGGTTACCAAGGAAACAGCAAATTAACATCGATCAAACTAGTTGGTACATGTGATATGTCAAGAAGCCACTAGCTATTGTTTTCAGGTGCTTTACATCATCTCTCAGCCTCACAGTGGAGCAGACAAGGTATGGAAAGGGTTGTTCTGACAAGCCTTACCATTATAGACACTTTGTGTTGAGGTTGAGTAGTAGTACTCTAGGCCTGAAACTATAAGACTGGATAACACTCCTCCTTTGGCCATTTTTTCAGCAACAAACTGGTGACTGCTCTATAGCATTATCTTTGGGCCAAGTAGTGAATGCTTACCTGACCTACATAGAACATAGAACAATACAGCACAGAACAGGCCCTTCGGCCCACGATGTTGTGCCGAACATCTATCCTAGATTAAGCACCCATCCATGTACCTATCCAATTGCCGCTTAAAGGTCGCCAATGATTCTGACTCTACCACTCCCACGGGCAGTGCATTCCATGCCCCCACCACTCTCTGGGTAAAGAACCCACCCCTGACATCTCCCCTATACCTTCCACCCTTCACCTTAAATTTATGTCCCCTTGTAACACTCTGTTGTACCCGGGGAAAAAGTTTCTGACTGTCTACTCTATCTATTCCTCTGATCATCTTATAAACCTCTATCAAGTCACCCCTCATCCTTCGCCGTTCCAACGAGAAAAGGCCGAGAACTCTCAACCTATCCTCATACGACCTATTCTCCATTCCAGGCTACATCCTGTTAAATCTTCTCTGCACCCTCTCCAAAGCCTCCACATCTTTCTTACCGTTAACCCTATATTCCGCATTCTTATTTGTTCTTCCAAAATGGACAACCTCACACTTGGCAGGGTTGAACTCCATCTGCCACTCCTCAGCCCAGCTCTGCATCATATCTAAGTCCCTTTGCAGCCGACAACAGCCCTCCTCACTGTCCACAACTCCACCAATCTTCGTATCATCTGCAAATTTACTGACCCACCCTTTGACTCCCTCATCCAAGTCATTAATAAAAATTACAAACAGCAGAGGACCCAGAACTGATCCCTGCGGAACTCCACTTGTAACTGGGCTCCAGGCTGAATATTTACCATCTACTACCACTCGCTGACTTCGACCGGTTAGCCAGTTTTCTATCCAATTGGCCAAATTTCCCTCTATCCCATGCCTCCTGACTTTCCGCATAAGCCTACCATGGGGAACCTTATCAAATGCCTTACTAAAATCCATGTACACTACATCCACTGCTCTACCCTCATCCACATGCTTGGTCACCTCCTCAAATAATTCAATAAGACTTGTAAGGCAAGACCTACCCTTCACAAATCCATGCTGGCTGTCCCTAATCAAGCAGTGTCTTTCCAGATACTCATAAATCCTATCCCTCAGTACCCTTTCCATTACTTTGCCTACCACAGAAGTAAGACTAACTGGCCTGTAATTCCCGGGGTTATCCCTATTCTCTTTTTTGAACAGGGGCACAACATTCGCTACTCTCCAGTCCTCTGGTACCACCCCCGTTGACACTGAAGACGAAAAGATCATTGCCAACGGTACTGCAATTTCCTCTCTTGCTTCCCACATAACCTAGGATATATCCTGTCAGGCCCAGGGGACTTGTCTATCCTCAAGTTGCTCAAAATGTCCAACACATCTTCCTTCCTAACAAGTATCTCTTCTAGCTTACCAGTCCGTTTCACACTCTCCTCTTCAACAATATGGTCCCTCTATTCAAGACCTCGCCTATCTCTTCCGACTCAATACACAATCACCCACTACTGTCCTTGATCGGACCTACCCTCGTTCTCGTCATTCTCATGTTTCTCACATACGCATAAAATGCCTTGGGGTTATCCTTGATCCTATCCGCCAAGGATTTTTCATGCCCTCTCTTAGCTCTCCTAATCCCTTTCTTCAGGTCCTTTCTGGCTATCCTGTATCCCTCCACTGCTCTATCTGAACCCTGTTTCCTCAACCTTATGTAAGCCTCCTTCTTCCTCTTTACTAGACATTCAACCTCCCTCGTCAACCAAGGCTCCCTCACACGACCATTTCTTTCCTGCCTGATAAATACATACATATCAAGGACACGTCGTATCTGCTCCTTGAAAAAATTCCACATTTCCACCACATCCTTCCCTGACAGCCCATGCTCCCAACTTATGCTCCTCAAATCCTGTCTTACAGCATCATAATTTCCCTTCCCCCAATTGTAAAATCTACCCTGTTGTGCGCACCTATCTCTCTCCATAACCAAGGTGAAAGTCATAGAATTGTGGTCACCATCACCAAAATGTTCACCTACTAACAAGCCCATCACTTGTCCCGGTTCATTACCGAGTACCAAATCCAATATGGCCTCCCCTCTGGTTGGACAATCTACATACTGAGTTAGAAAAGCTTCCTGGACACACTGCACAAACACCGCCCCATCCAATCTACTTGATCTAAAGAGCTCCCAATCAATATTTGGGAAGTTGAAGTCGCCCATGACTACGACCCTGTGACCTTTCCAAAATCCGTTTCCCAATCTGTTTCTCCACATCTCTGCTGCTATTGGGGGGCCTATAGTAAACACCCAACTAGGTGACTGCACCTTTCCTATTTCTGACTTCAGCCCATACTACCTCCAAAGGCAGATCCCCCTCAAACTTCCTTTCTGCAGCTGTTATACCATTAATGACTACACATGACTCCCATGGCAATGATGATTCTTAAATGCCCTCTGGCCTAGCCAGTGATGCCCTTGCGAATCAATATTTAAATAAAATGCTGCCAGCCAATGTCCCTGTGCCTCAGTGAATATTGGCACCTTACTGCTGCCTGAGGCAAGTGCATCATTTAATTTTGACCCTGCCATGACATTGGTTTGTATGTCCCTATCCCCTACCCCATCGTTATGGTATAGAAACGGTTACTGCACATTTGCCAATGGCAGTTTTGAGCACCAGGTCATCTGCAGTGCCAGCACATGATCAAACTTCTTGGAGATCATTCAACCCTTAAGCCTGTTCTGCTGTTGTATTAGATATGGGTGATCTGAATCTTCCATCAATCTGCCCATTTCTTGCTGTCAAGTAGCTTCAGCATCCAGTTTTTTTGGGGAGACAGATCAACTATATTCACTACTCACATTGCAGTCCCATTTACATTGGTGAGACTACACGCAGAGCGGGTGACTGCTTCAGGGAACACCTCTGTTTTATCTGCAGGAATTTCACTGACTTTCCAGTTGCTTTCCATTTCCACCTGAAGAGAAATTGAGGACTACAGATGCTGAAAGTCAAAAAGTGTGGCGCTGGAAAAGCACAGGAGGTCAGGCATCATTCAAGGAGCAAGAGAGTCAATGTTTTGGGTATAAGTCCCTCATCAGGAACCACTTTGCCTCCCATGCTAACATTTCTATCCTGGGCCTGCTATAGTGCTGCAATGAAACTCAATACCATTTTCTGCTCAGACACCTTTTAGCTTCAGAGACTCAATATTGAGGTCACCAACTTCAGAACATATAATGCCTTCCATTCTTATGCTTTGGAAATAAGTTCTGCATGTGTACCCTGTCTACACTTCTATCAGATCATCCAGCAACTTCTAAACTTGAGGAGTTGCAAAGCCTGTTTATGAAACTTGTCCATGTGATTTAATCCCCCACTGCTCTGGTGTTCTGTGCAGCTCCTGCCTCTCTACTTTGGATTCCAGCATCTGCAGTTTTTTAGTGTTTGATAAAGTTCGTTGTCAGGCAACTTGCCAGAGACACATGGTCTCACTCCAATAACTGTTCACTATTTACACTCCTCAATAATCTGTACCTCCTACAACTTTTCTCCAATAATTAGATTAGAGTGTGGAAACAGGCCCTTCAGCCCAACAAGTCCACACTGACCCTCCGAAGAGCAATCCACCCAGATGGCCAATTCACCTAACCTGCACATTTTTGGACCGTGGGAGGAAACCAATGCAGACACGGGAAGAATGTACAAATTCCACACAGGCCTGACGTGGGAATTGAACTCAGGTCTCTAGCGCTGTGAGGCAGCAGGGCTAACCACTGTGCCACCACGTTCCTCAATAATCTTAAACCCCAATTTCTGTTCTCTATTAGTATTGCTCAGTTATCTTTAACTCCAAACAAGTGGCAAATAATTATATCCAAATCATTTATTGAAGGACATAGAAACACAATGACACTTTTATGACATTATTATTATATCACAGGTTCTGCTTATACCAGGTCAGGTTCCCAATAGAACACAAGATTCCAGTAAGACTGTGGCATGAAATGACCTTTCTTTAATTGATTTGCTGTGAAGTTTGTTTTACAGCACATCCAAAAACCCTCACCTGACATGGTGGCATTAGGCTGAAAATGGATGACCAGTGGTGCAGAAAACAATGCCATTGAGATCATCTTCCTGAAAGTCAGGTATCACACGTCACATCAGAAAGACAACACTAACATCTGAAGTAGGAACATCGTTGGATACTATCACCTCAAAAAGTTTGTTAATCAGGGAGAGTCAGTATAGATTCAAACAGGGTAGGTCATGCCTGACAAATCACCTCTAGTTTTTTGAAGAGGTGTCAAAGGTGGTAGACAGAGTTAAGTCAATGCATGTTGTTTAAAGTCCGAGACAAGAAACTGTTAGCTTAGTTGGAAGCCCATAGAACTAATGACAAATTACTGACATAGTAAACTGATTGAGGGGCAGGAAACAGATAGTTAGAATAATGGGTAAGTACTCAAACTGGCAGGATGTGACTAGTGGTGTTCCATAAGGGCCTCAATTATTCACAATATTAATTAATGACTTGGATAATGGCATGTAAAGTCAAATGTCCAGATTTGTTGAGGACACAAAATTGGGCAACCTAATAGACAGTGTTGATGACAGCATAAAACTGCAACAAGATATTGATTTATTCGGTGAATGGGCAAAGCTGTTGCAGATGGATTTTAATATAAGCAAGCATTAGGTTATCCATTTTGGACTGAAAAAGGATGGATCAGGGTACTTTTAAAAGGCACAAAGTTAAATGTAGTTGATGTCCAATGAAATTTGAGTTTCAGGTGCATAGCTTTTTAAAATCTATGAAGTTTGTGGGTGTGTGGACAGCACAGTGGTTAGCACTGCTGCTTCACAGCGCCAGAGACCCGGGTTCAATTCCCGCCTCAGGCGACTGACTGTGTGGAGTTTGCACGTTCTCCCTGTGTCTGCATGGGTTTCCTCCGGGTGCTCCAGTTTCCTCCCACAGTCCAAAGATGTGCGGGCCAGGTGAATTGGCCATGCTAAATTGCCTGTAGTGTTAGATAAGGAGTAAATGTAGGGATAGGAGTGGGTTGTGCTTCGGCAGGTCGATGTGGACTTGTTTCCGAAGGGCCTGTTTCCACACTGTAAGTAATCTAATCTAAAAACGCCACAAACAGATGCAGAAAATAGTCAAGAAGGCTAATGGAATGCTGACCTTCATATCTAAGGGGTGGAGTATAAAGATGCAGATGTCATGCTACAGTTATACAAAACCCAGGTTAGACCCCACTTCGAGTACTATGAGGAACAGATCTGGGCACCACACCTTGGGGAGGATGATTTGACCCTGGAGGGAGTTCGACACAGGGATGATACCTGGACTTCAGGGGTTATGTTATAAGGAAAAAATAGACCTTTATTGTCTACAATTTAGAAGGTTAAGGGACAATCTAATTGAGGTCTTCAGGATATAAACAAAGAAAGACAGGTAGATAAACATAAAACTATTTCCACTGGTTGAAGATTCTAGAACCAGGAGGCATAGTCTAAGAATTAGGGCCAAGCCATTCAGGAGAGATGTCAGAATAGACTGCTACATGCAAAGAGTAGTGGAAGTTTAGAATTCTCTCCCTCAAATGGTGGTCAATGCTAATTAACTGTCAACTTTTGAGAGACACATTTTTTATTTAGCACTGAGATACAGGCCCATGGCAGACATATGCAGTTCAGTCACAGATCATCCACGGTCTCACTGAATAGCAGGGGAGGCACAAGTGACTGGGTGGCCTACTCCTGCTCCTATGTTTCTAACTCTTCCTCAGAGTTGCTCCACTATGGCAGCCTTGACGTCTTGTGAAACTTGGAACTCAGCACTGACAGTGTTACTAGCTGAACCAGGGGAATCATCAGCAGCCCATGGTCAGTGCTTTCTCAGAATGATCTCTTGTGTGACCATTCACAAGGACATTTGAATGTGGTTATCGAGAGGGAGAGCCGACAGACATGGATTAGGACAAAAATAGAAGTGGTTGATGAGAAGAACCTGTCTATTGGCCAATGACCTCATCTACTGTAGCTTTTAAGCAGAGGTATTTGGTTGGAGGATGGGACAGGACCACAGTAATCATGAGATAACCATTCAGCACCTCAGACCTGGCCTGCCCTTCCATTGATTATGGGCTATTTATAATATCAGCTCAATTTTCCTGCTTCTGCACCATTCCCTTGTCCAAAAATATTAATTCCTCTAATTTTTCCTTCTTTCTCTTTTCCCAAAGTCAGCTACTGCTCAAGATGAAGCATACGACTATCTCAGCTAAAAGTATCACTCAAGGTTTTCTCCACATCTAGTGACATTGTTTTCATTTTGTAAGGCCCAGTTTTTCTCCGATAGAATTTGTAGGTGGATTTCTATGATTCTTATTCCAATTCCCAAAGTGTGTTCCCATTATGGGAAAAACCTGTTGGAAACCTGAACTGGTAGAGTTGACAGCAAACTTACAAATCTAAGTTTAAATTTAGGTATGGCATGGTGGTTTAGCGGTTAGTACTGTTGTCTAACAGCACTAGGGTCCCTGGTCCAAGTGTAAAGATTTACTAGGATGGTGCCAGGAATGGAGGTTTGAGTTACAATGAGGGGCTGGTAGGCTAGGACATTTTACACTGGAGCATAGGAGGTTGAGGGGTGACAATATAGACATTTATAAAATCATGAGAGATAATATAAAGTGAATATCTTTTCCCTGGGGTGGAGAAGTGCAAGACTATGGGGCATATTTTTAAGGTGGGAGAAGATAGATTTTAAAAAGATATAAGCAGTAACTTTTTTTTTTTACACACAGAATGGTTCGTATGTGGAATGAACTGCCAGAGAAGTGGTGGATGTGGTTTCAGTTACAACATTTAAAAAATATTAGAATAAGTACATGAATAAGAAAGGAGAGATGTTAGTCAAACATAGGCAGGTAGGACTAGTTTAGTTTGAGATTATGGTTGGCATGGACTGGTTGGACCAAAGGATCGGTGTCTATGCTTTATAACTGTCTGTGTGGAGATTGCACGTTCTCCCTTTGTCTGCATGGGCTTCCTCTGGGTACTCCAGTTTCTTCCTACAGTCCAAAGATGTGTAGGTTAATTGGATTGACCATACTAAATATGGGGTTATGGAGATAGGGTGGGAGGCTGGATCTGGGCTGGCCCCTCTTCGGAGGGTCGGTGCAGATTTGATGGGCCAAATGGCCTCCATCATGTAGGGATTCATGATACTTAAAACAGAAATAATTGCAGAACTAAGCCAGTAGGTAGGACCTTTTACACTGGAGTATAGGAGGTTGTGGGGTGACCACATAGACATTTATAAAATCATGAGGGATATAGATAAGGTGAATATCTTTTCCCTAGGGTGGGCAAGTTCAAGACTAGGGGGCATATTTTTAAGGTGAGAGAAGAAAGATTTTAAAAATATATAAAAAGTAACTTTTTCTGAAAATGGGAAAACAAATGAACAAACAATTGTCAAATATAGTTAGGAGAGACTTTTGTGAGGTTGAATCACAGATGTCAGCATATGAACAACAGAGCTCTCTATGTTCACAGTTGAAATGAACAATACAGTTATATGTACAAAAGTTTAGAGTTGGCCAAAATGTACAAGTCAGTCGACATCCATGGAAAAACTAACAAGCAGCAGTTGCTAGAAATCTGAAACAAGTAAAAGATAGATCTGGATAGATTCAGTCTCTGTGTAGTGATCATGGCAGTTCAGACTGCAGACACCTCATTCGAACTGGAAGATATTACCAACACGACATTTAAATAGGAGCAGGCACACGTACGCGTACACAACATGCATGCATACACAATACATGCACACATAATTACATAGATATACTCACACAACATACACGTGACAGATTTATATCTGATGGGTATTTTTATATTTCACAGTGAGTCTTTGTGGATTCTACAGTGCTTGAAAATTTTAGCTGGAAAGTATTTCTCCAACCATGTGACAGTTCTACACGACACAACACACTCAGTCAATATTCAAAGTCATTAGTTTTGTGATGACCAAAACACAAGCACATTGGACAGCTGACAAACGGCTTTCTGTTCTTGTTGTGATGTACCAGACCATATTGACATTGCATCTTCCTTTCTGAAAGTTTGGAAGATTTTTGCACAAAAGTCAACATTTTGTTTTGTTTCTTTAAAGAGTTGACGCTACCAGCCAACGAAAGAAGAAGTTTCATCAGCTTCACTGACTAATGATACCCAGACTGAAGATCATGAGATATAAAATTCACTCTTGGACAATTTACGGGATCTATAAAGATACTTTGCTGGGATAGGCTTTCAAATAAATGGCAATTCATTTGGCCTAGGGGTATAACAACTGGCTGAAACCCAAACTAGGTTTAGAGTACGCCTTTACTGAACACAAACCGAAACCGAAACCTCTCACTGACACGCAATCATCTCTGGCAGCAGCCCTGTGGACCAATTTCCCTTTGCACTGTGGGCCAGTGACCATCTTCATCCTGCTCTGAGTGGGTGACCTCCTCCTCTGGCACCATCTCCTGGTCACTGGGCTGTCCTTCTGTGTACTCCTGGATAGTAGGAAGTGCCCCTTGTAGGCTGCAGCGCCGCCGTAGCCCTACCAGAAGAGGCTGGGGCATGGAGCAGATGTCTGCGTTGTTCCCCAGGTCAATCCAGGACAGTGCAGGATACTTGTTTGGCTCCTTCATCATCTCGGTCATTTCATTGACAACGAGCCGTGTCAGTCGGTTCCCATTCAGTGCCAGGTTGGTTAGTTTTGGAAGGGTTGCTAGCAAGGGCAACAAAAGTCGTAGGCTATCATCTGCCAACTCGGTGAAACTTAAATCGATGGAAGTCAGATGGTCTCGGTTCAGCTGCAAGTAATATGCCACACGGTGAATGTCCCTGGAAGAGAGTGGCATTCCTGATAGATCCAGGGAATCACTGGTGAGATTTTTCTGCAATGCAACTTTTAAGCTAAAAGGAAAAACAAGGAATAGATTATTTGAATTAATGCTCCTTGTTACTGGCTTGTTATTTCTTACCCGTGTTATGGACCAGATCAACCCTGTTTAAATACATCAGGGTGATCGCCTAAACCCTAATTTTTAACTTGCTTTAAGGCAAGTGTAAGAAGCAGTGTTCCAGACGTAATTTGATTGTGGGCAGCACAGTGGATCAATGGTTAGCACTGCTACCACACAACACCAGGAATCTGGGTTCAGTTTCACCCTCGAGTGAGTGTCTGTGTGGGTTTCCTCGGGGTGTTTCAGTTTCCACCCTAGTTCAAGGATGTGTGGGTTAGATGGATTGGGTGTGCTAAATTACACAGTGTCCAGGGAGGTGCATTTCCCAACCCTGGGAATTGCAGGGTTACAGGGATAGGGTAGGGGGTGGGGGTGGATCTGGGTGGGATGCTCTTCAGAACATCACTGTGGACTTAATGAGCTGAATGGCCTGTTTCCACACTGTAGGGATTCTCTGATTGGTCCTGCTACTTGGTTTTAAGCAAAACACACCCAGTTAAAACACAAACAAAAAGTAAAGAACTGATCTAACTAACTCAATTGAGAAACCTTAACAGAATAATAGATTATCTAATGACTTAACAACAACTATTTCAAGTAAATACAGCCTTGGCAAAGGCAAATTCAGTAAAATAGATTGTCTCACATGCAATTCAGTTCTCCTTCAGTTCAGGAGAAAAGAACACCAGGAGAAAATTCTGGCAGAGATATAGAACTCAAGGGTTTTGCTGTAGAAGGGTGAGATGGATGGGAGCTTCAAAACCCCAACAATAATTGAAAGCTAAACTAAAACTCTGGTTCTTTGGGAGCCTGACTCCATCATTCATGCTGCATCTGTTATTCTAACTTTAAAAAAAAACTAGGGCCTCACAAACTATTTAATTTATTGGCTTCAAGTAGACTGGTCATTTCTGTCTCAATCTCTCTTAATAAAACAAAGGATAAAATACACCTCTTAAAGCCATGGTATCGTCCCATCCTGACTTGTACTATAGTTCATTTCTCCAACTATTGGGAGATCAGTGGGTCCAATTTAAAAAGAGCAGGAAATCTCTTATGTTGAGGTGTTATTGATGAGTTGATCAGTACATGCAGCATTCATATGAAGACCATAAGAAACAGGAACAGGAGTAGGCCAATCAGCCCCTTGAGCCTGTTCCTGCAATTTAATCAGATTCAACTGCACAAAAGGACAAGTCCTAGAAAATATACCTACCACCCCAACACTTTGCTCAAAACAGGATGTGGGGGCAAGGGATAGTACTGTGTATAAACCACAGAATAATCATTGAGAAACAAAGTCCCAGTGATAAAATCCAATTTCTGCTTCACTCACTACATTTGATAGGATTTATTTAATATAATGTATGTCTTGTTACAAAATACAGTAAAAAGCATTGTATAGTCTCTGGTGCCATTTTAAAGCACAGAAAAATAAACTCAAACACAGAATGTAAAGACAGAAAAATGAAAGCATAAAGAAAGTGCCCAGTTTTAGAATCCTTCTTGTTAACTGCTCCGTCACAGGTCTGGTGGGCAGGCATGAGTCCTCTTTGCAGTACCACCACAGCTGGAACAAAAGTTGCCATTCTTCTACGCCATTTTGCCTCCACTGACGTAATCGTCACCATCTTGGTTACAGATTGATTACAAAACCGGAATTAAAAACACAAATAAAGGAAACAAAGCCAAAATGAATGAGAAACATCCAGATATTAAAGTCTTATTTAAGTCTTATCTATGCAGGCACCCAGGCCAAGCCACAGTTTGGATTCTCGGAAGGAGCTGAGTGCTTGCTGCCACTGACTGTACCACTTCGGATCTCCTGCTACTGCTGGCGCTGCCACAATCACCTCCAATTTTGTAACTGCTGGTGCCACAACTGGGTCCTGG
The DNA here is from genome assembly GCF_020745735.1 of Hemiscyllium ocellatum. Lineage (NCBI taxonomy): Eukaryota > Metazoa > Chordata > Chondrichthyes > Orectolobiformes > Hemiscylliidae > Hemiscyllium > Hemiscyllium ocellatum. Next base: position 56,593,758 of record NC_083424.1, read on the forward strand.
AATGGGCTCTGCCACAGAAGATACACATTCAACAACAAGAGCTGGAAGTGCTCAAGAAAGTCTGACACAACCATACAGAACATTAAGGCACAGTACAGGCCCTAGATGTTGCGGTGACCTGTGGAACCAATCTGAAGTCTACCTATCCTACATTATTCCATTTTCATCCATGTGTTTATCCAATGACCATTTAAATGCCCTTAAAATTGGCAAGTCTGCTACTGTCGCAGGCAGGGGATTCCATGCCCCTACTACTCTGAGTAAAGAAACTGCCTCTGACATCTGTCCTATATCTATCACCCCTCAATTTAAAGCTATGTCCCCTCATGCCCCATCACCATCTGAAGAAAAAAACTCTCACTGTTCACCCTATCTAACCCTCTGATTATCTTCTATGTCTCTATTAAGTCACCTCTCAATCTTCTCTTTAACGAAAACAACCTCAAGTCCCTCAGCCTTTTCTATTAAGACCTTTCCTCCATACCAGGCAACATCCTACTAAATCTTTCCTGAATCCTTTCCGAAGCTTCCACATCCTTCCTATAATGCAGTGACAAGAACTGCATGCAAGACTCCAAGTGCAGCCACACCAGAGTTGAAAAATGTGTTGCTGGAAAAGCACAGCAGGTCAGGCAGCATCCAAAGAGCAGGAGAATCAACGTTTCGGGCATAAGCCCTTCTTCAGAAATTTCCTGCTCCTTGGATGCTGCCTGACCTGCAGCGCTTTTCCAGCAACACATTTTTCAGCTCTGCTCTCCAGCATCTACAGTCCTCACTTGCAGCCACACCAGAGTTTTGTACAGCTGCAACATGACCTCATGACTCCAAAACTCAATCAATGCTATCCCAGCATATGCCTTCTTGACAACCCTATCATCCTGGGCGGCAACTTTCATGGATCAATGTACATGGACACCGACTCATCACCACTCTGCTCATCTAAACTACCAACAATTTTACCAATTATCATAGTAGTCTTTATTCCTGTTGCTCCTTCCAAAGTGAATCACCTCATACTTTTCCACATGAAACTCAATTTGCCACCTCTCAGCCCAGTTCTGCAACTTATCTATGCCCTCAGTAACCTACAACATCCTTCGGCACTATCCATGACTCCACTGACCATGCTGTCATCTGCAAATTTACTAACCCATCCTTCTACGCCCTGTTCCAAATTATTTATAAAAATGACAAACAGCAGTGGACCCAAAACAGATCCTTGTGGTACACCACTATGTAACTGAATTCCAGGATGAACTTTCCCATCAATCACCACAGATAGCCAATTTCTGACTCAAAACACGAAATCACCCTCAATCTCATGCCTCCATATTTTCTGCAATAGCCTACCATGGGGAACCTTATCAAATGCCTTACTGAAATCCATACATACCACATCAACTGCTTTACCTTCATCCACCTGTTTGGTCACCTTTTCAAAGAACTCAATAAAGGTTTGTGAGGGATGACCTACCCTTCACAAAACCATGTTGAGTATCTCTCATCAATGTAATCCTTTCTAGATGATTATAAATCTTATCTCTTATAAACTTTCCAACACTTTACCCACAAGCGAAGTAAGGCTCACTGGTCTGTAATTACTGGGTTGTCTCTACTCCCCTTCTTGAACAAGGAGACAACATTTGCTAACCTCCAGTCTTCTGACACTGGACAATGAAGACATTAAAATCAAAGCCAGAGGCTCCCTGGCTTCCGAGAGAATCCTAGGATAAATCCCATCTGGCCCAGGGGACTTATCTATTTTCACACTTCCCAGAGTTGATAACACTTCCTCTTGTGAACCTCAGTCCTATCTAGTCTACTAGCTTGTATCTCAGTATTCTCCTCGACAACATTGTCCTTTTCCCGTGTGAATACCGATGAAAAACTTTCATTTCGCGCTTCTCCTATCTCCTCGGACTCCACGCACAACTTCCCACTGCTGTCCTTGATTGTTCCTAATCTTACTCTGGTCATTTTTTTATTCCTGATATATCTCTAGAAAGCTTTAGGGTTTTTCTTGACCCTATCTGTGAACGACTTCTCATGACCACCTCATGGACTTGCAGAAATTAGAAGCTGCTACCATCCCACACTTCAGTCAGCAATTGAGAGATGTTGGACAAAGAATATGCCAGGCTGTCACCAGGTGAAAAAAGAAACTAGACATTCTTGAAGAGGATAAGAACAGGAACTTCAGGAACAGACATAGTGGAAAAGGGTGTGGGATTGGGGATAACCATTAACATATATGCCTGGATTAGGATAATATTACACATAGTTGTAGGAATACAACTGGTATTGGTTCTGACATGGAATATAATAGCTGGAGGTCTTGTAGGCAATATGAGTCAGAGAGTCATAGCGATGTACAGCACAGAAACACACTCTTTGGTCCCAATCGTCCATGCTGACCAGATATCCTTACCTAACCTAGTCCCATGTGCCAGCACTTGGCCCATATCACTCTAAACCCTTCCTATTCACATACTCGTCCAGATGTCTTTTAAAGCCCTTCCTATTCATATACCTGTCCAAATGCCTTGTAATTGTATCAGCCTCCACCACTTCCTTTGGCAGCTCATTCTCTGTGACCCTTTAGGACCCTTTTAAATTTTTCTCCTCTCACCCTAAACCTATTTCTTCTAGATCTGGACTGTTCACTACACCTCCAATTTTGGTGTCATCTGCAAACTTACTAAATATATCTCCTATGTTCACATCAAAATCATTTATGTAAGTGACGAAAAGCCATGGACCCAGCACCGATCCTTGTGGCACTCCACTGGTCACAGGCTTCCAGTCTGAAAACAACCCTCCACTATCACCCTCTTCTTTGAGCCTACCTTTGAGCCAGTTCTTATCCAAATGTTTATTATTCCATAGGATCTAATCTTGCTAACCAGTATCTCTTGGGGAACCTTGTCCAACATCTGATTGAAGTCCATATAGATATCGTCCACCACTCTGCGCTCATCAATCCTCTTTGTTATTTCTTCAAAAAAACTCAATCAAGTTTGTGAGATATGATTTCCTCCGCACAAAGCCACGTTGACTATCCCTAATCAGTCCTTGCCTTTCCAAATACATGTATATCCTGTCCCTCAGGATTCTCTCCAACAACTTGCCCACCACTGATGTGAGGCTCACTGGTCTATAGTTCCCTGGCTTGTCCTTACCACCTTTTCTAAACAATGGCACCATGTTAGCCAACCTCCAGTCTTCTGGCACCTGTGACTATCAGCAAGAGTCCCAGCAATCACTTCTCTAGCTTCCCACAAAGTTCTACAGTACACCTCATAGAGTCATAGACATGTACAGCATGGAAACAGACCCTTCGGTCCAATCCGCCCATACCGACCAGATATCCCAACCCAATCTAGTCCCACCTGCCAGTACCTGGCCCATATCCCTCCAAACCCTTCCTATTCAATTACCCATTGCCTCTTAAATGTTGCAATTGTACCACATCATCTGGCAGCTCATTCCATACACGTACCACCCTCTGGGTGAAAACATTGCCCCTTAGGTCTCTTTTATATCTTTCCCCTCTCATCCTAAACCTATGCCCTCTGATTCTGGTCTGCCCAGCCCCAGGGAAAAGACTTTGTCTATTTATCCTATCTATGCCCCTCATAATTTTGTAAACTTCTATAAGGTCACCCCTCAGCTTCCGACGCTCCATGGAAAATACCCCCAGACTGTTCAGCCTCTTCCTGTAGCTCAGATCCTCCAACCCTGGCAACATCCTTGTAAATCTTTTCTGAAACCTTTCAAGTTTCACAACATCTTTCCGATAGGAAGGAAGCCAGAATTGCATGCAATATTCCAGTGGCCTAACCAATGTCCTGTATAGCTGCAACATGACCTCCCAACTCCTGTACTCAATACTCTGACCAATAAAGGAAAGCATACCAAACGCCTTCTTCACTATTCTATCTACCTGCGACTCCACTTTCAAGGAGCTATGAACCTGCACTCCAAAGTCTCTTTGTTCAGCAACACTCCCTAGGACCTTACCATTATCCACCTTTATGTATTTTAAGACATCTGGCATCTCCTTCTCTGTAATATGGACATTTTCAAGATGTCACCATCTATTTTCCCACATTCTCCATCTTCGATATCCTTCTCCACAGTAAACACTGATGCAAAATACTTATTCTGTATCGCCCCATCTCCTGCGGTTGCGCACATTGGCTACCTAGCTAATCTTTGAGGGGCCCTATTTTCTCCTTAGTTACCCTTTTGTCTTTAATGTAATCATAGAATCACTTTGGATTCTCCTTAACTCTATTTGCCAAAACTATCTCATGTCCTCTTTTTGCCCTCCTGATTTCCCTCTTAAGTATACTCTTACTGCCTTTATACTCTTCTAAGGATTCACTCGATCTCTCCTGTTGATACCTGACATATGCTTCCTTCTTTTTCTTAACCAAAACCTCAATTTCTCTAGTCATCCAGTATTCCTTACACCTACCAGCCTTGCCTTTCAGCCTAACAGGAATATTACTGTCTCTGGAATCTCGTTATCTCATTTTTGAAGGCTTCCCATTTTCCAGCTGTCCCTTTACCTGCAAACATCTGCCCCCAGTAAACTTTTGACCATTCTTGCCAAATACCATCAAAAGTGGCCTTCCTCCAATTTAGAACTTCAACTTTTAGATCTGGTCCATCCTTTTCCATCACTATTTTGTAACACAGAATTATGGTCGCTGACCCCAAACTGCTCTCCCACTGACATCTCAGTCACTTCCCCTGCCTTATTTCCCAAGAGGAAGTCAGGTTTGGCTCCTTCACTAGTAGGTACATCCACACGGAATCAGAAGATTTTGTTGTACACATTTAACAAGTTCCTCTCCATCTGAAATCTTAACACTATGGCCATCACAATCAATGTTTGGGAAGTTAAAATCCCCTACCATAACCACCCTATTATTCTTACAGATAATTGAAATTTTATAAATTTGTTTCTCAATTTCCTGCTGAGCAATAAGGTGATCATCCCTTTCTTATTTCTCAGTTTCACTCAAATAACTTTCCTGCATGTATTCCCAGGAACATCTTCCCCAAGTACCGCCATAATCCTTATTAAAAATGCCACTCCCCCTCCTATCCTGATCCCCCCTCCTCCCTTTCTATCCTTCCTACAACATTTGTATCCTGGAACATTAAGTTACCAGTCCTGACCAAACTTCAGCCACATTTCTGGAATTGCTATAACATCCCAGTCCCATGTTCCTAACCATGACCTGAGTTCATCTGCCTTCCCTGTTCGACCACCTGCATTGAAATAAATGCAGCTTAATTTATTAGTCCAACCTTATTCTCTGTCCTCCCCCACCTTACTAGTTTAAATCCTCCCAAGGAGCTCTAGCAAATCTTCCTGCCAGTCTATTAGTCCCCTTCCAATTCGGGTGCAATCCATTCTTCCATCCAGGTCACTTCTACACCAGAAGAGATTCCAATGACCCAAAAAAGTGAACTCTTCTCCCATGCACCAGCTCCTCAGCCATGTATTCATCTGCTGTATCTTTCTATTCCTACCTTCACTAATTCGTAGCTCCAGGTTTAATCCAGATATTACTACCCTTGAGGACCACCTTTTAAAATTTCTGTCTAACTTTCTATATTGTCCCATCAGAATATCATCCTTTTCCCTTCCTATGTCATTGGTTCCAATATATGCAATGACCTCCTGCTGGTCCCTCTCCCCCATGAAAACATTCTGCACCCTCTCTGAGACATCCTTGATCTTGGCAGCAGGGAGGCAACACACCATTCTGATATCTCGCTGCCAGCCGCAGATACTCTAGTCTGTACCTCTGACTAGACAGCCCCCTATCACAACTGATCATTTGGAACCTAATGTACCCTGAATTACATTCGAGCCATTATCGGTATCAGAAACTTGGCTGTTTGTACTATATTCCCCTGAGAGTCCAACACCCCCTACATTTTCCAAACCTGCATACTTGTTTGGAATGCAGATAGCCACAGGAGACCCCTGCACTACCTGCCTCTCTTTCTGACCTTTCCTGGAGTTAACCCAACCACCTGACTGTACCTGCAGCTTTTCTCCCTTCCTATAACTGACATCCATCACACCGCCTAGTTCCTGTAAATTCCTTATTGCTTCTAACTGCTGCTCCAACCGATCTATGCAATCTAATAGGATTCGCATTCAAAGTCACTTCCTGCAGACATAAGAGAGGGTAGGAGGTCCTTAATGGATACTTTGTTTCAGTAGTCACGAGTGAGAGGGACCTTGTCGTTTGTGGGTTCAGCGTGAACCAGACTGATAAGCTCAAACAAGTTGAGGTTAAGAAGGAGGATGTGCTGGAAATTTTGAAAAACATGAGGATAGATAAGTTGTTCAAAGGCGAGACGCAGAGGCATAGGGAAACTCTTGACGAGGTGCTCATATTCATCAATACTGTGTTGCAGGCTACGAAGGACATGGTATGGTTTCTCCACTCCCTGGAAGTACGAGACAATGATGGGTACCCTATCAAGTTGTACCCAGTGTCTGTCTCCTGAGCAGGTCATTACAGTTTTTCACTGTAGCATGTCGGAACTAGCGGTCGATGAGTTGAGCATCATACCTTGTTCTTATGAGGATGTCCTTCAGTACTTTCAGGTGTCCTCCTCATCTGAACAGGTCCTGTGTATGTGGAAGGTTTTGATTAGATTAGATTAGATTCCCTACAGTATGGAAACAGGCCCTTCGGCCCAACAAGTCCATACCGACCCTCCAAAGAGTAACCTACCCAGACCCCTACCCTACATTTACCCCGACTAATGCACCTATCACTATAGGCAATTTAGCATGGCCAATTCACCTGACCTGCACACCTTTGGACTGTGGGAGGAAACCGGAGCACCCAGAGAAAACCCACACAGACATGAGAAGAATGTGCAAACCCCACACAGACAGTTGTCCAATATGGGAATCTAACCCATGTCCCTGGTGCTGTGAGGCAACAGTGCTAACCACTGAGCCACTATGCTGCCCATAGGGGATGGTTGTTTTAATATGTTTAGAGTGAAAGCTAGAGAAGTGCAGCATTGTGAGGTTACCTGTGGGTTTGCAGTATAGTGAGCTACTGAGGTGCCCGTCCTTGATGGAGATGCGCACGTTCAAGAGTGAGACAGATACTAAAGAGTAGTCCATGGTAAGTCAGATGGTGGGATGAAACTCATTGATATCACTGCAGTTGTTTATGTGACTCCTTCCACAGGAAGAAAATGTTATCAATATACCTGGTATATCATGCTGGTTGAAGGTCCTGTGCAGCAAAGAAGTCTTGCTCGAATATGTGCATGAAAATGTTGGCATATTGAGTTCAAATTTGGTCCCCATGTGTGTTCCTTGTGTCTGGATGAAGATCTGGTTGTTAAAGGTGAAAATATTGTGGTCAAGGATGAAGCAGATGTGTTGTAGGATGGTGCGCGGAGATTGGCAGTTGTTGGTATTGAGTATTGAGGCTATTACCGTGAAGCTGTCATTGTGGGGGATGCTGGTGTAGAGTGCCAAAACTTCTATTGTGATGAGGAATATTCCCAGTTTGACAAGTCTGTGGTTGCTGAGTTTGTGTAAGAAATCTGGAGTGTCACAACAGAAGCTGGGAATCCCTGTACAGTAGGTTTCAGGGTGTCCTTGACATAGCCAGAGGAGTTCTCTATATAATCAGTATTATAGATTTACAGCAAGGCTAAAAGTATGAACTTTTATTTTATTTTATTAGATTCTATACAGTATGGAAAGAGCCTTTCGGCCCAATAAGTCCATACCAACCCTTCAAAGAGTAACCCACCCAGACCCATTCACCATATTCTCCATATGAGCAATTTAACATGACTTATCTGCTCATGTGCTGTGAGCTCTTCAACACAGGTTCCTCCAAGGTCAGTTGCTGTTTGTTCATTTTCCTAGGTGCACTCTGATGTCTATAGATACTCAAACTCGAACAGCAAAGGCAGTAACTGTGGAGATTCATAGGTTTCTTTCTCGGATCGTGTGGTCGCTGCTTTCGTCTGTCTACCTCCCTTTTAAAGTGCTGTTGTTTTGATATTTTCTCCCTCAAAGTTCCAAAACAATGCAACGGCATATAAAATAGTAATTGCTCCTACTGGGAATTCGAGGAAATCACCTCCAACACCTAAACTACCTCAAAAAAGGAGCATATTTTACAGCCACACCTTTTTTCACATAATCCATCTTGCATTACCCAGAGGATTAAAAAAAATCCAGGCCTTAATTAGGGAACAACATGAAGTGCTGTGAATAGCAGGACACATTGACTTGACTTAACCAGTTAAAATTCCTTAAATCATGTGACTGGCCAGAATGGGGCATGCCATACCCAGTGAAATAAATTGAGCAGTTGGCTCATTAAAGGGCTTTATCTTGCTGGTTTTTACCCAGAGGGTAATTGTTAGGACTGCCCATGGCTTAAGCAGCATAAAATGGTTGAAAGTGGTTTTCAGTTGACATAAAATGGCTGAGGAACAATTTCAGCTGAAACAGCAGTTTCCATAGAATGCTGTTTGAAGTTAAACTATAAGGTTAAGTAGATTAAGATAACTCGTGACAGTTCTTATGAAATTCATACATTGGGCCTTGTGGAACAGAAGCAGATAGTTAAATGAGGTACAGTTTTGAAGAATGCTGCTAGATAGATTGGAAGGGTCAGCCCACACACTGATCACATGATGTTAAGAGCCCCACATCTCTGAATGATAGCCAGCTGAAGTGGGCTGAGTGACTGTATTTGAACTGCATATTTCCTTTTATTCAGTGGAGGAGTTCCTGGCCTGCCCACTGGTGTAAAACAATAAATGTTTGAAGTGGACCTGGGGGTCAAGGGACTTGTATGGTCATTCCATGCCACCAGCTAAATGAATCTTAATGTCATCTTAAGCTAGTTCTGTTGGATTTACTCCTTCTATAAGGCAGCAAATTAGTCTAGCTCACAGTTACAGATTATGGAAGCTGCTGTTTCAGTTAGAATTCTTGCTCAGCCATTTTATGTCAACTGAGAATGATTTCCAACTATTTTGAACCACTTCAGCCACGGTAACCCTAACAGGAATCCAGATGTGATCTCATCAGCATCTCATAGTTACAGTAGGGCATCCAAAGATTTGCAGGTATCTTACCACCCTCCGTGGAGTTTCTTATAACTCTGCTTAATATGTAGGAAGGGGGTAAGTTGCTCAAATTTCAAGCTCAGTATGAAGAATATGCTCAGACTGAATTTCACACATGTTTCATTGTGACTGTCGAGATTTAATCCTTCCTGATTTTCAGCGGTCTCCACAGGCAGTTTGCTGCTGGTCAGTTAATAGAGACAGGAGCCCAATTGTTCTATGTATACATATGGCACTGACAGTACCTACTCTCCTGGTGATCACAGAATCCTCATTTCCTGTTATTCACCATGGCAACAGCAGCATAATGAGCAGACAGAACCAAATTCTGAGCTGAACCCATGCACTCTGCCTGCTTTCACTGCAAGTCCTGACAACACCAATTAAAAACCACAATGTGCATTGATGTTTGGGCAGTAAGCTGCTGGTATGTACTCATCACACGTTCAAACTAAAATAACCTGATTTCACATTTCTACCTTGCAGCCCCAGAGTCCTCACTAGCTTCAGAAATATATTTTAATAAGCAAGGTGGGGGGGAGGGGGGGTGGGAGGGGAGTGAAACCTAGCAATGTGAGATTGGGACACTGACACTGTGAGACCGCAGGACTGGCCCTGTGAGACTGGCATTGAGAAATCTAAGAGACTGCAACTTTCGGAAATTGGTAACAATTCACTGTGGGAGGGAGGCATTGTTGCTATGGGGAGAACCTGAAACACTGGCGCCAGGGAATGGGAAACATGGGCATTGTGGAAAATGTACACTGGAACTGTGGACAGAATATTTATTGGTACATTGGGAGCCAGATACACTAACACTGGTAGAGTATGAGACACTGTGACTGTGAGTATGCTGCACTGAAACACAGGGAGCAAGAGAAACCAATTGGAGCTTTGAAACCATGGGTGGAAAACTGGCACTGTGGGAGTGGGCATTGACATTGTGAAAGCATGATGCTGTCACTCAGTCAACACAAAATTATTCCTTAACACTATATTTGTGACATCTATTTTGAGATTCCCACTGAGGGTTCCTGTAGGATGCTGGTACAATGTGATGAACAATAACCATGCCAGTGTATCTAGACTTGGGTACGTTTGTGACTACACGTTTGCTCATTGTGGCTTTACACTTACAACCTAAATCTGAGTCAACAGAGCATAGTTCCACGAGAAACGATCATTACTGACTTGGCCCTGATTTCACCTTTCTTTACTCTTTGTGTAAACAACTGTCACTTCTTACTTTCTTAACAAACGTCACCGAATCACCCATGTCACTAATTATAACTCCAATTACCTAGTACTACCCAGCAGTGGCTGTCCATTCTTATTTGTATAAACTGAAGTTAACTTTCCCCTAACTTGAAAGGTACAGGATAAGGAATTATTTCATTGCAACAGTTTTGTCAATTTCTTTTGGTTCTCACCACTTTAATCAGACCCTGTTCAAGAGGTGTTCTTTGCTCAGCTAAACAAGTCCAACTTCCTCAACATTTGCCATTTAGGGCAGCACAGTGGTTAACACTGCCAGGGACCAGGGTTCGATTTGACCTTGAGTGACTGTCTATGTGGAATTTGCACATTCCCCATGTGCCTGCATGGGTTTCCTCTGGTTTCCTCCTACAATCCAAAGATGAGTAGCTTAGGTGGATTGGCAATGCTAAATTGTCCCATAGTGTCCAGGGATGTGCAGGCTAAGTGCTAGTCATGGAAAACACAGGATTATAGGGATGGAGTGGGTTTGGGCATGATGCCCTTTGAACAGTTGGTGTCAATCCGATAGGCTGAATGATGTCTTTCCATACTGTGGGGATTCTATGACTCTGTAATGTTTGATATGCCACATGGTCAGTGTACCTCTAAGAGACACGCTAATGGTATCATCACTGCATCATAGCATGTGACCTGAGAGGTAAGAAGATTTTAAGCTCTATCTTATTCTGGGTAATTTGGAGTGTAGCATTCCATTGAAAACCTGCTGCTCTCTGCTACGATGTAGCTTAACATTTGCCCAGATGCTTGTATACTTGAGGAAAATAATGCTTACATCATAATTAGTCATTATAAATGTATGTTGAATTCTTCAATACCACAACATTCACGCCCGGTTTCTCATTGATGCATCAGATTCACATCGGCTTCATTTCTTCATTTTGGATTGGATTGATCTCTTGCTTTTCAGCAGCAATAATATTCAGACTCTGTTTAAAACATTGCTTCCTTAATTTTAATCCTGCTGAATATAATGAGGAACATTTCCAATGAGGGGAAGCTTTACAGCTCTGAGAGAGAATTATCATCAAATCTCTTGAATACAAGTGACCGGGTGAGGTGGGTGCTTACCCGGCTTGTGACTTCTGCCTGGGCACAGTCTGCCTGTGCCACTTGGAATGTGGGGTCAGGTGGTAGATGAGCTGTCGGCAAAGTTTCTCGGAGGATTTCAGGGGCTCCACTTCCTGAAAAGAAAAGCAGTCACAATGTGACGCAGCATAGCAACAGACCTTTTGGTCCAACTCAAACATGTTGACCAAATTTCCGAACTAAACTAGTCTCATTTGCCTGTGTTTGGCCCCTGTCCCTCTCAACCTTTCCCATCCATGATCTGTCTGAATGTCTTTTAAATGTTGTAACTGCACCTCCATTCACCACTCCTTCTGGTAGTTCATTCCACATACGAATCACCCTCTGTAACAAGTTGCCCCTTAGGTCCCCTTTAAATCTTTCCCTTCTCACCTTAAAAAATACATCCTCTAGTCTTTGTAGTTTCCCATCCTAGGGAAAAGACCTTGGCAATTCACCTTTTGTATGCCCGTCATGATTTCACAAACCTCAATAATGTAACCCCTTAACTTCCTATGCTGTAGGGGAAAAAGTCCCAGCCTATCCAGCCTCCTATTATAATTTAAACTTTCCAGTGCCCTTAACATGCTGTAAATCTTTTCTGCACGCTTTTCAATATAATAATATCCTTCCTATAGAGAAGCGCATCTATTAAAAAAATCTTATCATAAAGAAAAAGAAGAAACCAACCATTAAAAATTAACAGGAGGTACTAATATTAAAAATGTAGGGTAATTCAGTATGCTGAAACCCAAGTTGGATAGATTCTTGATTGAAGGAAATCAGTGAGTATATCAAATCAACAGGAATTAGAGGCTAATTTATCAAATAGCAGAGCAGGCCTGAAGAGCTGAATGGTCTCCTCTTGTTCCTAAATCGTATACAGTACCTTTATGTATAATATGTTGATGGCATGTTGACCTTTAGCTTGAAGCAACTGGAATATAAAGTGATGTTACATTTGTCAAGACTCGAGCACTGCACTCAGCCAGGAAAGGGTATGTTGGTCAGGGAACAGGGAGTGCTGAGTGCTTCTGGACAAAATGGAAGCATTCTTTCACTGAACTGTTTAACCTTTGCCCATGAGACAATGCCTCCATCCCAGGGATCGTTTTAGTGAACCTTCAATGAACTACCTCCAAAACTGCTCACAGTACTCCAGGTATGGTCTCATTAGCATCTTGTTCTGTTGCAGGAAAACTTCCCTAACCTTATACTCCAATTGCTTGAAATAAGGACCAATATTCCATTAACCTTCTGGATGACCTACTGCATCTCTGTGCTAGCTTTGTGTTTTGTGCACAAGTATAGCCAAGTCCCCTTGCAATGCAGTGTTTTCTTGATCTGGATAATTTATGCCTTTGCTTGTATCAGGAAATATACGTGCCTCTGCCCTGACCCCGCGACAGCTACTGCGTAAAGCCAGTATTATGTCTCTACTGTCTATCATGCAATCACGCATACATCACCAGAGTTTCTCTCAGATGCCCACCACCAAAACGTTTCACAAGGAACATGCAAATGTGTGGATGATGAAGGGAGGGTTTCAGTCAGTGGATGAAGAATTGAAGGTTCTGGTCAGTCGTGTTAAATTTTGTTCAATATAATGTGCATGATGTGTCTCTCAAAATGTTTTATTTTGGAATGAAATTGAAGCAATTATATTACACTGGGAGATCTGAGCTGATATCACGGTCTCCATGGTTACAGCACAGAAATCTGGAGCAGAGAAGGTAATTAATTGGCCTTTGCTGATTCCAAGAAATGAGGCGGCCATGGAGACAGGGTTAACAAACTGTCAGGACTGCTCTGTATAGGAACCTCAACGTGGTAATCTCATTCTGAGGATCAGTACGATGGATCCTGAGGGGCTATCTCAGACCAGACTCAAACTGTAATAACATCCATTTAATATGGTAAAACATCCCAAACACGACATGGCTGGAAATCTAACGCAATCTGGAGCTACAGGAGACACTGGCGATAGAGAGATGAGAGTGTACATTTCACTAGACCCTGTGTGAGTTTCCCCAATTAGTTAATATTTCAGATAGGATACCTCAAATCATTAAACACTCCAGTAAGGAGGAATGAACTGCCTCCTCTTCTTTACTCACCTACCTTCCTTGGCTGGTCACAAAGTTAATTTTAAAAACCCTTCCTTTTCTTGGCGATACCTTTCTCCCTGTCGTGGCTGTGGGTATGTTTGTCCAGCTGGGAGGTTGATTTGGATACGTTTCGTCCCCTCTCTAGGTGAGATCTTCAGTGCTTTGGAGCCTCCTGTGATGTTCTGTCTCTTCAGGAATTTATTTGGTTGCGTTCCTGCTGTTTCTGGTTGCCGGTTCCAGCTGTTCATTGTAGTGGCTGGTATACTGGTCTAAGTCAATGTGCTTGTTGATAGAGTCTGCAGATGAGTGCTATGCTTCTAGGAATTCTCTGGCTGACCTCTGTTCAGCTTGTCCTATGATCGTAGTGTTATCCCAGTTGAATTTGTGGTTTTTGTCATCTGTATGTGTGGCTACTAGGGACAGTTGGTCACGGCGTTTAGTGGCTAATTGATGTTTGTGGATGCAGACTTGTAGTTGTCTGCCTGTTTGCCCTATGTAGTGTTTCGTGCAGTCTTTGCATGGAACCCTGCAAGTTACATTATTCTTGCACATGATGAGTGTAGGGTGTTTTGTCCTGGTGAGCTGTCTGAGTGTGGTTGTCGGTTTATGGGCTGTCATGAATTCCAGTGGTCGAAGAAATCTGGCTGTCAGTTCTGAGACATTCTTTAAGTAAAGTAGCATGGCTAATGAGTTAGGTCGTGGCATGTCCTCACCGTGTCGTTTGTCTGTTAGGCAAGTGCGGATGAAGTTGCAGGGATATCCGTTCTTGGTGAATACTCTGTAGAGGTGTTCTTCCTCTTTCCTTCGCTGCTGTGTATTGTAGCCCTTTTGAACGGGGTCATAATGCAGTTTCATAGGACACAGGACAAGCTAAACAGAGAACAGCCAGAGAATTTCTAGTAGCATAGCACCCCATCAACAAACACGTAAACCTAGACCCAGAACCGGCCATTACAAAGAGCAACCAGAACCGGCAACTGGAAGCAAGAATGCAACCAAATAAATCCCAGAAGGCACAGTACAGCAGCGCTTCACAAGAGAATCCAAAGCCCTGAAGATGTCACCTAGACAGGGAATGAAACATATCCAAATAAACTTCCCAGCTTGACAAACATACCCATAACCACGACAACCGGTGCCCGAGCTACAAATCTTGACACAAACTTTGAATGTTTCTCCAGGACAGAAAATGATCAAAGGAACAATTTAAGCAGGTTTTCTTGAGTTAATAAAGATGGAGTTTATTAATTACTGAACGCAAGAAAAATTAGTAATGCAACACATACATTAGGAAGAAGATTCCCAACAGAACAAAAAGTTACAAAATAATGAATTAGTCTCTGAATTGTTCATGAAGAACAGATAATCAAACATTATGGCCATTTCATTGAAGGTTGCTTGTGGTGTTGTTGGTAGCTGAATAGGTCAATTTCAAGATTTTTAGTTTTGCAGGTTGGTTGAGATTCTGTTGTTCTTATTCCTTTTGATTTGTGACTAAAATCGAGCATTTCAAATCATTTAACCCAGTAGGTAGCTGACTTCTAGCACTCAGAGCAAGAGAATTCTTTTAGCTGTAAACCAGAGGTCACTAGGGGATAGTTCTTCAACTGTGACCTTCAGAGTATGCTAATGCTCAGACCTGGTGCAGAGGTACTACACATGATGCCACTTAATAGATAAGAGCACTTGATGTTGGAGATAGTTTATGAGCATGGATAAAGCATTGGATAACTAATAGAACAGCTGGGATAGGGAGGGCAGTTTCAGAATTGCAACTTGTAACTAGTGGGGTGCCACAGGGATCAGTGCTGGGATAAATAAATATCGATGAATTAGAAGAGGAAAATGCATTTGATAGTGAAGTTCACAAATATCAACAAAATAAGGAGAGAAGGCAAAGGGTGAGGATGACACAAAGAACTTTCTGCTCATTTCTGTCTTAAATGTGCAATCTCTTATCCTGGGATTATGCCGTATGGTCCTGGATTGTCCCACAAAGGGAAACAACATTTCTGCATCTACTCTGTCAAGTCCTCCAGAGGTCTTTCATGTTTCAATAGGAACACCTCTCATTTTTCTAATTTCCAATGAGTACAAGCTCAACCTATTCAATCTCTTTTCGAGACACACTCACCATATCTGGAATCAATCTAACCAACCTTCTCTGGATTGTCTCCAATGCTACATCTTTGCTAAGAACCAGAAAACTGTTCATAGTATTCCAGCAGGTGGTCTGACTCATGCCTTGTATAGTTACAGGCTACAGGGCATGGGGAAATCCACACACGGTACACACAGAAAGTGTAGGGGAATGTCTGCATATATTCAAAATTGTACTGCTCACTACCCTGTGGGATCTGACTGGGTTTGGCTGTGTGGATGTCAAGGCTGGTGTGGGGAGAGGGATGTTGTTATTTACAGGTGTTGGAGATGGAATGCTCAGGGACCCGGGGAGGGCTGCTGACTGGAGATACAGATCCTGCTTGTCTGATTGATATCCAAGCTTGTATGGGCTCTCTGCAGCCAACTTTATTTGTTGGGAACACAAATTTTATATCCCTTAACAATGTGAGGCCAGCAACATTAGGTTGGACTTAGAGCCAAGGTTCACAGAATTATTTACTTGTTCTTTTTTAAAATTCATTAATGGAATGAGGGCATCACTGGCTAGACCAGCATTCATTGCCCATCCCTAACTGCCCATAGAGCCGTTTAAGAGTCAACCACATTGCTGTGGGTCTGGAGCCACATTTAGGCCGGACCACTAGGTCCATCACTCACCTTCTTTGGGCACTGGATGTCACGAGCCAAGCTCATTAGCAAGTCATGGGAGATGGGGTCCACCAGATTTGGGAAGGCTGTGTGTTTATAGAGAACTTCATTCAGAGAGGAGCCTTCCAGGCCCAAATCCTGCAGGGGGTGAGAACAAAGCCAATTAGCAACTTGTAAGATTGGCTGATCCAGTAACACAATTGTTGCTAATCGCTACCTTGATTGGAACAACAGTTGAAGCTTTTCACTATATTTTACTGTATTATTCACTGTGACATGCAAGTGATAATAGATCATTCCATTCCATTCAATACAACCCTCCAATTTTGACCTCACACACAACGCAAGTCACATCTGGAATGTACTTCTTATATCTCTACCCCTTGCTCAATCTTTAATTCTTCCTTAGAAACCACCTTTCTGATCAAACTTCTAGCAATCTGTCTGAAACTTGACTTTCCCACAAACTTTGCTTGAGGACATTCAGGTAGAATGTCTTGGATTCTTACACTGTTAAAGGCACTGAATGTTCTCCTACATGCCAATGTTAATGGACTAGCTGCTCCATTTACTGAATATATAAGTTTGTTTTAGGACAAAATAATAAATAAACATTATAACTCAGTGTGGTAAAGGATCGATACACACATGAAAACACACCTACGTCCTTGACAATGTTCTCAACGACAGTCACTCTAACAATGAACTAGGACAAGCTTCAGGGATAATAGAGTAGCTGAAGTTCATTGTAGGCTTCTCTTCCACAATAAGGGGAGTGCTTTTGTGGCGCAGTGTTAGTGTCCCTATCTCTGAGCCAGGAGACCCAGGTTCAAGCCCCATCTACTCCAGCAGAGTGCGACAACATCTCTGACCATATTTATTAGGGAAATATTTACGCAAGGAGGAGAGCTGATTAGGAAAGGGAGAACACTGTTGAGGCACAGTGGTACTGCCCCTACCTCTGAGCTAGGTGACATGGGTTCAATTCCTATCTGCCCTCTAATCTGGTCGATTAAAAAATGAGGAAAAAGGGGAGAGCAGTCTGGAATTTATATTAATTGATGGAGTGTAACTAAATAGGAACCCTCAAATCCTGCTTGGGCAAATTAATGACCAGCAATGTAATGTCTTACCAGAGGATTCATTTTGATCTCCAAGGGAATGAAGAAAAATAAGCATTTCTTTTTGACAAAAGTACTGCTTCCAGAAGCCCCTGAGGCAAAACAGCAGAGTCATATTGCAGGCTTTCAAATTACAATGAGATCCCAGTTTCTGTTCCAAAGATGAAACATACAAGCAATGGAAGAATGAAGCAGAAACATAGTTACTTCCCTTCATGCAGGAGAAAGAAAGGACAAGCTTGGCTTTGGCTACAGCAGCAGAAAGAAAACTCAGAAGTCAAGCATTTTCAGAACCGAATGTAAGTGTCTTGGATATCCCAGAAGTACAACAGATTATATTACAACTTATGGACAAGATTTACAAAAACAGACAGTTTGCTGGAAGCCTATGATCTTCGATAAATTTAAGAAGATGGGCAACCAGCACAGTGAAGAATATATCATGGATTTTGACAGATTATAAAAGATTAAAATATGTTACTCTCGAAATTCCCGCGTATATGCTTGTGTTCAAATCATTGGATTATGCACAAATTTCATGTATGGATAAAATATGTCATAGTTTCAACTTTTAGAAAGGATACTCTTTTAGAGCAAATGATTGATGCCATAAAGAAATATTTAGGATCATAGAATCCTCACAGTGTGGAATCAGGCCATTCACACTCAGTCCACACCAACCCATTGAAAAGCATCCCACCCAGAAGCAGCACTATAGCATATGCCTGCATTTCCCATGCCTAGCACACATAACCTGCACATCCCTGGACACTATGGGCAATCTGGCATGTTCAATCCACGTAATGTGCACATCTTTGAACTGTGGGAGGAGCCCAGAGCACCCAGAGAAACACACAGACACAGGGAGAACGTGCAAGCTCCACACAGGCAGTCACCCAAGGGTGGAATCAAACCCAGGTCCCTGGTACTGTGAGGCTGCAGTTCTAACCACTAAGCCACCGTGTCGCCTGAACAATTGTTTGTAGGAACAATCATTTCCAGCTCTCGTTATGTCACAAACAGGAAATTCTATAGTGACACAGAGAATGGAGAATTCCACAACTAATGGCTTTCCAAATCGCTGGGGGTGAGTAGAAGGCGTGTGCGCAGAGATGGGACAATGAAAGACATTGTGAGGTGGGTCATTAGAAAACATAGAACACTCCAGCACAATACAGGCTCTTCAGCCTCGATGTTGTCGTACTCTAAGATCAAACTATCTCACATACCTTTCATTATACATTATCCATGTGCCTTTCCAAGAGTTGCTTAAATGTCCCTAATGTATCTGACTCTACTCCCACTGCTGGCAGTGCATTACATGCACTCACCACTCTCTGTGTAAAGAGTCGACCTCTGACATCTCCCCTAAACCTTCTTCCAATCACCTTAAAATTATGCCCTCTCGTGATACACATTGCTGCCAGGGGAAAAAAGTCTCTGGCTATCCACTATATCTATTCCTCTTATCATCTTGTACACCTCTATCAAGTCACCTCTCTTCCTTCTTCACTCTAATGAGAAAAGCCCTAACTCCTTCAATTTTACTTCAGAAGGCATGCCCTCCAGTCCGGGCAGCATCCTGGTAAATCTCCTCTGCACCCTGTCCAAAGCTTCCACAACCTTCCAATAATGAGGCAACCAAAACTGAACACAATATTCCAAGTGTGGTCTAACCAGGGCTCTATAGAACTGCAGCATAACCTCGAGGCTCTTAAACTCAATCCCCCTACTTATGAAAGCCAGCATACCATATGCCTTCTTAATAATCCTATCAACCTGGATGGCAACTTTGAGGGATCTATGGACATGGACCCCAAGATTCGTCTGTTCCTCCATGCTGCCAAGAATCATGCCTTTAACCCTGTAAGCTGCATTCAAATTCGACCTGCCAAAATGAATCACTTCATACTTTTCCAGGTTGAACTCCATCTGCCACTAAGTAGCCCAGCTCTGCATCCTGTCAATGTCCCATTGTAACCTATAATAGCTCTCCCATAATCCACAATTCCACCAACCTTCATGTTATTGAACCTTACTCAACCACCTTTCCACTTCCTCATTCAAGTCATTTATAAAAATCACAAAGGGCAGAGGTCCCAGAACAGATCCCTGTGGAACATCACTGGCCACTGAGCTCCAGGCTGAATACTTTCCATCTAGTACCACTCTCTGTCTTCTACGGACCAGCCAATTCTGTATCCAGACAGACAAATTTCCCTGTATCTCATGCCTCCTTACTTTCTGAATGAGCCTACCATAGGGAACATTATCAAACACCTAGCTAAAATCCATATACACCACATCCACTGCTCTCCCTTTATCAATGTGTCTTGTCAAATCCACTAAGGTTTGTGAAGCATGACCTGTTCCTAACAAAGCATTGCTGACTATCTCTAATCAAAATATGGTATTTCAAGTAATCACAAATCCTGTCTCTCATAGTCCTCTCCAATACTTTGCTCACCTCTGACATAAGACTGACTGGTCTGTAATTTACACAGTTATCCCTATTCCTTTTCTTGAACAACGGAATAACATTGTTGGAATACTGTGTACAATTCTGGTCTCCTTCCTAACAGAAAGATGTTGTGAAACTTGAAAGAATTCAGAAAAATTTTACAAGGATGTTGCCATGGAGGATTTGAGCTACAGGGAGAGGCTAAACGGGCTGGGGTTATTTTCCCTGCAGCGTCGGAGACTGAGGGGTGACCTTAAAGAGGTTCATGAGGGGCATGGATAAGGTAAATAGACAAAGTCTTTTTCCTGGGTTGGGGAGTCCAGAACTAGAGGGCATAGGTTTGGGTGAGAGGGGAAGGATATAAAAGAGAGCTAAGGGGCAACTTTTTCATGCAGAGGGTGGTACATGTAAGGAATGAGCTGCCAGAGGAAGTGGTGGAGGCTGGTACAATTGCAAGATTTAAAAGGCATCTGGATGGGTATATGAATAAGAAGGGTTTAGAGGGATATGGGCCAGGTGGGACTAGATTGGGTTGGGATATCTGGTTGGCATGGACGAGTTGGACCAAATGGCCTGTTTCAGTGCTGCACATCTCTATGACTCTATTTGCCATGCTGCAATCATCTGGCAATATTCTAGCGGACAGCGAGGATGCAAAGATCATCGCCAAAGGTGCAGCAATCTCTTCCCTCGCTTCCTATAGTAACCTTGGGTATATGCTGTCAGGCCCAGGGGATTTATCTATGCCTATCTTTTTCAAATGTATTTTAACAGATTTATTGATTAAGATAACATACCAGATGAGAAGTTTGATTAGTTTGGATCATTTTGGCATAAGTAGGGAAGATGTATTGGTATGCTAGAGGTTATTAAAGTGGACAAATCCCCAGGACTGGATGGGACCTATCCCAGGTTGCTGAGGGAGGTGAGAGAGGAAATAGCTGGGGCCCTGTCGGATATCTTTGTGGCATCCTTAAACACCGGTGAGGTGCTGGAGGACTGGAGGGTTGCTCATGTTGTCCCCCTGTACAAGAAGGGTAGTAGAGATATTCCAGGTAACTATAGACCAGTGAGCCTGTTGTCAGTGGTGGGGAAGTTGCTGGCAAGGGTACTCAGAGATAGGATCTATATTTGGAAAGGAATGAGCTTATCGGTGATGGACAACATGGTTTTGTACGGGGGAGATCGTGCCTTACCAACTTGATAGAGTTCTTCGAGGAAGTGACCAAGTTGATAGATGAAGGAAGGGCTGTTGATGTCATATACATGGACTTTAGTAAAGCATTTGATAAGGTTCCCCATTGTAGACTAATGGAGAAAGTGAAGTCACATGGTGTGCAGGGTGTTCCAGCAGGTGGACAAAGAACTGGTTGAGCAACAGGAGACAAAGAGTAGTAGTTGAAAGGAGTTTCTCGAAATGGAGAAAGGTGACCAGTGGTGTTCAACAGGGGTCAGTGTTGGGGTCACTGTTGTTTGTAATATACATAAATGAGCTGGAAGAGGGAGGTGTTGGTATGATCAGCAAGTTTGCAGATGACACGAAGATCGGTGGAGTAGCAGAAAGCATAAGGGACTGTCAGAGAATACAGGAGGATAGCGATAGACTGGAGAGTTGGGAGAAAAAGTGGCAGATGGTTTTCAATCCAGAAAAATGTGAGGTGATGCATCTAGGCAAGACTAATTCTAGAAAGAATGATACAATGAATGGAAGAGCCTTGGGAAAAGTTGATGGGCAGAGAGATCTGTGAGTGCAGGTCCATTGTACCTTGCAGTTTGCTGCACAGATGGATAGAGTGGTCAAGAAGGCATATAATATGCTTGCCTTCATTGGACGGGGTATTGAGTATAAGAGCTGACAAGTCATGTTAAAATTGTACAAGACATTTGTTCGGCCGCATTTAGAACACTGTGTACTGTTCTGGTCGCCACATTACCAAAAGGATATGGACGCCTTGGAGAGAGTGCAGAGAAGGTTTACAAGGATGTTGCCTGGTATGGAAGGTGTTAGCTATGAAGTGAGATTGAGTAAGTTAGGTTTGTTTTCATTAGACAAAAGGAGATTGAGGGGGGGACCTGATTGAGGTTTACAAAATCATGAAGGTATAGACAAGTGGATAAGCTTTTTCCCAGGGTGAAGGATTCAATAATGAGAGGTCACGCTTTCAAGGTGAGAGATGGAAAGTTTAAGGGGGAATAAACGCGGTAAGTACTTCACACAGAGGGTGGTGGGCATTTGGAATGCATTGCCAACAGAGGTGGTAGAAGCAGGCACGGTAGATTAATTTGAGATGCATCTGGACAGATGCATGAGTTGGTGGGGAGCAGAAGGATACAAATGCTTTGACCGACAGGTTTAGACAGTACATTTGGATCGGCTCAGGCTTGGAGGGCCGAAGGGCCTGTTCCTGGGCTGTAAATTTCCTTTGTTCTTTGTATATTGGTAGCAAGAGATAATCACCACACATGAATGTCACACATTTAGAACCATTCACATTTCTATTTCACAGGGTCTGTGCTGTTGTAAACACAGCCCATCCTTCTATCCACCGACATTCCCTATACTTGCCACTGCCTCGGAAAGCAACCAACATAATCAGATTCCCCCTATGCTGGTTATTCTAACTTCCACCCTCTACCTTTGGGCAGAAGATATAAAAATTTGAATACACGTATAAACAGATTCACGAACAGCTTGTTCATCTATACTGGTCATCCATGCTGACCACATAGCCTAAATAAATCGAGTCCCATTTGCCAGCATTTGGCCCATATCCCTCTACATCCTTCCTGTTCATATACCAATCCAGATGCCTGGTCTGGATTTATTTACATTTCAGTTTGTAAACTTGAAAGTCTCCCGGTGTTCACGTCTACAATTGATATCTGGCCCTGCTCAAATCCAAAACGTAGGGATTGCCCAGAAAGTCATGCAAACTGTCGGTCTGACTGAGGATTGCAGATACTTGGGAAATGAAAAGATCACCCTGCTGCAGTCTCCAGCTCTTCTGATGGCATGATTTGGAGATGCTGGTGTTGGTCTGGGGTATACAAAGTTAAAAATCACAACACCAGGTTATAGTCCAACAGGTTTAATTGGAAGCACTAGCTGGTATTGTGTGATTTTTAAGTTCTGATGGCAGTCACACTGAATCCCATTATTCATCATTCTAAGAGAAAGCCCTAATCTGTGAAGTTTTTTGAACAGGACTGGTGAGAAAAACCATGGACACCATCGGTAGAGACTGGAGAGAGAGAGAGAGAGAGAGAGAGAGAAACAAAAGGAGATGTGAAGACAAACAGAGAGAGAAACATACACACGCACACAGTGACAGCAACAGGCAGTGAGAGAGAGAGACAGCAGACAGAGACAGACACACAGAGACAAATTCAGGAACAGAGGGAGAGACAGAGGGAAAGAGAGAGACAAATGGAAGAAGAGAGAGATACACAGAGACAGAGAGAGAGAAAGAGACACAAGATGAAGGTTGGAAGGAGAAAAAAGCAAAAGGTAATGAGGATGGGGAAAGAGAGAGGCAGAAGTGTTAGGCAGAGGGTTAGAAAGAAGCAAGAAAGCTAGGGTGGTACATGAAAGAGAGAGTTAGAAGGGTCTGGAAAGAGCGAGGAGATGAGGATGAGGAGAAAATGACTGGAGACAGAATCAATGGAAAGGATGCAATAGAGATTTTTGAACAGGACTGGTGTCCAAAAATCTGTCAAGATTTGAAAATGTTGGGACAATGTTTTGGAGTGAGAGATAGAGTGAGGAAGAGAGGTACCAAGGGGGAGAAAGAGAGAGTGAGGGAGGGAGAGAGGTGGGAGGGAAGAGACAGAGAGTGAAGGGGTCTTGGCTGGAGTTAGAAGGTGTTCACTTTGCAGAGTCTTTAAGTGTTGTTTATTTTACACTAACGGAGAGGAAAAACAGGCTCTGGAGGTCTGGAGCCCAACTGTTCTCTCTCTTCTCTCAGTTCTGTGTCAAATTGCTAATTAAATCAATTCTGAAAGCTTTTTCTGGACAGCTTCTTTTGCTTTCAATCCAAAGATGATAACTAAGCATGTTTTCAAATTCAGCTTCTTAAAAGAATGTGTGATGACCACGGAGTCCCACATTTGCTTTGAGTCCTTATAAGAGAATCAAAGGTTAGAGATGAGATGGTCAGGGAGAAGCTTGCTTTGAGAAATTGACCATAAATCTTAATAGATAGTATAAACCAAGCCTATGTCTAACACTTTCTAACTCTCAGAAAGGATAGAATCATCAAATGGTTCCAGCCACAAGAAGCCATTCAAGTCATCGTGTCTGTATTAGTCCTAACTGCAGGACAACTCAATCATTTTTCTTTATAGCCCTGAATATATAATTTTTCTTCACATAATGATCCAATTCTCTCTCAAAAGCTGCAACTGAATCTACCATGAAAACATACTTGGGCAGCTCGCAACCACTCACTGCATAAAACAAGTTTACCTCACTTCTTATTGCCAAATTACTCTGACTTAATGTAATTGAGTCTGGGTCCTTCCACCAATGACAGAATAGTTTCTCTCTGTCCAAACTCCTCGTGATTTGAAAACCTCTATCAAAGCTCCTCTCAACCTTCTCTCCTCCAACAAGAACTGCCCCAACTTCTTCGGTCTATCCATGTCATTGAAGTTCTACAGCCCTTCATCCTTGTTCTCTTCTTTTCCACAGTCTTTCTGAAAATATCACATTCTGCCTGATGTACAGCACCCAGAATAGGGCACAACACTCCAGCTGGGGCTGAACCCATATTTTGTACAAGTTCAACTTAGAAGTCCTTGGAGACAACGTTCGCCAATCTGCCTTCCCCAATTTTCACTGTCACTGCTTCAAAAAAACTCAATCAAGAAAGGGAGACACGATTTCCCACGTACATAATCTCCTTGCTGTTGTACTCTAAGCCCCAGTGCTTTGGGGATCCAGCTGTGAATCTCATCACGACAGATGGTGGAATTTGAATTACAGTATGGGTTGTTCTGCTGTAGCGCGTGTTTTGTTAATGCATTTTTGGTGTAATGTGATTGATGAATTGGGACACTGTTTCTAAAGCACAAACTTTTCAAATATGTGTTGGCAGTAGCGCAATTACATTGCCAACACTTTAAACACTGTTTCTAAAGCCCCATTTTTCTATGATGTGGGATTGCACAAGAATGCAACCATTGCGTTATACAAGAACTATTTAAAATTAGTTAGTTTAGAAGTCCAATGATGGCCATGAAAACATTGTCGATTGTTGTAAAAAAAATTTGTTCACTAATGTCATTTAGGAAAGGAAATCTGACAACTTTATCCGGTCTGGTCTACAAGTGAATCTAGACCCACAGCAATGCGGTTGATTCTAAACTGCCCTCTGAAATGGTTCCAGCAAGCCACTCAATTGTAGTAGAAGTGCTAAAACATCTCATCAAAGAAGTGAAATCACACTGACAACTTGGCATCAACTAGACTGAAACAATGTCACACTTAGACCTGTCAACACTGCAAAGTCCTCCTTAATTGAGTTCAATCTGGTTGAATGTGAGGTGATGCATTTTGGAAGATCCAATTCTAGAGCGACCTATATGGTAAATGGAAAAGCCCTGAGGAAATTTGATGTGCAGACAGATCTGGTTGTTCAGGTCCACTGTATCCTGAAGGTGGCAATGCAGGTCGATAGAGTGGTCAAGAAGCCATATGGCATGCTTTCCTGCATCGAATAGATTATTTAGTACAACAGTTAGCAGGTCATGTTACAGTTGTATAGGACTTTGGTTCGGCTGCATTTGGAATACTGCAAACAGTTCTGATTGCCACGTTACTAAAAGAATGAAGATGCTTTGGGGAGGGTGCAGAGGAGGCTCACCAGGGTGCTGCCTAGTATAGAGAGCGCTAGATATGAAGTGAGGTTGTGTAGATTAGGATTATTTTATTAGAACGATGGAGTTTGAGGGGGGACCTGATTGAGGCCTACAAAATCATGAGGGGTAGAGACAGGATGGATAGCAAGAAACATTTTGCCAGAGTGGGGTCACAATTGCTAGGGTTCAAGGTGAGAGGGAAATGTTTAAGGGAGATATGCTTGGAAAGTTCTTTACAGAGGGCTGGTGGGTATCTGGAGCGTGTTGCCAGTGGAGGTGGCAGAGGTGGGCACAATAGCTTCATTTAAGATGCATCTAGATAGATGCATGAATGGGCAGGGAGCAGAGGGATACCGATCCTTAGAAAATAGGCAACAGGGTTAGATAGAGGATCTGGATCAGCGCAGGCTTGGATGGCTGAAGGGCCTGTTCTGTGCTGTAATTTTCTCCATCTTTTGTTCTAATAACGTCTGGGGGCTAGTGCCAGTATTGGGAGAGTTGTCTCACAGTCTAATCAAGCAACAGACTGACATTGACTATAAAGAATAATTCTGTGAATATGGCTATGTCCCAGCTACCACCATCACCATCTCTGAATATATTCTGTCCCATTGTCAGGGATGACCCAGCTGAGGTGCAGACGCTGTGATATACAGTCAGGTGTGACTTGCCCTGGGAGTCCTCAACATTGACTTTGAACCCTACGAAGTCTTATGGCTTCAGGTTAAACATGGGCAAGGAAACCTCCTGTTCTCCCTTGGCTGATGAATCTGTGCTCCTCCATCTTAGACAATATTTAGAGGAAACACTGAAGGGTGTAAAAATACCGAGTGGGAGATTTCGATGTTTGATTTTTTTTTGAATGGATCTCCATTGGCATAATTTTAGTTCACTTGCTTGGCAGTGGAAACATGGTGGATACAATTTTTGGAAAAAGTAAAACCATTCCTATTACTGTTTTATAATGTTTATCACACCCTACGTTTGAGGTTAATAATTACAGAGCTGCTTTTTTATATACTCATATACTTGTGGTCATGGCATTCTAATTTTATCCTATAATCCAGAAAATTCCAAACCCTAAAATTTCCCAAACTTTTCAGACAGACGAGGTTGCAATGATTTAGCAGTGAACATTTGACAGCATGTCGTGTCAGCAAGTATGAGGTCAGATGGCTAATAGCTTGGTCAATGGTGTTAAGTTTTAAGAGAAAGAAAGAGAGAACGAAAAAGAAATGGAGAGAGAGAGAAAAAGAGAGTGAGAGAGAAAGAGAAGCAGAGGGGAGGAGAGATTAAAAAAGTGAATTCCAATCTTTGGGCATAGGTAGCTGAAAACAGCTGCAAGTTTGATTAAAATTGGAAAGACTGAAATTGGAACAACAAAGTGATCTCCTGGATTCGGAATGGCTGAGGGTGGTTACTGGGACAGAGCCATCGAGTCATTCAGCACTAAAACAGACTGTGCGGTCCAACTTGTCCATACCAACCAGGATTCCCAAACTTGTCCCACTTACCTGTGTTTGCCCCATATCTCTCAACCTTTATGCACCTATCCAAATGTCTTTTAAATGTAGTAACCGTACCTACATCTACCACTTCTTCTGGCAATTCATTCCATAAATGAACGACCCTTTGTGTGAAGAAGTTACTCCTCAGGCTCCTGTTAAATCTTTCCACTCTCACCTTAAACTATGTTCTCCAGTTTTAGAAATCCCCTCCCTGGGGAAAAGACCTTAGCTACTCACCCTCTCTATGCCACTCATGATTGTGACTTTGATAGGTACTGTTCCACTAACTGCAGCAGTGGTGAAAGCCTGACTACAGAGATTCAAAGATGAGATTCCAGGAAATGTTTCTTTCCTGTCCTGTGTCCTCTTCATATCCACATGCTCCCAGTAACATTGCACTGCCCTCTGAGGAAGGGTGGATTGAGGTGGAGAATTGCTGCAGATGGACTGAGTGGACTATCTATATTCAGAAGTCAATCTGTCTGAGAGATGTGAGGTGACTGCACAGTTCTATTAGTGGGCACAGACATTACAGTGATTGGCACACTGTAACGACGAGACACAGCTCACTGCTTGAAGAAGTGAAATAAGTTGGAATTAGTCCCCCTGTTAATGGGAATATCAATAACCCTGCCAAAATGGCAGTACATTCTTGCCTATTCACAGACAACCGTGACCACCTCCATCCCATACCTCCATTCTGTGATTGTCCTTTTGGGGAAGGCTGTGTTGTGTGGAAAGCTGGAAGGTCTCCAGGAACCTGTTTCAGACAGTGTGGTAACTCAACCTTATCCATTCAGACTGGCAGCTAAATCCAAGCTACGTAAACCCAAAGTTTATTTCAGAGGTGACATCATCTTGCATAACTTAATTTGATTGAGTTCTTTTTAAGAAGTTATCAAAATGAGAGATGAAGGCAGAGGAGCAGCTATTGTCTACATGGACTTTAGTAAGAAGTTTGACTGGTTAGCAAGGTTCAACCACCTGGGATGCAGAGAGACCTAGCCAATTGGAAACAAAACTGGCTGAATGGTAGGAGCCCGAGGATGGTGGTGGACTGAGACCCATGACCAGTGCCGTTCGCTATGGTTCCTCATTTATATCAACAATTTGAATGAGAATAAAGGAGATACAGAATCATAGACTCCTGACAGTGTGAAAGCAGGCCATTCAGTTCAACAGGCCCACACCGATGCTCCAAACAGCATCCCACACAGACCAAGCCCCCCTTTCATCTAACCCTACATTTCCCCTGGCTAATTTACTGAGCCTGCACATCCCTGGACAATATGGGAAATTTTGCATAGCCAATCGACCTAACCTACACATCTTTGGAAATATGGTTAGTAAGTTTGCAGATGATATAAGTACACCAAGATCTTGATCAATCGGGCCAATGGACTGAGAAGTGGCATATGGAGTTTAATTAAGATAAATGTGAGGTGTTGCATTTTGGTAAGGCAAATCAGGGCAGGACTTTCACCGTTAATGGTAGGACCCTGGGGACTGTTGCCAAACAAAGAGACCTTGGGGTGCAGGTTCATAGTTCCTTGAAAGTGGAGTCATAGACAGATGGCGTTTGACAGGCTTGTTTTTTACTGGTCAGCGCATTAAGTACAGGAGTTGGAACATCAAGCTGCAGCTGTGCAACACATTGGTGAGGCCATTTCTAGAATACTGCGTTCAATTCTGGTCTCCCTGCTGTCGGAAAGAAACTGTAAAGGGTTCAGGAAAAATTTACAAGAATGTTGCTGGGATTGAAGAGTTTGAGCTTTAGGGAGAGGCTGATTAGGCTGGAGCTTTTTCCCTGGAGCGTTGAAAGCTGAGGATTGACCTGATAGAAATTTATAAGATCATGAGGTGCATGGAGAGAGTGAACAGCCAAGGTCTTTATCCCAGGTGGGGAGTTCAACACTGAGGGCATAGAATATAGAACACTACAGCCAGTACAGCCCTTCGGCCCTCGATGTTATGCCGCCCTGTGAAACCAATCTGAAGCCCATCTAACGTACACTATTCCATTCTCGTCCACATACCTATCCAATGATCATTTAAATGCCCTTAAAGTAGGCGAGTCTACTACTGTTGCAGGCAGTGTGCTCCACGCCCCTACTACTCTCTGAGTAAAGAAACTATAACTGACATCTGTCCTATATTTATCACCCCTCAATTTAAAGCTATGTCCCCTTTTGCTAGCCATCGCCATCCAAGGAAAAAGGCTCTCACTGTCCACCCTATCAATTATGTCACCTCTCTACCTTCTTCTCTCTAATGAAAAC
Organism: Hemiscyllium ocellatum; assembly: GCF_020745735.1. NCBI lineage: Eukaryota > Metazoa > Chordata > Chondrichthyes > Orectolobiformes > Hemiscylliidae > Hemiscyllium > Hemiscyllium ocellatum. The sequence continues at coordinate 56,623,362 of NC_083424.1, forward strand.
AGCCTCAAGCCCCTCAGCCTTTCCTCGTAAGTCCTTCACTCCATACCAGGCAACATTCTAGGAAATCTCCTCTGAACCCTTTCCAAAGCTTCCACAGCCTTCCTATAATGTGGTGACCAGAACTGTACACAATACTCCAAATGTGGCTGCACCAGAGTTTTGTACAGCTGCAGCATGATCTCATGGTTTTAAAACTCAATCCCTCTACCAATAAAAGCTAACACACCATATGCCTTCTTAACAATCCTATCAACCTGGGTGGCAACTTTCAAGGATCTACAAACTTGGACACTGAGATCTCTCTGCTCGTCTACACTACCAGGAGTCTTACCATTAGGCCAGTATTCTGCATTCCTGTTACTCCTTCCAAAGTGAATATAGAATATTAGCATTAGTATTACCTCACTTTTCCACATTAAACTCCATTTGCCACCTCTCAGCCCAGCTCTGCAGCTTATTCATGTCCCTCTGTAAACTCCAACATCCTTCATCACTATCCACAACTCCACCAACCTTAGTGTCATTCGCAAATTTACTAAGCCATCCTTCTATGCCCTTATCCAGGTCATTTATAAAAAATGACAAATAGCAGTGGACCCAAAACAGATCCTTGCAGTACACTACTAGCAACTGAATTTCAGGACGAATATTTCCCATCAACCACCACCCTCTATTGGCAAATGGGACTAGATTAATTTAGAATATCTGGTCAGCATGGAAGACTCTGTTTCCATGTTGCAAAACTCTATGACTCTGTAAAATAAAAAAAAAATTAAATCTGATAAACTATACTGGAAGATCAAACCCAAAGGCTCAGCCATCTCCTCTCTGGCTTCCTAGAGAATCCTTGGATAAATCCCATCCAGCCCAGGGGACTTATCTATTTTCAGACTTCGCAGAATTGCTAACACCTCCTCCTTGTGAACCTCAATTTCATCTAGTCTAGTAGCGTGTATCCCTGTATTCTCCTCGACAACATTATCTTTTTCTCGTGTGAAAAAGTGTGAATTCTGATGAAAAATATTCATTTAGCGCTTCCCATCTCCTCTGACTCCACACACAACTTCCCACTACTATCCTTGATTGGCCCTAATCTTACTCTAGTCATTCCTTTATTCTGATATCCCTATGGAAAGCCTTAGAATTTTCCTTAATCCTGTACACCGAAGACTTCTCATGTCCCCTTCTGGCTCTTCTTAGCTCTTTCGTTAGGTCTTTCCTGGATAACTTGGAACTCTCAAGCGCCTAACTGATCCTTCACATCTCATCCTAACATAAGCCTTCTTCTTCCTCTTGACAAGAGATTCAACTTCCTTAGTAAACCACGACTCCTGCGCTCAACAACTTCCTCCCTGCCTGACAGGGACATACTTATCAAGGACCTGCAGTAGCTGTTCCTTGAGTAATCACCACATTTCAATTGTGCCCATCCCCTGCAGTTTCCTTCCCCATCTTATGCATCCTAAATCTTGTCTAATCACATCATAATTGCTTTTCCCCCAGCTATAACTCTTCCCCTGTGGCATATACCTGTCTCTTTTCCATCACTAAAGTAAATATAACCAAATTATGGACACTATCATCAAAGTGTAGTGAGGTCAGAAACAAGGTCCTACCTCCAAATCTAACACCTGGCCAGGTTCATTCCCCAGTACCAAATCTATTGTGGCCTCGCCCCTTGTTTGCCTGTCCGCATACTGTGTCAGGAAACCCTCCTGCACACATTGGACAAAAACTGACCCACCTAAAGTACTTGAACTATAGTATTCCTAGTCAATATTTGGAAAGTTAAAGTCCCCCACAACAACTATCCTGTCATTCTCGCTCCTATGCAGAATCATCTTTGTTATCCTATTCTCTACACCTCTGGATCTAATCAGAGGCCTATAAAAAACTGCCAAGAGGGTGACCTCTCCTTTCCTGTTTCTAACCTCTGTAGAAGAGTCCTCAAAACGTCCTTTCTGACACCGTAATACTGTTCTTGATTAACAATCTACACCTCTCCCTCTTTTACCATATTCCCTGTTCTCACTGAAACATTTAAATCCCAGAACTGGCAAAAACCATTCCTTCCCTGTTCTACTCAAGTCTTTGAAATGGCCACAACATTGAAATCCAGGTACCAACCTATGCTGCAGGTTCAGCCGCCTTATTTTGGATGCTCCTGGCATTGAAGTAGACACACTTCAAACCAATTTCTTGTTTGCTGGTGCCCCTCTTGCGACCTTGAAACCTTGTTTCTGACCTCACTACATTCAACCTCCTGTATAATCGAACTACAATTTAGGATCCAATCTCCTTTGCTGAATTAGTTTAAACCCTCCTGTAGAGCATAAGCAAGTCCCCCCCCCCCCCCCCCCCCCCCGCAGCATATTGGTACTCCTCTGGTTGAGGGAAAGACCATTCTCTTTGGAGAGGTCCCACCTATCTCAGAAAGAGCCCCAATTATCCAGGAATCCAAAACCATTGAGAGCATTTAATGGTCATTGGATGAAAATGCAATAGTGTAGGATAGGTGGGCTTCGGATTGGTTTCACAGGTCGGCGCGACATTGAGGGCCGAAGGACCTGTAATGCGCTGTAATGTTCTATGCTGGAATTATTTCAAACCAATCTCATTACAGATTTCTGAATATCAGCACCTCTGCCACTAAGGACCTCATAGAGTCATAGAGATGTACAGCATGGAAACAGACCCTTCGGTCCAACCCGTCCATGCCGACCAGATATCCCAACCTGCCAATACCCGGCCCATGTCCCTCCAAACTCTTCATTTTCGTAGACCCATCCAAACGTCTTTAAAATGTTGCAATTGTACCAGCCTCCACCACATCCTTTGGCAGCTCATTCCATACACATACTACCTCTGCATGAAAAAGTTGCCCCTTAGGTCTCTTTTATATCTTTTCCCACAAACCTTAAACCTATGCCCTCAGTTCTGGACTCCCTGAGCCCAGGGAAAAGACTTTGTCTATTTATCCTATCCATGCCCCTCACAATTTTGTAAACCTCTATAAGGTCACCCCTCAGCCTCTGACACTCCAGGGGAAACAGCCCCAGCCTGTTCAGCCTCTCCCTATAGCTCAGATCCTCCAACCCTGGCAACATCCTTGTAAATCTTTTCTGAACCCTTTCAATTTTCACAACATCTGAACTAACTTGCTCAGAGCTGGCCTCTGTCAGAATTAACCTATGTCTGTGCCTTTCTGGGTTGTAAACCTCAATTATCTCCCCAGGCAACTTGCAAGCTATTTAGCTAAAGGTCACACAATTACTTAGAAATGTTGTTTTAAACACACTGTTCATAGAAATGAGTTCATTATCCTTTTGAAAGAGAAATAAATCTGGAAAATCTTTCTGGAAAAGACAAATTTAACGTTAATAATTGACCCAAACGTTACAAGAGGTTTTGGGTTCTGATGTGGGCTCAGAAAGTATGATTGCCAAAGCATCAGAGTTCACCCTGGTCTCATAACTAAGGATTTATCTTCATAAATAAGGATAAAGACAAGGAATTGCCTCAGCTAAGTGATTTTAGATGCTCTGAGGCCAAATTGAGGTCTTGTTCCAGGTCTTGTATTTCAGCCTGGAGCAGCAGTCTCCCATTGTCGTGGCGTTGTCCCAGACGGGCAGTCTCGGCCTTGCCATTGTGGTCTCCAGGTTTGGCGGTCTTGTCCTGGTGTGAAGGTCTTACAGTCATAGAGTACTACAGTATGGAACCAAGCCCCTTGGTCCAAACTGGTCCATGGCGACCAAAACGTCCATTCACGCTAATCCCATTTCCCTGTACTTAGCCCATATCCTTCTAAACTTTCCTATCCATGTATTTGTCCAAACTCCTTTTAAATGTCGGTAATGTATCCGCCTCAATCAGCTCTGCTGGCAGCTCATTCCATATGTGTACACCCTCTATGTTAAAAAGTTGCCCTCAGGTTCCCTTTTATTCTTTCCCTTCTAACTTTAAACTGATGCCATAGTCCTTGATTCCCCAACCCTGGGAAAAAGACCGAGTGCATTCACCCTGTCCATGCCTGTCATGATCTTATACACTTCTATGAGATCCCCCCTCAGTCTACTATGCACTAAAGAAAAGTGTTGTGGTTCTGTTTGCCGAGCTGGGAATTTGTGTAGATGACAAGCAACATGAATTCGACTGGGACAACGCTACTATTATAGGACAAGCCAAACAGAGAACAGCTAGGGAATTCCTAGAGGCATGGCACTCATCCAAGATTCAATCAATAAACACATCGACCTGGACCCAATATACTGACCACTGCAGCGGACAGCTGGAACTGACAACCGGAAGCGGCAGATTCAAACCACTACAAATGGCTGAGGAAAGATCACAGAAGTGCTTCACAGGAGGCTCCCAAGCACTGAGGATGTCACCTAGACAGGAGACGAAACGTCTGCAACACAAATTCTCAGCTCGGCGAACAGAACCACAACAACAAGCACCCAAGCTACAAATCTTCTCACAAACATTGAACTAAAGAAAAGTCCTAGCTTGACAACCTCTCCCTATAACTCAGACCGTCTTGTCGATGTGGAGATCTTCTTTGGCAGCGCCTTCCAGATATTCCAGTGTTCGTTGTCTTAATTGACTTTCCCTGAAATGAAATTGATTTATGATGAACTCTGTTTTAATGTTTTTTCTTTTTTTTTCCTTAGCTATGCTTTCTGTCATTAATACAGGTGGCTTGGTATGGCGACTTATAAAACTTAACATTTTTTTCGTAAAAATACAGGTTACAATAAATTGCTATTTTTACTGCATTCAGTTCTCTCTGAATGCAACCAGCAGTATCAGCTGTGGCGTTTTCCCATCCGAGCCTTAAAGTTTCTGGTTCAATTCCCACTCCAGTGACTTGATTCAGGCCGACACTGTCACAACAGTACCAGTGGAATGCTCGACTGAGAGGTGCCAATTTCCAGACAACATACTGGAGTTAGAGTTGTACATCATGGAAACAGACCCTCGGCCCAACTCATCCATGCTGACCAGACATCTCAATTTGACATCCCGTTTGCCAGCATTTAGACTATATCCTTCTAAACCTTTCCTATTCATGTAACCATCCAGATACATTTTAAATGTTATAATTGTACCAGCCTCCACCACTTCTCTGGCAGCTCATTCCATATACACACCACTATCTACATGAGAAATTTACTCCTTAGGTCCCTTTTGAATCTTTCCTGTTTTACCTTAAACCTGTGCCCTCTAGTATTGAACTCTCCTACCCTGGGAAAAAGATGTTGGCTATTTACCCTATCCATGGCCCTCAGGATTTTATAAACCTCGATAAACCTCAGACTTCTATACATCATGGAAAAAAGCCATAGTCTAAGCAGCCTCTCCCTATAACTCAAACCGTCCAGTCCAGGTAACATTCTTGTGAATCTACTCTGTATCTTCTCAAGTTTAACAACATCTTTCCTCTAGCAGGGAGACCAGAACTGTACGCAATATTCTAAAAGTGGCCTCACTAATGTCCTGTACAGCTGCAACATGATATCCCAACTTCCATACTCAATGTTCTGACCAATGAAGGCAAGTGTACCAAATATCATCTTCACCACCCTGCCTACTTGCGACTCCACTTTCAAGCAAGTATGAACCTGCACCCCAATATCTCTTTGTTCAGCAACGCTCCTCAGGACCCATTAAGTGTATAAATCCAGCCCTGGTTTGCCTTACCAAAATGCAACATGTCAGGTGAATTGGCCATGCTAAATTGCCCGTAGTGTTAGGTAAAGGGGTAAATGTAGGGGTATGGGTGGGTTGCGGTTCGGCGGGTCGGTGTGGACTTGTTGGGCCGAAGGGCCTGTTTCCACACTGTAAGTAATCTAATCTAATCTGAACATTTATCTAAATGAAACTCTATCTGTCATACCTTGGACCCATTGACCCATCTGATCAAGGTCCCATTGTACTCTGAGGTAACCTTCTTCACCAACAATGTTGGTGTCATATGCAAACTTACTAACCTTGCCTCCTGTATTCACATGCAAATTATTTATAATAATGATGAAAAACAGTAGACCTAGCATTGATCCTTGTGCCGCATCACATAAACTGGGATGCTAGTGAAACAGGTCATTTGGTAAATTATCTTGTTGCTGCTCTGTGGGATTTTGCCATGCTCACATTTGGCTGCTGCTTTTCCCTCATTCCAACAGCGACTACATTTCAAAATGTATTAAATTGGTTCTAGTGAGCTTCAGCAATTGCCAAGGTCATAAAAGCTTCTGTGTGTTTTCTTAAACACAGCATCAGCAACTACCTGATTCTTGACATCCTATAATTTCCCACAGGAAGACATTGCTTCTGCACTGTACTTATAGTCAGATTACATGGTAAGGTAACCAAAACCAACCTACTGTTAGTGGCTAAGAACTGTTGCATTTGATAATAACGTTCAGTAAATGTGTTATATATTGTATGTATTTTTAACAACAAATAAGTTCTAATACAAAACTATCTGTTGTGCAATTTAACAATAACACTTAGAATATCACCATTTGATTTCAAATATTTTTTGATTAAACATGAATTGTTTTTAGTGAGACCTGAATATTTTTCATAGTTTTACCCAGTCACATACTATTTATAACACAGAAACATGCCTTTCATTTAGCAGACCCACAAGCATTCTGTCATTTCTTTTTAACCCCATCAACATATCCTTCTATTCCTTTTCACCCCCATGCGTATCTAACATGTTTTTAAGCAGATATATATTACTCATTTCAAATACATCCTGTCAGAACAGGTTCATTTTCAGTCCACATGCAATAACGTTAATACAGTAAAATAAAACAACAAACTGCAGATGCTGAAAATCTGAAACAAAAGCAGAAATTGCTGGAGAAACTCAGTTGGTCTGGCAGCATCCGCGTAGAGATAAAAACAGAGTTAATGTTTTTAGTCCAGTGACTCTTCTTCATAACAGGGCTTGAAATGTTAACTCTAATTTCTCTCCACAGATGCTGGTGGAGCTGCTACGTTTTTCCAGCAATTTCTGCTTTTATTTGTGATTAATACATTAATCACTGGGGTCTTTAATCTGTATCCAAACTCTTAAGTGTTCATGCAAAGTATAAAAGATGGTTTTTTTCTAATCAATATATCAATGATCTAGCTTGAGAACAAATTATTTTGGACTGATTTTAAGCAATACAAAACAAATTACAGTAAAGGGATATTGAGAGTAATCATAATTTGATGGAATTTAATATTGTGTTTGAAAATGATTTAGCTAAATCTGAAACCAGGGATTTAATGCCTGGTTTAATACCTTTTAAATCTAAATAAAGCTCACAAACTACACAGATATGAGGACTGAGAGGCTAAGATAGTTTTGGAAACTATATTAGAAGATGAAATAAGAACAGAAAGTGCTGGAAGCTCTCAGCAAGATTTGGATGAGAATTTCAGAAACATCATGAAGGACATAGATAAGACCTTTAGCAAAGGTCTTTTCCCTAGAGTAGGGGAGTTAAAAATTAGAGGGCATAATTCTGAAGTCAAAGGAGAAAGATTTAAAAGGGACCTGAGGGGCAATACTTTCATACACTGGGTGGATTGCATGTGAAATAAACTGCCAGAGGAAGTGGTAGATGCAGGCACAATTTCAGCTTTTAAAAGATATTTGGACAGATACAGGAAAGGTTTAGAGGGATATGGGCCAAAATGAGGCAAATGTATTTGTTTGTTTAATTTAGGAAATTGGTCGGTAATGAGTCATTATGACTCTATAAACTTGGGAGCTTTTCTATGCTGAAGAAGTCATTTGACACGATACATTAACTCTGTTTCTCCCTGCACAGACACTGCCAGACCAGAGTTTCCCCAGTACACTCCACTTTTACTTTATATCAGAAGATTGGTTACAATGGCTATCATTTAAGAAAACTGATTCACAATTTGTAACAAATATATTTTCCTATAAAATGGCAGGAAAATGTGTTCTAACAGTGGCTAAAAAGAGAATTAAGTGATTGTGTCTGATCAAAGAACAGGTTCATAGTGTTGAGAGAAAGTGTAGTGAGTCTGAGGATTCAGGGCATTTTACAGTTCAACAATGTAAGAAGACATTGATGGAGAAAGAGAAAAGAAAATATCAGTGTAGACTACAGCAAGACATAAATGCAGCATGTAAATGTGTGTGTGTGTAAGCGTGCGTGCGTGTGCGCATGTGTAAACATGAGAAGTTTACTGGAAGTCAAAGTGATCCAATTACAAATGGAGAAATGAGAAATTGTAATTTGTGTAAGGAACTGACAAAGATTTTTATCTGTCTTCATTGTACAAGTGATAAAAGAAATTTCAGAAATACTGAAATACTGTGTCCCGAAAGCTAGTGTGCCTCCAATTAAACCTGCTGGACCATAATATGAAATTCGGTGGAGTTGTGGACAGCGAAAAAGGATGTGGCAGGTTATAGCGGGATATAGATAAGTTGCAGAGCTGGACAGAAAGGTGGCAAATGGAATTCAATGTAGGTAAGTGTGAAGCCATTCACTTTGATAGGAGTAACAAGAAGATGGATTACTGGGCTAATGGTAGGCTACTTGGTAGTGTGGATGAGCAGAGGGATCTTGGTGTCCATGTACACAGACCTCTGAAAATTGCCACCCAGGTAAATGGTGCTGTGAAGAAGGCATATGGCGTACTGGGCTTTATTGGTAGAGGAATTGAGTTCCGGAGTCCTGAGGTCATGTTGCAGTTGTATAAGACTCTGGTGCGGCCTCATCTGGAGTATTGTGTGCAGTTTTGGTCGCAAGGATGTGGAGGCATTGGAACAAGTGCAGAGGAGGTTTACCAGGATGTTGCCTGGCATGGTAGGAAGATCGTATGAGGAAAGGCTGAGGCACTTGGGGCTGTTCTCATTGGAGAAAAGAAGGTTTAGGGGAGATTTGATAGAGGTGTACAAGATGATTAGGGGTTTAGATAGGGTTGACAGTGAGAACCTTTTTCCGCTAATGGAGTCAGCTGTTACTAGGGGACACAGCTTTAAATTAAGGGGAGGTTGGTATAGGACAGATATTAGGGGTAGATTCTTTACTCAGCGGGTTGTGAGTTCATGGAATGCTCTGCCAGTAGCAGTGGTGGACTCTCCCTCTTTATGCCCATTTAAGCGGGCATTGGATAAGCATAAGGAGGTTATTGGGCTAGTGTAGATCAGGTAGGCTTCGGTCGGCGCAACACCGAGGGCCAAAGGGCCTGTACTGCGCTGTATTTTTCTATGTTCTATGTTCTATAACCTGGTGTTGTGTGTGATTTTTAACAGAAATACTGAAAATAAGAAGTTGAAGAAATTAGTACAAGGAACAGGACTGGGAATCAATGGGACTAAGTGCAGATAAATTGCCTGGACCTGAAGACCTCCATCCAAAGATTTCAAAGTAGCAGTGGCAGAGATAGGGATAGCCTTCCCCTTAAACTCTAGAATAGCCCCAGGAATTGGAGAACACCAAATATAACTGCCACTGTTTAAGAAAGAGGGAGAGAATTAGTGAGGCCAGCCTGCCTGGTATCAGTAATATGTGAAACAGTAGACTATTATTAGCCATGCAATCACACAGCACTTAGAAAATCATGCCAATTCAGCAGAATTAACACAAATCTATGTGTTCGACAAAAGCATTATTTTTTGGATATGCAACTACAAGGAATGCTATGGGGAAATGAGTGGATGCAGTGTGTTTGAATTTTCAAAAAGCAGTCAGATAAATTCTACACAAGCGATTATGGAAATGAGAGCAATATTTTAGCTTGGTTTGAGAATTGGTGGTGAATGGACAGAAAACACAAATGAGGAGTCACAGAGTCATGCAGCATGGAAACAGACCCTTCAGTCCAACATGTCCATACTGATCAAGTTTCCCAAACTAAATTAATTAGTTAATCCCATTTGGCCCATTTTCCTCTAAACCCTACCTGTTCATGTACCCATCCAAATGCCTTTTAAATGTTGTAACTGTACCTGCATCTACCACTTCCTCTGGCAGTTCGTTCCACATATGAACCACCCTCTGTGTGAAAACGTTGCCCCTCAGGTCGCTTTTAAATCTTTCCCCTCTCACCTTAAATTGTCCTCTAGTTTTAAACTCACCTAACCTAGGGGAGTTATTCACCTTATCTAAGCCCCTCACGATTTTACAAACATCTGTAAGTTCACCTCTCAAACTCTGACACATCCATTGAAAGAAATCCCAGCCTATCCAACCTCTTCTCATAATTTAAACCCTCCAGTCCAGATCACATTCTTGTAAATCTTTTCTGCATCCTCTCCAATTTAATAATATCGTTCCATTGCAGGGCAACCAGAACTATACACAAATTAAATGGACATTTCAGGATTGGCAGCTGTAACCAGCAAGTTCCACATGAATCAATATTTAGGCCTGAAGTATGAAAACATAGTCATAAAGATCACAGCACAGAAAAAGACTCTGGCCACAGTATCTGCACTGCTGAAAGACAACCGCAGAATTCTGTTCTACTCCCCTATTCCAGTCTTAGTCCATAGTCCTGGATGTCTAATCTATGCTTCTGCCTCATGCATAGTACCTAATGCTTAACCTATGCTTATATCCGAGAGAATATGGGATGAGGGGAATGTCCTGAGGGCAGGTAAGAAGACTTGTTCCAAATTCTCTTGGATTTAAAGAATGAGCGTTGAAAGATATAAATTTCTGACAGATTTGACAGGGGAGATAGATGCTGGGGAATCGAGAACATGGGCTCATACATTTGGAATAAGGAATTAACCATTTAGGACTGAGACCAGAAGAAATTTCTTCATGTAGACAGGGTGGTAGACCCTTGAACATTTCTGTCCCAGAGATTCATGAATGTCATTGAGTATATTAAAGGCAGAAATTAATCAACTTTTAGGTGCTGAAGACATGTGGTGTTAAGGTAGATCAACCATGATTTTGTCAAATAAAGGAGCAGATTCAGAGGGGTAAACGTGGGGCAGCATCCACAGAGGAGGAGAATAAGAGGTCATTCCTGATGAGGGACTTATGCCCGAAATGTCAATTCTCCTGCTCCTCAGATACTGCTTGACCTGCTATGCTTTTCCAGCACCACACTCTCGACTCTGATCTCCAGCATCTGCAGTCCTCACTTTCTCCTTTAAGTGGTAAATGCCTACTCCAACTCCTATTTAGAGTCATACAGATGTACAGACCCTTCGGTCCAAACTGTCCATGCCAACCAGATATCCCAACCCAATCTAGTCCCACCTGCCAGCACCCGGCCCATATCCCTCCAAACCCTTCCTATTCATATACTCATCCAAATGCCTCTTAAATGTTGCAATTGTACCAGCCTCCACCACATTCTCTGGCAGCTCATTCCATACACATACCACCCTCTGCATGAAAATGTTGCCCCTTCCGTCTCTTCTATATCTTTCCCCTCTCACCCTAAACCTATGCTCTCTGGTTCTGGACTCCCCTATTTATCCTATCTATGCCTCTCATAATTTTGTAAACCTCTATAAGGTCACCCCTCAGCCTCCGACGCTCCAGAGAAAATAGCCCCAGCCTGTTCAGCCTCTTCCTGTAGCTCAAATCCTCCAACTCTGGCAACATCCTTGTAAATCTTTTCTGAATCCTTTAAAGTATCACAACATCTTTCCGATAGGAAGGAGACTAGAACTGCATGCAATATTCCAACAGTGGCCTAACCAATGTCCTGTACAGCTACAACATGACCTCCCAACTCCTGTACTCAGTACTCTGACCAATAAAGGAAAGAATACCAAATGCTTTCTTTACTATCCCATCTACTTGCAATTCCACTTTCAAGGAGCTACGAACCTGTACTCCAAGGTCTCTTTGTTCAGCAACACTCCCTAGGACCTTACCATTCAGTGTATTAAGTCCTGCTAAGATTTGCTTTCCCAAAATGCAGCACCTCGCATTTACTTGAATTAAACTCCATCTGCTGCTTCTCAGCCCATTGGTCCATCTGGTCAAGATCCGGTTGTAATCTGAGGGGTAACCCTCTTTGCTGTCCACTACACCTACAATTTTGGTGTCATTTGCAAACTTACTAACTGTACGTCTTATGCTCGCATCCAAATCATTTATGTAAATGACAAAAAGTAGAGGACCCAGTACCGATACTCGTGGCACTCCACTGGTCACAGGCCTCCAGTTTGAAAAACAACCCTCCACCACCACCCTCTGTCTTCTACCTTTGAGCCAGTTCTGTATCCAAATGGCTAGTTCTCCCTGTATTCCATGAGATCTAACCTTGCTAATCAGCCTCCCATGGGGAACCTTGTCAAATGCCTTACTGAAGTCCATATAGATCATATCTACCATTCTGGCCCCATCAATCCTCTTTGTTACTTCTTCAAAAAACTCAATCAAATTTGTGACACAATTTCCCACGCACAAAGCCAAGTTAACTATCCCTAATCAGTCCAAATACATGTACATCCTGTCCCTCAGCATTCCCTCCAACAACTTGCCCACCACCGAGTTCAGGCTCACTGGTCTATAGTTCCCTGGATTGTCCTTACTACCCTTCTTAAACAGTGGCACCACGTTAGCCAACCTCCAGTCTTCCGGCACCTCACCTGTGACTCTCGATGCTATTATCCGCCTCCACCAGCTCCCCAGCATAAGAATTGCAACATTTCAATGAGTTACAATCTGCGAGTAAGGCTTTGAATAGCAACATATTTATGACAAGATCTACAACACATTATTATGAAATATGTTTGCATCAAATTTAGATGATAGCAGTGAAATGTGTTACATTTACAGTGGAGTTTCAAATGTTTCAAAAGTTTCAGTGAGATTTAGATTGCTTTTACAATAACCAGCTATGTGGAGTAAAATCTAGATCGAAGGAATACTTAAATAAGACTTATAATAACAGTTGGTTTTAAAAGTCTACAATGACACTTGGAATATAATTTAAGATTTACTTTTCTTCAAAAAAAATCCAGTTCAGTAACTAAGTGAAATAATACATGCCTGTATTAAGAGACAAGTTAAGCATCAAGTCTAATTAAACAATTTGAGATTAAATTGCTGCCAGACTGGCTGAGTTTCTGCAGCGTACTGTTTGTTTCAAATTCAATGGTTTGGGTTTGAAGAAAGATTTACTGTAATCCAATCTTTCAGAGGTGTAATTAGTCTGAATTATTTAGCTGTCAGCACTAGAGCGAATGCATAAAAGAAACACTCTCTCCCGTTTTCCCATTTCTGTCATTTCAATAAATTATTAGGGAAGATATAGCAATTCACACAGAGATCTGAATATGCAAGAACCGGGATAATGTGGGCCAGCAAGAAAGCTGAGTTGGCGGGAAGCCCTGTAGACGGTGAGTGGGAGACAGGGAACGCCTTTCGCTGGAATACCTGGGATGTGGCCAGAAATAATCTCCATCCTCGTCAGGGCGCCTTCAGTCTGGCTGTCACATATCTATCCCAGAATCACCGCTGAAACACAAATCTTTTCCAAATAATGTTTTTGTTCAAATTAACTACTGACAGTGAATAATTACATAGTGTGTTATGTTACAACAATTAGAGATGTAATTATTAAAAAGTCTGGATGGAAAATAAAATTTGAGGAATAGTTAATGCTGTGAAAGGGGATTAACCATTACTCTGTGTGTGTGTGTGTATATATACTCTCTCTCACCTTACGCAGCAGTCTGACCAGCCCGGCCGCCTGCTCGGCTCTCTGTTCCCGGAGCAGCGCCTGGATTTCCCGGATCCATCCGACTCTGCGGACGTACGGAGCGGGCGCCGCTTTCTGAGGAAGCAGCCGCTCGGGTTTGAGGATGAGCGAGGCGAGGGCCAGCTCTGCCCGCCGCCCTGTGCCTGCAGGCGGCTCCGAGCGGAATTCCTGCAGCGACGCCGACCTGGGGCGCTCGTCCTGCGGACCCAGACCACCGCCTCCCCGCGTTAGTTTCGAGCCCATTTTCTGACTGGCGACGGCGTTGCAAAAACTGAGGGAAAACCCAGCCTGTGGTTATCTGACATGCCCCTGTTCAGCTCAGTCCCAGGGGTCAGCAGCAACACTTCATAGAACCTCCCTCCTTATCTCACTACTCCCCTAGTCTCTCCCCCCCTCCTCCCGTACAGTCTCTCCCCCTCCCTCTCTCTCTGCTCCCGTACAGTCTCTCCCCCTCCCTCTCTCTCTCCTCCCGTACAGTCTCTCCCCCTCCCTCTCTCTCTCCTCCCGTACAGTCTCCCCCTCCCTCTCTCTCTCTCCTCCCGTACAGTCTCTCCCCCTCCCTCTCTCTCTCTCCTCCCGTACAGTCTCTCCCCCTCCCTCTCTCTCTCTCCTCCCGTACAGTCTCTCCCCCTCCCTCTCTCTCTCTCCTCCCGTACAGTCTCTCCCCCTCCCTCTCTCTCTCCTCCCGTACAGTCTCTCCCCCTCCCTCTCTCTCTCCTCCCGTACAGTCTCTCCCCCTCCCTCTCTCTCTCCTCCCGTACAGTCTCCCCCTCCCTCTCTCCTCCCGTACAGTCTCCCCCTCCCTCTCTCTCCTCCCGTACAGTCTCCCCCTCCCTCTCTCTCCTCCCGTACAGTCTCCCCCTCCCTCTCTCTCCTCCCGTACAGTCTCCCCCTCCCTCTCTCTCTGCTCCCGTACAGTCTCTCCCCCTCCCTCTCTCCTCCCGTACAGTCTCCCCCTCCCTCTCTGCTCCCGTACAGTCTCTCCCCCTCCCTCTCTCTCTGCTCCCGTACAGTCTCTCCCCCTCCCTCTCTCTCTCCTCCCGTACAGTCTCTCCCCCTTTGTCTCTCTCTACTCCCGTACAGTCTCTCCCCCTCTCCCTCCCTCTGCTCCCATACAGTCTCCCCCCTTTCTCCCTCCCTCTGCTCCCATACAGTCTCCCCCCTTTCTCCCTCCCTCTGCTCCCATACAGTCTCCCCCCTTTCTCCCTCCCTCTGCTCCCATACAGTCTCCCCACTTTCTCCCTCCCTCTGCTCCCATACAGTCTCCCCCCCTTTCTCTCTCTCTCTGCTCTGGTACAGTCTCCCCCTCCCTCTCTCTCTGCTCTGGTACAGTCTCCCCCTCCCTCTCTCTCTACTCCCATTCAGTCTCCCCCTCCCCGTGCTTCCGTACAGTCTTCCCCCTTTCTCTCTCTCTCTCTCTCTCTGCTCCCGTGCAGTCTCTCCCCCTCCCTCTCTCTCTGCTCCCGTGCAGTCTCCCCATCTCCCTCTCTCTGCTCCCATGCAGTCTCTCCCCCTCCCTCTCTCTCTGCTCCTGTGCAGTCTCTCCCTCTCTACCTCTCTCTCTCTCTGCTACCGTACAGTCTCTCCCCCCCCCCACCGCAACCGTGCAGTCTCCCCTCACACTCTCTGCTCCCGTGCAGTGTCTCTCTCTCTGCTCCCATGCAGTCTCTCCCTCACTCTCTCTGCTCCCGCACAGTCTCACACTCTCTCTCTGCTTCCATGCAGTCTCCCCCTCCCTCTCTCTTCTGTGAATAGAACATAGAACAATACAGCACAAAACAGGCCCTTCAGCCCACAATAGGTGCCGAACATCTATCCTAGATTAAACACCCATCCATGTACCTATCCAATTGCCGCTTAAAGGTCGCCAATGATTCTGACTTTACCACTCCCACGGGCAGTGCATTCCATGCCCCCACCACTCTCTGGGTAAAGAACCCACCCCTGACATTTCCCCTATACCTTCCACCCTTCACCTTAAATTTATGTCCCTTATAACACTCTGTTGTACCCGGGGAAAAAGTTTCTGACTGTCTACTCTATCTATTCCTCTGATCATCTTATAAACCTCTATCAAGTCACCCCTCATCCTTCACCGTTCCAACGAGAAAAGGCCGAGAACTCTCAACCTATCCTCGTACGACCTATTCTCCATTCCAGGCAACATCCTGGTAAATCTTCTCTGCACCCTCTCCAAAGCTTCCACATCTTTCCTAAAGTGAGGCGACCAGAACTGCACACAGTACTCCAAATGTGGCCTAACCAAAGTCCTGTACAGCTGCAACATCACTTCACGACTCTTGAATTCAATCCCTCTGCTAATGAACGCTAATACACCATAGGCCTTCTTACAAGCTCTATCCACCTGAGTGGCAACTTTCAAAGATCTATGTACATAGACCCCAAGATCCCTCTGTTCCTCCACCTAAGAACCCTACCGTTAACCCTGTATTCCGCATTCTTATTTGTTCTTCCAAAATGGACAACCTCACACTAGGCAGGGTTGAACTCCATCTGCCACTCCTCAGCCCAGCTCTGCATCATATCTAAGTCCCTTTGCAGCCGACACCAGCCCTCCTCACTGTCCACAACTCCACCAATCTTTGTATCATCTGCAAATTTACTGACCCACCCTTCGACTCCCTCATCCAAGTCATTAATAAAAATTACAAACAGCAGAGGACCCAGAACTGATCCCTGCGGAACTCCACTTGTAACTGGGCTCCAGGCTGAATATTTACCATCTACCACCACTCTCTGACTTTGACCGTTTAGCCAGTTTTCTATCCAATTGGCCAAATTTTCCTCTATCCCATGCCTCCTGACTTTCCGCATAAGCCTACCATGGGGAACCTTATCAAATGCCTTACCAAAATCCATGTACACTACATCCACTGCTCTACCCTCATCCACATGCTTGGTCACCTCCTCAAATAATTCAGTAAGACTTGTAAGGCAAGACCTATCCTTCACAAATCCGTGCTGGCTGTCCCTAATCAAGCAGTGTCTTTCCAGATACTCATAAATCCTATCCCTCAGTACCCTTTCCATTGCTTTGCCTACCACAGAAGTAAAACTAACTGGCCTGTAATTCCCGGGGTTATCCCTATTCCCTTTGTTGAACAGGGGCACAACATTCGCTACTCTCCAGTCCCCTGGTACCACCCCCGTTGACAGTGAAGACGAAAAGATCATTGCCAACGGTACTGCAATTTCCTCTCTTGCTTCCCACATAATCCTAGGATATATCCCGTCAGGCCCGGGGGACTTGTCTATCCTCAAGTTGCTCAAAATGTCCAACACATCTTCCTTCCTAACAAGTATCTCTTCTAGCTTACCAGTCCGTTTCACACTCACCTCTTCAACAATACGGTCCCTCTCGTTCGTAAACACTGAAGAAAAGTACTCATTCAAGACCTCTCCTATCTCTTCCGACTCAATACACAATCACCCACTACTGTCTTTGATCGGACCTACCCTCGTTCTCGTCATTCTCCTGTTTCTCACATACGCATAAAATGCCTTGGGTTATCCTTGATCCTATCCGCCAAGGATTTTTCATGCCCTCTCTTAGCTCTCCTAATCCCTTTCTTCAGGTCCCTTCTGGCTATCCTGTATCCCTCCACTGCCCTGTCCGAACCCTGTTACCTTAACCTTATGTAAGCCTCCTTCTTCCTCTTTACTAGACATTCAAACTCCCTCGTCAACCAAGGCTCCCTCACACGACCATTTCTTTCCTGCCTGGTAGGTACATACATATCAAGGACACGTCGTATCTGCTCCTTGAAAAAGTTCCACATTTCCACCACATCCTTCCCTGACAGCCTATGCTCCCAACTTATGCTCCTCAAATCCTGTCTTACAGCATCGTAATTTCCCTTCCCCCAATTGTAAAATCTACCCTGTTGTGCGCACCTATCTCTCTCCATAACCAAGGTGAAAGTCACAGAATTGTGGTCACCATCACCAAAATGTTCACCCACTAACAAGCCCATCACTTGTCCCGGTTCATTACCGAGTACCAAATCCAATATGGCCTCCCCTCTGGTTGGACAATCTACATACTGAGTTAGAAAAGCTTCCTGGACACACTGCACAAACACCGCCCCATCCAATCTACTTGATCTAAAAAGCTTCCAATCAATATTTGGGAAGTTGAAGTCGCCCATGACTACGACCCTGTGGCTTCTGCACCTTTCCAAAATCTGTTTCCCAATCTGTTTCTCCACATCTCTGCTGCTATTGGGGGGCCTATAGTAAACACACAACAAGGTGACTGCACCTTTCCTATTTCTGACTTCAGCCCATACTACCTCCAAAGGCAGATCCCCCTCAAACTTCCTTTCTGCACCCGTTATACCATTTCTAATTAGCAATGCCACCCCCCCCTCCTTTTTTTTACCACCCTCCCTAATCTTACTGAAACATCTGTAACCAGGAACCTCCAACAACCATTCCTGTCCCTCATCTATCCATGTTTCCGTGATGGCCACAACATCGTAGTCCCTATGTCGTTGGTGCCAATGTGTACCACGCCTTAAGTTCACCCACCTTATTTCTGATACTCCTTGCGTTGAAGTATACACACTTGAGCCCATCTCTGTGTCCGCAAGTATTCCCTATCAGTGCTACCTTCTCCACAGCCTCCCTACATTCTTGGACATCCTGACAAACAGCTAGCTTACTTGCTGGACTACAAGTCCGGATCCCATCCCCCTGCCAAATTAGTTTAAACCCCCCCGAAGAGTGCTAGCAAACCTACCCCCCAGGATATTGGTGCCCTTCTGGTTCAGGTGCAACCCGTCCTGTTTGTACAGGTCCCACCTTCCCCAGAATGCAGTCCAATTGTCCAAATACCTGAAGCCCTCCCTCCTACACCATCGTTGCAGCCACGTGTTCAACTGCACTCTCTCCCTATTCCTTGCCTCACTGTCACGTGGCACCGGCAACAACCCAGAGATGACGACTCTGTCTGTCCTAGCTTTTAGCTTCCAGCCTAACTCCCTGAGCTCTTGAATGACCTCCCCACCCCTCTTCCTACCTATGTCGTTGGTGCCAATGTGTACCACGACTTCTGGCTGCACACCCTCCCCCTTAAGGATTCTGAAGACACGGTCCATGACATCACGGACCCTGGCACCCGGGAGGCAACAAACCATCCGAGAGTCTCGCCCATGTCCACAGAACCGCCTGTCCGTCCCTCTAACTAGAGAGTCTCCTATAACTAGCGCTCTCCTCCTCTCCCCCTTTCCCTTCTGAGTCTCAGAGCCAGACCTCACGCCACAGACCCCGTCACTGCAGCTTGCACCTGCAAGGCTGTGCCCCCCAACAGTTTCCAAAGCTGTATACCTATTGTGCAGTCTCCCGCTCTCTGCTCCCCTACAATTTCCCCTCCTTCTCTGTGCTCCCGTGCAGTCTCTCTCTCTCTCTCTCTCTCTCTCTCTCTGCTCCCATGCAGTCTCCCCCGCCCTCTCTCTCTGCTCTTGCACAGTCTCTCCCTCCCTCTCTCTCTGCTCCCCTACAGTCTCACCCTCTCTCTCTGTTCCCGTACAGTCTCACCTTCTCTATCTGCTCCTGTGCAGTCTTACCCTCTCTCCCTCTCTGCTCCCATGCAGTCTTCCCCCCCCGCATCCATGCAGTCTCCCCTCACTCTCTCTGCTCCTGTGCAGTCTCTCCCCCTCCCTCTCTCTCTGCTCCTGTGCAGTCTCTCCCTCTCTACCTCTCTCTCTCTGCTACCGTACAGTCTCTCTCCCCCCCCCCCCCTGCATCCGTGCAGTCTCCCCTCACTCTCTCTGCTCCTGTGCAGTCTCTCCCCCTCCCTCTCTCTCTGCTCCTGTGCAGTCTCTCCCCCTCCCTCTCTCTCTGCTCCTGTGCAGTCTCTCCCTCTCTACCTCTCTCTCTCTGCTACCGTACAGTCTCTCTCCCCCCCACCCCGCATCCGTGCAGTCTCCCCTCGCTCTCTCTGCTCCCGTGCAGTCTCTCTCTCTCTCTGCTCCCATGCAGTCTCTCCCTCTCTCCCTCACACTCTCTGCTCCTGCACAGTCTCACCCTCCCTCTCTGCTCCCGTACAGTCTCACCCTTTCGCTCTGCTCCGTACAGTCCCACCCTCTCTCTGTGCTCCCATGCAGTCTCCCCCTCCCTCTCTCTTCTGTGCACTCTCCCTCTCTCTCTCTCTCTGCTCCCGTACAAATTCCCCTCCCTCTCTGTGCTCCCGTGCAGTCTCTCTCTCTCTCTGCTCCTGCACAGTCTCACCCTCTCTCTGCTCCCGTGCAGTCTCACACTCTTTCTGTTTCTCTGCTCCCGCACAGTCTCTCCCTCCCTCTCTCTCTGCTCCTCTACAGTCTCACCCTCTCTCTCTGCTCCCGTACAGTCTCACCCTCTCTCTCTCTGCTCCCGTACAGTCTCATCCTCTCTCTCTCTCTGCTCCCGTACAGTCTCACCCTCTCTCTCTCTGCTCCCGTACAGTCTCATCCTCTCTCTCTGCTCCCGTGCAAGTCTCACCCTCTCTCTCTGCTCCCGTACAGCCTCACCCTCTCTCTCTCTGCTCCCCTACAGTCTCACCCTCTCTCTCTGCTCCCCTACAGTCTCACCCTCTCTCTGCATCCGTGCAGTCTCTCCCTCTGCTCCCGTACAGTCTCACCCTCTCTCTCTGCTCCCCTACAGTCTCACCCTCTCTCTCTGCTCCCCTATAGTCTCACCCTCTCTCTCTGCTGCTGTACAGTCTCTCCCTCTCTCTTTCTCTCTCTGCTCCCGTACAGTCTCACCCTCTCTCTCTCTGCTCCCGTACAGTCTCACCCTCTCTCTCTCTGCTCCCCTACAGTCTCACCCTCTCTCTCTCTGCTCCCCTACAGTCTCACCCTCTCTCTCTCTGCTCCCGTACAGTCTCACCCTCTCTCTCTCTGCTCCCGTACAGTCTCACCCTCTCTCTCTCTGCTCCCCTACAGTCTCACCCTCTCTCTCTCTCTGCTCCCCTACAGTCTCACCCTCTCTCTGCATCCGTGCAGTCCCTCCCTCTCTCTCTCTCTCTCTGCATCCGTGCAGTCTCTTCCTCTGCTCCCGTACAGTCTCACCCTCTCTCTCTCTCTCTCTCTGCTCTCGTGCAGTCTCTCCCCCTCCCTCTCTGCTCCCGTACAGTCTCACCCTTTCGCTCTGCTCCGTACAGTCTCACCCTCTCTCTGTGCTCCCATGTAGTCTCCCCCTCCCTCTCTCTTCTGTGCACTCTCCCTCTCTCTCTCCCTGCTCCCATGCAGTCTTGCCCCCCTCCCGAATCCGTGCAGTCTCCCCTCACTCTCTCTGCTCCTGTGCAGTCTCACTCTCTCTGCTCCCGTGCAGTCTCTCCCCCTCCCTCTCTCTCTGCTACCGTACAGTCTCTCCCCCTCCCTCTCTCTCTGCTCCCGTGCAGTCTCTCCCCCTCCCTCTCTCTCTGCTCTCATGCAGTCTCTCCCTCTCTACCTCTCTCTCTCTCTCTGCCACTGTACAGTCTCGCTCTCTCTGCTCCCGTGCAGTCTCTCTCTCTCTGCTCCCATGCAGTCTCTCCCTCACTCTCTCTGCTCCCGCACAGTTTCTCCCTCCCTCTCTCTCTCTCTCTCTGCTCCGTACAGTCCCACCCTCTCTCTGTGCTCCCATGCAGTCTCCCCCTCCCTCTCTCTTCTGTGCACTCTCCCTCTCTCTCTCTCTGCTCCCGTACAAATTCCCCTCCCTCTTTGTGCTCCCGTGCAGTCTCTCTCTCTCTCTGCTCCTGCACAGTCTCACCCTCTCTCTGCTCCCGTGCAGTCTCACACTCTCTCTGTCTCTCTGCTCCCGCAGTCTCTCCCTCCCTGTCTCTCTGCTCCCGCAGTCTCTCCCTCCCTCTCTCTCTGCTCCCCTGCAGTCTCACCCTCTCTCTCTGCTCCCCTACAGTCTCACCCTCTCTGTCTGCTCCCGTGCAAGTCTCACCCTCTCTCTCTGCTCCCCTACAGTCTCTCCCTCTCTCTCTCTGCTCCCGTACAGTCTCACCCTCTCTCTCTCTGCTCCCATACAGTCTCACCCTCTCTCTTTCTGCTCCCGTACAGTCTCACCCTCTCTCTCTCTGCTCCCATACAGTCTCACCCTCTCTCTGCTCCCGTACAGTCTCACCCTCTCTCTGCTCCCGTACAGTCTCACCCTCTCTCTCTGCTCCCCTACAGTTTCACCCTCTCTCTCTGCATCCGTGCAGTCTCACCCTCTCTCTCTCTCTCTCTGCTCCCGTGCAGTCTCTCCCCTTCCCTCTCTGCTCCCGTGCAGTCTCACCTTTTCTCTCTGCTCCCGTGCAGTCTCTCTGCTCCAGCGCAATCTTTCGCTCCCTCCCTCTCTCTGCTCCCATGCAGTCTCCCCTCCCTCTCTCTCCTCCCGTGTAGTCTCTCTGCTCACGCACATTCTTTCGCTCCCTCCCTCTCTCTGCTCCCGTGCAGTCTCCCCCTCCCTCTCTCTGCTCCCGTGCAGTCTCCCCCTTCCTCTCTCTCTGCTCCCGTGCAGTCTCCCCTCCCTCTCTCTCCTCTCGTGCAGTCTCTCTGCTCCCGCAGTCTTTTGCCCCCTCTCTCTCTCTGCTCCCATGCAGTCTCTCCCTCTCTCTCTGCTCCCATACAGTCTCACCCTCTCTCTCTGCTCCCATACAGTCTCACCCTCTCTCTCTGCTCCCGTACAATCTCTCCCTCTCTCTCTGCTCCCATACAGTCTCTCCCTCTCTCTCTGCTCCCTTACAGTCTCGCCCTCTCTCTCTGCTCCCATGCAGTCTCTCCCTCAATCTCTCTGCTCCCGCACAGTCTCTCCCTGTCTCTCTCTCTGCTCCCGTGCAGTCTTTCCCTCTGTCTCTCTGCCCCCATACAGTCTCACCCTCCCTCTCTCTCTGCCCCCCCGTACAGTCTCACCCTCCCTCTCTCTCTGCTCCTGTACAGTCTCTCTCTCCCTCTCTCCCTCTCTCTCTCTCTCTCTCTCTCTGCTACCGTACAGTCTCTCCCCTCTCTCTCAGCTCCCATGCAGTCTCCCCCCCCCAACTCTGCCTCCTTGCAGTCTCCCCTTCTTCTGACTCTCCTCCCGTACAGTCTCTCTGCTCCCATACAGTCTCACCCTCTCTCTGCTCCCGTACAGTCTCACCCTCTCTCTCTGCTCCCATGCAGTCTCCCCCTCCCTCTCTCTTTGCATCCGTTCAGTCGCCCCTCCCTATCTCTGCTCCCATGCAGTCTCTCCCTCTGCTCCAGCACAGTCTCACCCTCTCTCTCTGCTCCCGTGCAGTCTCTCCCTCTCCCTCTCTCTCTCCTCCCGTGCAGTCTCTCTGCTCACGTACAGTCTCACCCTCTCTCCGCCTTTCTGCTCCCGCACAGTCTTTCGCTCCCTCTCTCTCTCTCTGCTCCCATGCAGTCTCTCCCTCCCTCCCTCTCTCTCTCTCTCTCTCTGCTCCCATGCAGTCTTCCCCTCCCCCTGCATCCGTGCAGTCTCCCCTCACTCTCTCTGCTCCTGTGCAGTCTCACTCTCTCTGTTCCCGTACAGTCTCACCCTCTCTCTCTACTCCCACGCAGTCTCCCCCTCCCTCTCTCTTTGCATCCGTGCAGTCTCCCCTCTCTCCCTCTGCTCCCATACAGTCTCACCTCTTTCTGTCTCTCTACTCCCGTACAATCTCCCCCCTCCCTCCCTCTGCTCCCGTACAATCTCCCCCTCTCCCTCCCTCTGCTCCCATACAACTCCCCCTCCCTCCCTCTTCTCCCGTACAGTCTCTCCCCCCTCCCTCTTTCTCTCTACTCCCGTACAGTCTCCCTCTCTCCCTCCCTTTGCTCCCGTGCAGTCTCTTCCCCCTCCCTCTCTCTCTGCTCCCGTGCAGTCTCTTCCCCCTCCCTCTCTCTCTGCTCCCGTGCAGTCTCACCCTCTCTCTCTCTGCTCCCGTGCAGTCTCCCCCCCCCTCTGCTCCCGTGCAGTCTCCCCCCCTCTCTCTGCTCCCGTGCAGTCTCCCCCCCCCACTCTGCATCTGTGCAGTCTCTCCCTCTCTCTCTTCCCCGTGCAGTCTCTCTGCTCCCGTACAGTCTCACCCTCTCTCTGTCTCTCTGCACCCGCACAGTCTTTCGCTCCCTCTCTCTCTCTCTCTCTGCTCCTGTGCAGTCTCTCCCTGTCTCTCTCTCTGCTCCCGTGCAGTCTCTCCCCCCCCTCTCTCTCTACTCCCCTGCAGTCTCTCCCTCTCTACCTCTCTCTCTCTCTGCTACCATACTATCTCTCCCCTCTCTCTGCTCCCATGCAGTCTCCCCCCCTTCTGCATCCGTGCAGTCTCCCCTCACTCTCTCTGCTCCCATGCAGTCTCTCCCTCTCTTCCTCACTCTCTCTGCTCCCGCACAGTCTCTCCCTCCCTCTCTCTCTCTCTCTCTGCTCCCGTACAGTCTCACCCTCTCTCTCTGCTCCCATGCAGTCTCCCCCTCCCTCTCTCTCTGCTCCCGCACAGTCTTTCGCTCCCTCTCTCTCTCTGCTCCCATGCAGTCTCTGCCACTCTACCTGCTCCCGTACAGTTTCCCCTCCCTCTCTGTGCTTCCGTACAGTCTCTCTCTCTCTCTCTCTCTCTCTGCTCCCGTACAGTCTCATCCTCTCTCTCTCTCTCTGCATCCGTGCAGTCTCTCCTCCCTCTCTACTCCCATCCAGTCTCTCTCTCTCTCTCTCTCTCTCTGCTCCCGTGCAGTCTCTCCCTCTCCCCCTCAATCTCTCTGTCCCTGCACAGTCTCACCCTCTCTCTCTCTCTCTCTCTGCTTCCGTGCAGTTTCTGCACTCTATCTGCTCCTGTGCAGTCTCCCCCTCCCTCTCTCTCTGCTCCCATGCAGTCTCCCCCTCTCTCTCTCTGCTTCCGTGCAGTCTCCCCCTCCCTCTCTCAATGCTCCTGTACAATCTCACCCTCTCTCTCTCTCCCTCTCTCTGCTCCTGTGCAATCTCTCTCTTTCTCTCTCTCCCTCTCTGCTCCCTTGCAGTCTCTCTCTCTCTCTCTCTCTCTCTCTGCATCCATGCAGTCTCCCCTCCCTCTCTACTCCCGTGCAGTCTCTCTCTCTCTCTGCTCCCATCCAGTCTCTCTCTCTCTCTCTCTCTCTGCTCCCTTGCAGTCTCTCCCTCTCCCCCTCAATCTCTCTGTACCATTTAAATGTAAATATGTTAATATGTGGAACTGATGAGCAAATGTGTTTTTGGAGCTGGATACAAAGCATGGTCTAAAAGTATCTCTCTTATTCCAGTATTGATAGAATTATAGCAATATAATACGATAGCACAGTTAGTCTAATTGTACTACTTTTCCTAATAACAATGCAATTTTCTCATCTCCAAGTATTTATCTTTGAAAGTTTTTTTTTAACCTGTCAGATAATGAATTTAAACATAAAGGATTCTCAAAATGTTTTCAAGGTCTCAATTTGTTTCAAGATCACATAATTCACCAATTTTGTCAGTTAGAGAAATGACTATATGAAATTGATTACATTGAATTCAGGACAAAGTAGCATTCGTAATTGGCACTCCATCCTAGAGCTTAACAGTACTTCTCCACAGGTCCTCTTATCAGCAGGGAGTACTACCTACAAGAAGCACTGTAGTGTCGTTAGTGACCAGGAGGACATGGGCAGCAGGTGCATGGGAGCATTGCTACATACAATTTGCCTTCCTAATCACACAGCATTCCTGACTTTGAAATACATTACTGTTCCTTCTTAAATTCTAGGTCAAACTCCTCAATTCTCTGCCTCAGGGCAAAGGAATTGCAGTGATTCAAGAAGACGACTCAGCACCACTTTCTCATGGTCATTTATGGATGGATTACAACTGCCAGTCTTGTTAGTGAAACCCCAGTATCCATGATTAAATGAAAACAATGCAAAACAAAATTTAAGTTTTATAATTTATTGACAGTTGCATAATATGGCAGTGAAATAGTTAGTAAAATTATTCACAGCAAGAGAGGAACATAATTGCAAGGATTAGAGCATTCTAAAAGAACAAAAATAGAGAAGAAATGAATATGTTAAAGAAATCTGAGGACAATTTGTTTCAAGATCACATAATTCACCAATTTTGTCAGTTAGAGAAATGACTATATGAAATTGATTACATTGAATACAAAAGATTACATCCAGTCCATAGAATAGCAGCAATAAAGGGGACAGAACATCTCAAGAGGTTTTCCTGCTTGTCTGCTAGAACTTTGGTGCAGGAGCTCAAGTGTGTCAGCAGCGTTTATGTTCATCATCTGGCATTGCTTCCACTGAAGGTACTAAGATCATTGGAAGAAGAGTGCAGAAAGTTACCCTTGTGTATGTATTGATTGAGATCTGAGGTCCTGAGAGGTGTGCAGCTTCTCAGTTTTAATTTGGGTTTTGTTCCCGTTCCCACTGCCCACCTATTGGACCCAAATAGTCCAGCTTTGAATTCATTGCCTGGAAATTTTTAAACTGAATAACAGATAGAAACTTTTTCCAGCAACTTAACATTTGGATCTGATGAAAATAAGATTAATAATTGACAAAGCCCTGCCTTCAACACAAGGCAATCTCTTTGTTATACCCTGTTGGGTCCTGCTTTATCAAGACAGATTTTTGCAGAATAAAATTACAGTAAATATCTAATGTATATTGGCTTGATAAGCTTGATAAAAAGACATTGTTTATTAACTACTTTCACTCATTGTCACTCCATTAGTTAATTATTCATGAAACCCTATATCATGCTGCTGTAAATATGAACTTTAACACAATTCTGCTGATCACAGTCCCACAGGCCCATCAGTAACCTGCAGGCTTGCCCCCTTTACGGTAGTCTGATTCAGCAAACCACTTTCCTTCATCTCTAACGATGGCCTGGATTACACCGCCTGATGTAAGCTTGGTTATCATCTTCAATGTGTGGTGTCTCTCTTGCAAACCTTCTTGTATAGCCTACAAAACCAACAAAAGTCAGTAATTGTGAATTTATTATCAAAGTTTTGACATAGTAATAAAAAGAAATATTCCAGATTTTTCCTGATATTGAGAAGATTTAGATGAGGAGTGGATATAATGGATAAAGTTGTGTGGTACCAGTGAGTCTTTATGGCTCTTCAATTAATTCATGGCTAATCTGTACAACAACTGAATTTATATGCTTTTGACCCAGAACCCTTGATATTTTATTATCAATGTTTATTTTAAAAGCTTTAATTATTCCCTAGCACCTAAAGTCATTTTAGAGAAGAGAATTCAGTGGACCAAATCTTAAAGTTTCTGTGGTTGTCTCAGTTTTCAGGTTTCACAGAGGCTCGCTTTCCACAAAACCGAGCAAGATTTCTTGTCATATCTTTTAAATTCATCTCATTAACCATCTACTCCTCCCCATGATGGTCCTCACAACTGATTCTAATCCCATTCTTCTACTCACCCTTATCTACCCAAACATTTGGCTTTTGATAATGGCAGACTGGTCAAGAGAATAAGAGCCAATGAGATCCAAGGCAAAGTAGCACATTGGATTCAAAATCATCTGAAAGGCAGAAAAGGCAAAAAGGCAGAAAGAAAAGAATGATGATAGAAGGATGTTTCTGTGACTGGAAACCTGCTTCTTATGGAGTTCCACAGGGAAGATTGCTGGACTCCTTGCTGTTTATGGTGTAAATTATGACTGGACTTAAATGTAGGGGTATGATCAAGAAGTTTATGTGTGACATAAACATTGGTTTGGTGATAAATTGTGAACAGGATAACTGTTAACTGCAGGAAGTTAGCAATGGACTGGATATGTGGGTAGAGCAATGGCAAGCGGAATTCAACCTGAAGAATTGTGAGGTAATGCAGTTATTAAATTATATTAGATTACTTACAGTGTGGAAACAGGCCCTTCGGCCCAACAAGTCTTCACGCCGATCCGCTGAAGAGCAACCCACCCAGACCCATTCCCCTACAATTATCCCTTCACCTACTACTATGGGCAATTTAGCATGGCCAATTTACCTAACCTGCACATTTTTGGACTGTGGGAGGAAACCGGAGCACCCGGAGGAAACCCACGCAGACATGGGGAGAATGTGCAAACTCCACACAGACAGTTGCTGGGGAGAGCTAAACATTATTAATGATAGAACCATGGAAAGTACTGAACATCAGAGGTGTGCATGTTAGATGAATTGTCCATGCTAAGCTGCCCTGTAGTATCCAGAGATATGTAGTCTGGTGGGTTAGCCATAATAAAATGTGGGGTTAAGGGAACAGGATGGTGGTGTTGCTAGGTCTGGGTGGGATACTCTTTGGGAGAGGTCAGTGCAGACCTAGTGGCGCAAAAGATCTCTTTCTGCACTGCAGGTATTCCATAATTCTAAACCCAAGGATCCATGAAGGTTGCAGAATAGTTTGGTAAGGTGGTTAAGATAGCAAATGGGATATTTGCCTTTATTAGTCAAGGCATTGAATCCAAGAGTAAGGAGGTTATGCTGGAACTGTATAAAATACTTGTTCGGCCACAACTGAAATACTGTGTGCAGTTCTGGACAATGCGTTATAAGAAAGTTGTGATTGCACTCAAGAGGGGCCAGAAGGGATTTGCCAGGATGCTGCCATGCTTTTGTGATGAAAGGTCTAAACTATGAGAAAATTTTGAATAGGTAGGATTTGTTTTTCTTGGAGCAGTGAAGGTTGAAAGGGGATCTGATAGTGGTGTGTAAGATTATGAGGGGCATAGATAGGATGGATAGAAAAATATTTTCTCCATTAGTAAAGGGGATTAATAATTTTTAAAAAAATGTTAAGTAAAGAAGGAGAAGGTTATGAGAAGAGTTAAAGGTAACTCAGAACTGGTCTGAGTTTGGAACTCATTACTTGGTGGTTGAATCAGAAATTCTTGAAACATTTATGCAGCATTACAACATTCACTTGCATTGTGCTAGCCTCCTGGGCTGTTGGCCAAAAGCCTGAACATGTCAGATCTTAAAGGCCAGTTGATTTGAATTCAGGACCAGCGTGTTCCAATGAGAATGAAAGATAAGGATGACAAGATTCAAGAACCAGGGATGACAAGAGATATTGAAAGATTAGTTAAAAAACACAAGGAAGCATATGTAAGGTTTAGGAAACTGAAATCTTTGAGGAATATAAAGGGAGCAGGAACGAACCTAAACAAGGAAATAAGAGGGCTAAAAGGGGCAATGAAATGTCCTTGGGAAGTAGGATTAAGTTGAATCCCAAAGTATTTTATATGTATATAAGAGGGTAAGTAGGGAAAGGGTAGGTCCACTTAAGGACAAAGGAGGGAATTTATGTGTAGAGCAGAGGAACTACTTGAGATCCTGAATGTGTTCTTTGCCTTGGTATTCATGAAGGAGAAGGGCATGGATGATGGTGAGATTAGTTAATATTCTGGGACATGTTGATATTAAGGAGATATTGGGTTTTCTTGAAAAACTTCAAGATAGATAAGTCCCCAAGGCCTGATGGAATTTAGAGTCATCGAGCCATAGAGATGTACAGCATGGAAATAGACTCTTCGGTCCAACCCGTCCACGCCGACCAGCTATCCCAATCCAATCTAGTCCCACCTGCCAGCACCCGGCCCATATCCCTCCAAACCCCTCCTGTTCATATACCCATCCAAATACCTTTTAAATGTTGCAATTGTACCAGCCTTCACCACTTCCTCTGGCAGCTCATTCCATACACGTACCACCCTCTGTGTGAAACAGTTGCCCCTTAGGTCCAGGATTTATCCCAGGATACTGAAGGAGACAAAAGAGGAGATTGCTGGGGCCTTCGCAGAGGTCTTTGTATCCTCTTTGGGCACAAGCAAGAAGAACAGCCAATATTGTTCTTTTGTTCAAGAAGGGCAACAGGGATAATCCAGGAATTTATATGTCAGTCAGCCTTAGATCAGTGGTAGGGAAATTATAGAAGAAGATTCTTAGGGATAGGATTTAACTCACATTTGGAGAAGAATGGACTTATTAGGGATAGTCAGCATGGCTTTATGTAAGAGGGGTCTTGTCTCACAAATTATTTTAGGAAGTGATGAAGATGATTGGTGAGGATAGGACAATGGATTCTATATACATGATCGTTAGTAAAGCATTTGACAAGGTCCCTCATGGAAGGCTGGTTCAGTATATTAAGTCACATAGGATCCATGGTGATTTGGCAAGTTGGATACAAAATTGGCTTGATCACAAAAGACAGAGGGTAGTTTGATGTTTTCTGATTAGAGATCTGTGACCAGTGGTGTTCTGCAAGGATCAGTGCTGGAACCTCTGTTATTTGTATAGTGTGTGTATAGGTATTTGGATAAAAATGTGGGTGGTCTGATTAGTAAATTTGCAGATGATGTGAAAATTGGTGGAGTTGTGAATAGTGAGGAAGGTTAGCAAAGGATAGATCAGCTAGAAAGTTGGGCAGAGAACTGGCAGATGCAATTTAATCCAGCTGAATGTGAGGTGATGCACCTTTGAAGGTTAAATACAAGAGGAAAGTATATGTCAATAGCTGGACCCTTCGGAACACTGATACTCAGAGAAATCTGAGAGTACAAGTCCGTGGCTCTCTGAAAGTAGACACACAAGTGGATAAGGTGGTAACGAAAGCATACAGCAAACTTGCCTTTATTGGTTGGGGCACTGAGTATAAAAATTGGCTAGTCATGAGCAATGTATAAGACTTCAGTTAGGCTACATTTGGAGTGTTTAGTGCAGTTCTGGACATCACACTATCAGAGGGATGTGAAGGATTTGGAGAGGGTGCAAAAAAGGTTTACTAGGGTATTGCATGGATTGAACTATATTAGCAATAAGAGGTTAGCTAAACCCAGATTGTTTTCACTGGTGTGTCAGAAGCTGAGGTGCAACTTAATAGAAGTATATCAAATTATGACTGGCTTGGATAGGGTGAAGTCCGAAGTGACACAGCACCAGGTTATAGTCTAATGGATTTATTTGAAATCAAAAGCTTTTGGAGTGCTTTTGAAGGAGCAGCATTCTGAAAGTTTGTAATTGCAAATAAATCTATTGGACTAGAACCTGGTGATGCGTCACTTCTGAATTCATCCACTCCAGTCCAACCCCGGCATCTTCACATTATGGATATGGTGGACAGTCAAAGTCTTTTTTTCCCAGGGTGGAAATGTCAAACACAAGGGGGCATAGGTTTAAGTGAGACGGGGAAATTTTAAAGGAGATGTGTGAGGAAAGGTTTTTACCCAAAGGGTGGTAGAAGCAATGATAGCAACATTTAAGGGGCATTTAGACATACACTTGAACAGGCAGCGAATTGAGGGATTTAGACCATGTGCAGACAAATGAGACTAGTTTAGATTGGTTTCATGGTTGGCACAGACATGTGGGCCATAGGGCCTGTTTTTGTGCTGTATTATTCAATGTTCTATTTTCTAAATATTTACTTCGGCTCCTATTTCTTATGATCTGTCAGTCTGTTTTCATACTCTGTCTTGGATTCCCTTATTTACAAACAACCTGACATCTGTCATAAGCACACTTTTTATTATCTATTGCATCGATCATCGAGGAAGTTTTGCATTTGCTGCCCACCATCCCTCCCCATCCCTACAACCCCCCTTTCTGTTCATGGGAATATATCTTGAGTGGACCTGAACTGTCTCTTTAAATATTTGGTTCAGTTCAGGTACAATTTTATCTGCCAGCTTTTGATTCCTGTTTACCTTGGCCAGATTCATTCTTACTGAGTTCAAGTTGATTTTGCTCCAATTAATTAGACTTACTCTGTTCTTTCTCAAATCCAAACAAACACTTGTGATATGAAAATTGTACATAATACTCTACTGATAATTGCATCATAAATCCAACACATTCCCAAGAGCCAGCTACAGCAATCCTTCCCTCTGGTCTTGAAACATACTCATCTAGAAATTCTCTTGCGCACACTCTATGAACTTCTGCTCTGCCTGCCCTTTTTCATTACTATAATCCCATATGAAAGTCCCCCATTATGACTACCATAGAATTCTTACACTTTTCTGGATTGCCCTTGCAAATTTGTTCCTGCACATTTTTCCAACAAGTTTATGGTTTGTACAGTACACCAAACAATGCAATTGTACTTCCTCTCTCTCTTTCTAGCACTGCAGTATTTTTCTTAAACAATACTGCCACCTACTTTCCTTCCTTCCTAAACTTTCCAAGACAACTTGAGGCAACCATTAATATTTAATACATAGTCTTGCCCTTCTTTGTGAATCCATTATTGCCACAAACATTTGGGTTTGCCAATCCCCAACCTTTTTTACTATTTTGTATGTACTCACATACACGCACAGTAACCCTAAGTCAGACTTCATTACTTTTCTTCTTACTTTGAAGCAAGCTAATATATTCTAGTGTTATATGTTTCTCCATTTCTCTGTTCAACTTTGTGACCCTTTTTTATACTTGTCCTGATTCCCAGTCTCACAACTGTCAAGTTGGTTTAATTCCTCCCCAATAGCATTGATAAATCATCCTGCAGGAAAGTTAATTCTTTGTCTATTTTGGGGCAACTTCTTCAGCCTGAATAGGCCCCATAGCCCCTAGAATTTATGTAATTGTCCCAGATATTGAAAGCCCTCTGTCTTGCATCTTTTCACCGGTCAGGCATTCACCTGTTCCATCCTCCTAGTTCAATATTTATTTGTGCATGGTAATGGAGAGTAAACTAAATATTATTACTTTTGTGGTTCTCCTTGATAACTCCCCAAGTTCTGACTGCAGGACCTCATCCTTCTTTCTACCTATGTCATTGGTACCAAAGTGGACCATAGTAATTAGCTGTTCACCCTTCCTGTTCAGGATGTTCTGGATCTGCAAATTGACAATCTTGAACCTGGCATCAAGAAGGCAACATACTATTTTGACTGCCACACAAAAATGCTCAACTGCTTCCCCAGCTATCAATTCTGCTATCATTACTGAGCTTCCAGTCTGCTCTGTGCTTCTGGATATAGTGGAACTAGCCATAATGCTACAGATTTAGCTCTAATTGTACTTCCCCAACATACCAGAATTTTCACTAATATCACCTCTGCCCTAGAATCTCACCCCTCCAATCTCCCTGGTCCTCACCTTCCACCCCACCAATCTTTGGAAACAACACAGTCTCCTCTGCCATTTCCACCACCTACAGTCTGTCCCACCACCAGAGATATATTTCCCTCCCCACCCCGACAGCATTCTGCAGAGACCATTCCTTCTGCAACTCCCTTGTTAGATCCATGCCCCCCCCCCCCCACCAAACCCCCATCTACTCCCAGCACCTTCCCTTGCCACTGCAAAAGGTGTAAACTTGCACCCACACCTCCTCCTCACCTCCATCCAAGGGTCCAAAAGATCCTTCCACATCTGGCAAAGATCTTCCTGCACATCTAGACATTTCATCTGCTTTTGTCCGTTGTTCTTGATGTGGTCCCCTCGACATTGTGGAGGTAGGATGCCAACTTCCAGAATGTTCCAGAGAACCTCTCTGGGGGACATAAGCACCAAACAACCCCATCGCATTGTGGCCGACCACTTCAACTCCCCCCCGACAAGTCCAAGGACAAGCAAGTCCTGGGTCTCCTCTACAGCTAAATCCTCACCATCTAACTCCTGGAGAAGAGCACTTTATTTTCCACCTTTGGACCCTCCAACCACATGGTGAAACATCAGCTTCACCAGTTTCCTCATTCTCCTGCCACCTCATCTGAGATCCACCCCTCCAACTCAGCCCTGCCCTCTTGAACTGTCCCACCTTTCCATCTACTTGTCGGCTCCACCTTCCACTCTGACCTATCAGCATCACGCCACATCTGCACCTACCTATCGCATTCCAAGCTACCTTCCCCCAGCCCCAACCTTCTCCTATTTATTTCTCAGACCCCCTTCCCACATCACCACATTCCTGATGAATGTCGACACTCATGTTCCTCGGATGTTGCCTGACCTGCTGTGCTTCTCCAGCCCACACTTTTCAACACTATTTAATTATTTAGTAAATAATAAAACTTACTATTTAAAATAAGAAGGACTGATCTGTTGCTTCCCTTCTGCTGATGGCACTTGAAAATTGAACTGCGATATTAATTTTCTGAAAATTTAGAACGGACTTGTATTACTACCTCTTACAATTTATTTACAACTTCACCCTCTGGATTTGATTTTGATGAGGGACTGATTGTAATCATGTGAAAAATTATATAATTATAACTTTAACTGTAGTTTTTTATGATCTGCACTAATTGTCCCAGAAGCTTTAAACTGTAGGAGTAGAAATTGAGAAAGTACAAAGACTAAAAAAAAGGTGGGGTGAGAATCTGGTGATGTTGACTATTAGTAGTGAAACATCAGAAAGAAATGGCTAAGAAGGACTAGATAGGTGGACAATATTAGATATTGAATGGATGGAAGATAGTGACACAGTAAACAGAATGATATGCCTATAGTCCCTCAAGGCTTATGACTAATTGTGGATGTGAAATGCTCGGTACTTAGTATTATTTACAACTCCTCAAGTAGTGAGACAAACCATGTTTGTGTACAGCAAGTTCTGAATAATATTGAGGCTTGAGCTAATAAATGGCAAATGTCAGGCAATAATCATCTCCACCAAAAGAACATTTAACCTTCTTTCCTTGACATTCACAGACATTGCCATTACTTTATCCTTGAGTGTTACCATTAACCCGAAACTAGGCAGGTGTTATGAAGTGGTGGTCGAACCCCTATGTTAATTAAACCAAAACTCAGATAAGCTTTCTTGCCTCATAATCTGTTAAAATATGAATGACAGAGAACTCCCAAATTCCACTATTTTTAAAAAAACATAAATTTATTTTCTAACTCTGAAAGTGAACATTAAACAAAAACTGTTCACAAATCTAAGCCCCCCTTTCTCTTAACTGCTTGCTGTCTGACTCCAACTCTATAAAATAGGCTGTTCCAATAAGACACTAATTAAAATTACATTGGCTTAATCTTAAAATCACACAGTCTCTGTCTTCTTCTATGTATTCACTCTTCTGGCTGCTGATATCCCTGGGCCATCTTCTTTCATTTTATTGCAAGTACGTTTCACATGACATCTTTGATAAAGAATGCCTTCTAATTTCCTGAGGAGCAAAATGTTAAATAGGTAGTTAGTTCTCTGGCTTTATGGCAGTTGCTCTCCTGCTAATTTTCAAAATACTGGGTTTGTAATTGCATTAGCCTCCGGTATCCTGGGCATAATCTAAATTGATTGGTTAAATTCGAATTGTTGTCAAAACAACAACCAAAACTCAGGTACCCATTTAACAGCCTGCTGTTACATTTGGAACAGACCGACCTTTAGCTGGCAGCTGCAGCTGTACTTTAGATTCAGAAAAGCACTTTCTATGTGAAAGTGAACATACATGCTTTTGACTTCGTAACATTGGGAAAACCATATAAGTCCTGTGGCTATAGGAGAGGTTCTGTGTTTCCTGAGGTAAGTTATTTAGTACTTGACATCACAAAGCCTGTCCATTATCTACAAGGCATCAGTTGAGGTTTTATTAAAATTTCCCTGAATGATTTGTTTCTAGTAATACTCAAAGCTCAGCAACATCTAGGACAAAGCAGCCCTCCTGATCAGCACCCCAATCACCACCAGTCACTCCCTCCAACACCGGTGTACAGCGACACTAGGATATACAATAAACTGCACTGCAGCTAATTGCCAAATCTTCTTCAATAGCATTTTCCAAACCTGTGCCCTCTAGTCCCTAAATATAAGGGAACATGACCACCAGAAGTTCGCCCCCAAGCCACACATCACTGTTGCTTCACAGTTACTGGATCAAAATTCTGGAATTCTCTTTCTAACAAGCATGAGGGGAGGTGGAGAGGGGGTCACGGTAGCTCACTGGTTAGCACTGCTGCCTCATAGTGCCAGGGACCCGGGTTCAATTCCAGCCTCAGGCAACTGTCTGTGTGGAGTGTGCGTGGGTTTCCTCCGGGTGCTCTGGTTTCCTCCCACAGTTCAAAGATATGCAGGTCA